>NC_048227.1:63599285-63736649 GCF_002007445.2 Ailuropoda melanoleuca | reverse complement strand
ATGGGATAGACTGGTGATGGGTAGTAAGGAGGGCACGTATTGCATGGCGCACTGGGTGTTATACGCAACCAATGAAGCATCAAACTTTACATCGGAATCCGGGGATGTACTGGATGGTGACTAACATAATATAATAAAAAAAATCATTAAAAAAAAACAAACAAACAAACAGAAAATAATCTTTTATAAAAAGCATACTGCAAAACAGTTTGGGCTCCAGCAAAATATGTGTGTGTGTATATAAATAAATAAACAAATAAATGCTTTTTTCCCCCCACTCTTTTTCCATTGACTTCCTACAATACATTCATGGGAAAATTCTTTCTCCACCTAAAAATAAAGTGAAATTGTGAGAAAATTTTAAAAGCTGATTGTTATAAAATGATAACATGTAGATCCTGAGAGAAAAACCTTTTCTTACAGTTGGTAAGATCTTTTCAAATGTGTCTGTCTTATTAAAAATCATAAATAATTAAGTATATAATATATGAAAATTAAAAGAGAAAAGACCAAAATAAAATTATCAATTAATCCAACTAAAATTATCAATTAATCCAACTACACAGAGATAACCACTACTAATATTCTGGCATATATAAGTTATTGTTTATCCATTTGTGAAAATAGGAGAAGAAGGGGAAGAATGGAGATGAAAAAACTCTTTCAAACTTTTTTTAACATAATATAATATGAACTACTTGCACAGCAAGCATAATACCTTAAGCACATAATACCTTAAGACTAATTTATAACATGTTTAACAATCTTTCATTAGGGTGTTTTAAAAAATCTCCCATTGTAAAGAAGGCTGCAGTGAATACCTTCATATATAAGAAATATTTCAATTATTTCTTCAGGATATAAAATGGAAGTAAAATTGTTGGTCAGTACGTCTTTTGAAAGATTTGATTAATTTCCAATCTTCATAGCTGAGTTCCATATTTTCAATACTCTTCACCAATGTTTATGTGTTAAAAATCTTTGCAATTTGACAGATGAAAAGTATCTCATAATATTGAACTAAGTCTTATATTTGTTACAAATATCTTAAAAGAAAGTAAACTGTCTTCCATTCATTAAAAAGGGGAATGCTAATAAAAGACATTCAAAATAGAAAAGAAGTAAAACTATACACAGATGACACAATCCTATACATAGAAACTTTCCAAAATCCACAAAAAATCTGCTAGAGCTAATAAACAAATTCGAGAAGGTTGCAGGGTGAAAGATAAACACAGAAACATCAGTTGTGTTTCTCTACACCATCAATGAGCAATCCAAAGAAGAACTTTTTTAAAAATCCCACTTACAATGACATCCAAAAGAATAAAATACGCAGGGATAAATTTAACCAAGAAAGTGAAAGACTTCTAGACTAAAAATGACGAAGTATTTCTGGAAGAAAGTACAGAACACTTAAGTAAGTGGAAAAGACACCCCACTTGCGTGGATTGGAAGATTTAATAGCGTTATGATAACAAAGCAATCCACGGATTCAGTAAAATCCTTATCAAAATTCCAACAACTGTTTTATAGAAATGGAAATATTGATCCTCAAATTCAAATGTAATTTCATGGGGCCCTAACTATCCAAAACAATCTTGAAAATGAAGAAAAATGTTGGATGTTTCAGTCAGCTCAGGCTGCCATAACAAAACACCATAAACCAAGGGGCTTAAACAAGAGAAACTTATTTTCTCATCGTTCTGGAGACTGGAAGCCTGAGAACAAGGGCCCAATATGGTTGGGTTCTGGTGAGAGTTCTGGTCCTGGCTTGCAGATGGCTGTCTTTTCTCCATGTCCTCACATGGCATACAGACAGAGGAACAGGGAGAGAGAGATGGGCTGGGGATGAAGAGAGAAGAAAGAGAAAGAGCAAGCTTTCTGGTGTCTGTTCTTACAAAGGCACTAATCCTATCATGAGCTCTCCACCTTCATGACTTCATCTAAACCGATTACCTCTCAAAAGCTCCATCTCCAAATACCATAACATTGGAGGTTAAAGACTCAACGTACAAATTTTGTGAGGTCGTGAATTAGTCTATAGCAGCAGAGGACACACACTTTTCAATTTCAAAACTTATTATGAAGCTACAGTAATCAAACAGCATGCTGCTGGAGTAAAGAGAGACATATAGACCAATAAAATAGAACTGAATTCAGAAATAAACCCATACATCTATAGCCAGTTGATTTTTTGACAACAGAGCCAAGATTGTTCAATGGAGAAAAGAAAGCCTTTTCAACAAATAGAGGTGCACAAGATAAAAACAGAGTGAAGTTGGACTCATACCATATGCAAAAATTCACTCAAAATGGATAAATGAGTTAAATACAAGAGATAAAAACATGAAATTCAGAAAAAAAATGAGACTAAATCTTCATGATCTTGGGTTTGCCAATAAATTTTTAGATATGAAACCAAAAGTATGAGTAACAAAATTAAAAATAAGTACATTGGACTTCATCAAAATTAAAACTTTTGCTCATCAAAGGACATTATCAAGAAGGTGAGAAGATAACCCACAGAATGGGCAGACATTTGCATGCTATGCATTTGATAAGTGTCTAGTATTCAGACTATACAAAGAACTACTTCAAATCAACAACAAAAGCACAAATAACTCAATTTAAAAATGAATAGAAAACTTGAATGGATATTTCTCCAGAGAAAATTATACAAATGGCCAATAAGCACATTAAAAGATGCTCAACACCATTACGTATTCAGTAAACACAAATCAAAACTACAATGAGATACCATGTCAGGCCCACTGAGATAACTATAATAAAATTCTTTTTAAAACAGAAAAGAATAGCGTGGGTGAGGAAATGGAGAAATTGGAGCCTTCAAGCATTGCTAGTGGGAATGGAAAATGGTTTGGTCACTTTGGAAAACAATTTAGAATTTCCTCATATACTTAAAAATAGAATTACCATTCAATCCATTAATTTGACTACTAGATATCATTGACCTAAACAAAGGAAAACTGAGGCAAGCTCAAAGAGATGAGTTTATTTGGAATAGCAGAGGGATTGTGACTCAGAATAAGCAAACTGTGGCAAGCTACAGGCGAGTCCATTGAGGATTTGGGGTAGGTTGTATTCATGGGCAGAAAATGTAAAGAAGTTCAGTAAGAGTCCAAATCAAAAACAAATGGAAACCAGCCTTGAAAACTGCCCAAGCAGACAAAATCAGTCCAGTTGCACAAACAAAGCTCAATTCAGGGCACTTTGTGAGACCAACGCTACCTGCTTATCTCCTGTTTACACTTCTGGCAAAACTTCCCAAGGTTGATATGAAACAATCTTTGATCAACCCCCCACCGTCCAAGAGAATTCCAATGTTATCAGTTTTCTGTAAATCACAAATTTATAGGAAATCAATATCTTGGCCTTAAATTTTGTCTTCCTGAGCGTATATGAGATTTTCCATTTTATATCCTCCAGTCCTATTTTAGATTAAAATTCGTTCACATTTCCCCCTTTTGATCAAGATCTTTCACAGAAAGTATCACTGATCAATTAAGTCATTCAGGTGCTGTTTGTTAATTTTTTGTATATGTCCCATGGAGCTAAGAAGGACCATCCTCAGGCATCTTTCCCCATGAAGGAGGGAAATGGAATTTCATTTGACCTCATCTGACAAGAGAATTGAAAAATGAAGAATTTCAGTGTGTCCCTCTAAGGTAGATGATTTAGTTTACATACATTTGGGAAGAACACATTTTTATGGAAACAAAAGAAAAAGGTTAATAGTTTGAGCAAATCATAAATTCCGTTTCTGAGTTTTGGAGAGCAGTCAAATGAGAAAATTTCGAGGTGCCATGTTGAAAGCATCTCCAGATGGAGTGAGGGCAGACAGCGGCAATCTGACAAACTTTTCTGGTTTGAGGTTTCAATGTCTCTGGTGACCCTATTGAATGGCCACATAACAGCAGGCATGAAGACTGCCCACGCAGGAGCTGCTGTGATGATTTCTCTGAAGTTAGTATCAAGTTGATTAGCTTTAGCTAACATGACATTGCAAAAAGGGCAGTTTTAGTCTCATAATGATTCCCAGTCAAACGAGTGGGAGAAAGTTAGAAGTGTTAGTTTGGGGAGTTCTAGCTACATATTGGAGGAAATTAGAAAAATTCAGAACCCAGTCCTGCTTACAGGTAGAAAGCAAACCTCAAAGATAATTAATAACACTGAAATCTGATATCCATCAAGGTGCATTACTGAAATAGAAAGTTTTTTCTAATCATCCCCATTTCTATCAAAGAGAGCCATAGTAAGATTAATTTGTTTGTGAATTAAGTTCAGTCTTAATAAACTTGACTTGATTATTTATACAAAAGCAGCAAGTGATTGATTGTCCATATAGGTTGTTTTTTTTTTCTTTTTTAAGATTTTATTTATTTATTTGACAGAGAGAGAGGCAGCGAAACAGGGAACACAAGCAGGGGGAGTGGGAGAGGGAGAAGCAGGCCTCCCACTCAACGGGGAGCCCAACGCAGGGCTCGATCCCAGGACCCTGGTACCATGACCTGAGCTGAAGGCAGATGCTTAACGACTGAGCCATCCAGGTACCCTGCCCATATAGGTTTTTTAAAATCCGCATTGCTGAAACTTTTCATAAGGAATCTCAGATTGGCTTTTTGATGTCTCTTTAGGCTAAAAAGTCAAGCCAAGGACTTGTCCAATTGTATCCTGTTACAAAGAAACCAAATTTTTACTGAACATATGTAACTATATAAACTGTTAGGAAAAGTAAGGATATTTAATAAGAGCCTCCAAATTCTGGAGCGATCAGGTGGGGAGTAAAAGATGCGTAAGAACTAGGAAGATCGGTAGGGGAAGAAAGGGGGGGTAATCAGAAGGGGGAATGAAGCATGAGAGACTATGGACTATGAGAAACAAACTGAGGGCTTCAGAGGAGAGGGGGGTGGGGGAATGGGATAGACTGGTGATAGGTAGTGAGGAGGGCACGTATTGCATGGTGCACTGGGTGTTATACGCAACTAATGAATCATTGAACTTCACATCAGAAACCAGGGATGTACTGTATGGTGACTAACATAATAAAAAAACATTAAAAAAAAGATGAATGTTTTAACTTTTGTGCAAAGATACATTTCCTTAGAAGAGAAAAGAAAAAGGGGTCTTTTAAATCTAGAAAACAAAATATTAAAGAACAAGCAATATTTTAAATGAACCATAAAAATTATAATAAGCATTAGCAGCTTATCCAGGCTTATGTACTTAATTCTTATTCTCTTTCATCTATTGTTAGCAATTTTATGAATTCATCAGTTTACACATCAGAGTTTTAGAAATTCTTACCTGGCTCAGTGTTATGATCTTAAAATTATCAGAAACCTGCATTCTAGGATTCTTGTTAAGGTCTTTTCCATGGTTTCTTTGAAGATGAAACCTATCTATAAAGGCATCAGGATAAAACAATAATTGCCTGCAAATGACAAAAGACCTAAAAATGACAATGGTTAAAGTTTAGATGAGAGTTCTTTATAATGACATATAATTCACAAGGAATTTGGTTATTTCTGTGACATACATTTTAAAATCAAAGCTGATAACATTATACCAGAGCATGCCAGAATTTTAGGAATTTGATATAACTTCTGGAATATTTATAAAATACACTTACATAAATACAACATAAAGAAGGCCTAGTGTTACTTTTTCTTTGATAATGCTTCCCATGAATGGGTATTTAATATACCAAGTAAGCCTAATTACTGTATATTTTCCTTTTATACTGAGAGAAAATTATCTATTTAACCAAAGTGGCAATAAAAGATGTTAAAGGCAAGTATAAAAGGTAAGAGCAAAATCTAGCTCTTCATATTGAGAAAACTGGGTTTACTTAAACAATTAAAGACTTGATGGTAAAAATAACATTAAGTACAAGGAGATTATTCTGACATATAAAATCTTTGTTTTCAAGGCAGACTTCTTAAAAGGTCTAAAGGACAACTTTTGCATATGATTTTTTTATTAAGAGCAGACCAATAATCTAAGAAAATGTTATGTTTTTAACAGAGAGAAAACCAAATTCTAATTTTACAGCAATATGCTTTTGATAGCAAATTTTTTTAACTTAAATAAGTGCATTCCAATCTTAGTTTGATTACGCACAAAGTTCCCTTCTCAAGATTTCCCTTCTACAAACCTTCTGCAACTTACTCTATCTAAGTTTTGTCCTACCTTTTTTCCTTTCTTACTCTGAAACAATCAGTTTACTTTAGGACGAAACCATTTTTCTTTTTCTCAACCAAAGTACATCTCCATTCCTCATGCCTTCTTTTTTCAAAAACATACACCCTACTTTCCTTAATTCTTAGAAATAATCATCTGTCTTTCCTCAATCATCAGAATTCTGCTCTCCATTTTCACCATTTTCCCAGATATTCCACCTCTGAGTCCCAAGCAGGTTTTGTCACAAGTGCCTGGATCTTCTGTGGCCTCCTTTGCCCTCCTAGCTTTGCAAAATAACAAAATAAGGCCTCCAATGCTGAATTTCACATCCTGCCCTTCCATCTTGTCTGCCATACCTGAAGGTGGCAGAGCAGTGGACAACTGCCTGTCCTTCCCTAATCTCAGCTCTTCCAACTTCTGTTTGTAATCTTTGCTTTTCAGTGAAAAATAGGAAGCAGGCAAATTGTGAATTGCTTGTCATATGTTGAGATACTGTGGTTAATTAGCAAGGTTATAAATACATTTTATAATTTCTAGAA
This sequence comes from Ailuropoda melanoleuca, assembly GCF_002007445.2. NCBI lineage: Eukaryota > Metazoa > Chordata > Mammalia > Carnivora > Ursidae > Ailuropoda > Ailuropoda melanoleuca. The sequence goes on along the minus strand of NC_048227.1, from coordinate 63,729,906 downwards.
GTATATTTTCTTCACAGTAAATTTTTCAGTGTGGACAAAACATGTTTATTAATAGACCCAAATATCTTTAGCTCCTTTGTAAAAGAAGTCAAAAGTAGGTAAATTTATTTTTAGTAATTTTTCAGTATTTTACTTATTTTATTTTATTTTATTTTATTTTATTTCATTTTACTTTATTTGGAGATGACCTAGATACCCAATAAATTTGACTTAACTCATTATTTAACATAACTTAGCAAAGCTTTAAGGTTCTCAGTAACCAAAAGATTTTGGAAACCGTTTGCAGAAAAGTTCACCTAGAAACTCTTATCCAGTTTGTATCTATTTAAATCATTTGTTTTTAACAATTAGGTTACCCCTAAAAATTTCATGATTCATTAAAGCAGTTAGCCAACATTTTAAGTTATTTTTCTTGCTGACAAATTTTTGTAACAGAAATAATATGAGCTTATTTGATTTTCAGTAAATTTAGGTTGAATAAAGTATTATACTTCACGTTGATAACTCTAAGAACATGTCCGTTTTAATAAAACAGGCGAACTTAAGCTAACTTTTGTTTATCAAAGATTATTCCAGATCTGTAACTTGAAAAACATTTGGGTTAATTTCTGTTTCTGAGAATATACTTAATTTATATAAATGTTTGATTTTTTAAAGCCAATTAAATAGAGCTCTTTACAAATTAATTTTGTCAAGGGAACTTCTACAGCAATCTGTACTTTAAAAGGCTCTTTGCTCCCTTTGTTTTTCTTTTAGTCTCTATGGGTAATGTTTTGAAGACTAGAGCAATTACTATTTAAATTTTTTCCTTCTTTTTTTTTAAGTGCAGGACAATTGTTTTCCAATGTCCTGATTTTTTAATTGTATCTGCAAATGTCTGAGGAAAATAAGAAAGGATCTGAGTCCATTTTGAGTTCAAATAAAGAATTTTTTATTTCAATTCTCTCCTTCTTTCTCTATTTTTTTAACAGGAAAAACTGGAAACCATTTAGCACTAGAGAAGAAGGGGAGTTCAAATAACAGAAGGAAGTTTGGGAGACCTGGCTGGTTCTGCCAGAAAGAGGCCCCAGATACTTTGAAAAGTTATTTTCAGTTGTTTATTTGCTTCAGTTAAATTAGAAATAGTATTTTGTAAAGAGGCAACTTTAGAATTCTGGGTACATTTAGAAGCCTCCAGAACCAATTAAAATAGCTATAGGAAAACAAGTTTGGGGAGTTTGCAGGTTCCCCATACAGGGCATTGATATTCTTAAATTATAAGGTCGGTCCGTTTAGTCAAACATACATATGAAGAGGGATCATAAATTTTGAATGTAAAACTGATGGGGTCCCTGAAGGAAGGCTACCCCTAGAGCATTTAGATGACTGGAATCCCATTTCTCAGAGGTTTTTTTGTTTTTTTTTTTAAGATTTTATTTATTTATTTGACAGAGATAGAGACCCAGCGAGAGAGGGAACACAAGAAGGGGGAGCGGGAGAGGAAGAAGCAGGCTCATAGCGGAGGAGCCTGATGTGGGACTCGATTCCAGAATGCAGGGATCACGCCCTGAGGCGAAGGCAGACGCTTAACCGCTGTGCCACCCAGGCGCCCCTCTCAGAGATTTTACCAGAGGAAAAGAGGAAAAAAATCTCTAAATAGCCTGATGGGTATGCTTTCAGTGTTGAGAGTTGTGTTTTGTTTCACAGTGTGCTTTTCATGGGATACTATTTCTCATGGTGGACGACCTTTGCCCCAGTTGTCCAACCTACGATCAAGTGTCCCTTGTTGCATGGAAATTGTCTTTCAGTTGGCAGATGACCCACCATAAATGTGGTCTGTCTATGCCTGACTAATCCTCTTACAGGAATTTTTTGGTTGGGTTTGGTTTGGTTTGGTTTTGAAGTCTCTCATAAGGAGGTAACAAATGCTCCACTAGTGTTTATTTGCTCAACTACTCATGACCACGGATATTATTATTTTTGTTTTGTTTTCTTCTCAAGAATTCCAAAGGAATTATACTGAAATTCTAATGTGTTGTCAATAAAAATATAACCAAGTGCTCACCGGAATGGATAAAGCTTTTAAACAGATCCCAAATAAAGTCAGAGCTCAACCAAAAGTGAGGGAATGTAAAGAGGGGGAATTCAGGGAGAGTCAGTTAAAATAAAAAATAAATGGAGACCAGCCTTGAAAACTACCCAAGCAACAAAACCAGTCCAGTTACACAAACAAAGCTCAATTCAGCCCACTTCGTGAGACCAGCACAACCTGGGTCATCCCTTGTTCATGCCTCCAGCAAAACTTCTCAAGGTTGACATGAAATAACCTCTGATCAACCTCCCACTCTCCAAGAAAATTCAAACACTATCAGTTTTCTGTAAATCAGGTATTTTATAGGAAATCAGTCTCTTGTCTTCCTGAGGGTACATGTATGAGATTCTCCATTTTATATCTCTGATTCTATTTTAGATTACTATTCTTCCACGGTATATACCCAAAAGAATAGAAAGAAAAAAAAAAAGGAAGGTACTCAACAAACACATGTACACACATACTCATAGCAGTACTATTCACAGCAGACAAGAAGTAGAAATAATCCAAATGCCCATCAATGGATATATGGAAAAATGAATTGTAGTATATACATCCAATGAAATGTTATTCATTCCAAACAAATTATGATATATACTTACATTGAAATATTATGTAGTCAGAAAAAGTAAATGAATGACACATGCTACAATATAGATGAATCTGGAATGCATTATGCCAAGTAAAAGAAAGCAGACACAAGAGGCCATATGATTCCATTTATATGAAATATCCAGAGTAGGTGGAGATGGAAAGCAGATTGGTGGTTACCAGAGGTTAGGTGTAGAGAGCAATGGAGATTAAATGCTTGATGAGCTCAGGGCTTTCTTTTGGGATGATAAAAAATGTTTTAGAACTAGATAGAGCTGATGGTTGCACAACATTGTGAATGTACCAAATGGCACTTAATTGTTCATCTTAAAATGTTGACTTCTATATTATATAATGTTCACCTTACTTGAAAAACACAGAAGAGCACTAGGCTTTGAGAAGTTATCTTTTACCCAAAAGTATGAAAGAAAGAAGTAATTTGAGCTCCATACTCAGGCAGTCTTACAGGAGATTGAGTATTATTTTTCTTTTTGCTGTACTGATTCTGTTTTGCTTTGTTTTGTTTTATTGAAAGCAATGTTTTTATATGCCTATAGAATGTTTGCTCTGAAATCTATCATTGCCTTTAGTGTTTTGCCTTTACAAGATGAGAAAGAAGATAATTGTAATTGTCGAGAAATCCATGGTTTCCTGTTGCAAGACAGAATTCTTTTAGCCACTAAAGAAGTATGCTATCTATATCTAAAGTTCAAGACTTAAATTTCAAGAGATGCTTAAAAGAGAATCTTAAAATTCAAGTTGTTAAAAAGCAAATTTTATTCAGGGGGAACTTGTATTTACAATGCCCAGACAATTGCTAAGATTTGTAACCAACTCCGTTTCTACAGGAAGCAACCAGTAACAAATTAACCTGAATCCATTTGTTTCCTTCCCTACGCTCCAGTCCTGGGTGTTTCAAGTTCTTCTGTTAGGGTGGCTCTACAGTAAACAAGTTTCCACCCAAGATCATGTCCTCAGAAATCATAGATATTTAGTTGGATCAAGGTTTTGTGAAAAGAGAAAGTGCATATATTATTAAGCTGTGGGGGAAAAAAATAAGAAAGATAGGATGATCAGTACAATAAAGAATATGGATTAAGGTCAGTATCTTAGGGCTGGAAAAGAAAGGTTTGGAATTCATCAGCAATAAGTATCCTTCATGGCTATTTAAGGATTGTGAAGATAATCCAGAGAGACGGCACAGAGCAAGAGAAGAGAAAAAGGAAAGATCAAACACCATGGAGTATTAGTACGTAAGGGCAGGGAAGTGGAAGGACACCATACATTATATATTGATCTTTGAAAAATAGAGGGGTTAGAAATAGAGAACTTTGACAGAGGCATCAAGGAAATAAAGCAAGACACAAAAGACAAATGGTTCATGCTATCATCGAGGGATCAAGTAAGACATGAAATAAAAATAATACATGGAATTGGCGTTTAAGGATTAAGTAAGACCCTAGGGAACATAATTTTAGGCAGAAGCATGATTAGTAAAAAGTAGAGAAGAGTAGATTCCAAAGGGAAGGAGGTAGGTATGTACCACCTGGAAAAGTGGTTTTCAAAAAGGTTATAAAGATGGGAGAAACCTGATCCTGTGTATATGTTGAGGTAAAATAGACAGCAATGAAGGTGTGACTGAATAAGATACTTGATAAAGAAGAGATAACTGATAAAGAGGAGTACTAAATAGGATAGAAGATAGGAAAAGTTTAGCCCCTGAAAGATGAGGAAACTACTACTTTTGATCTTGAGTGAAGTGATCTAGAGCGACCATCTAGAATATGTGCTGAGTCCATCCACTCTGTCCACCGCTCTACACAAAGCTGCCACCATCTCTCTAGACTGTAGCGATACAGTCTACAGATTCTGTTCTTATCCCACTCTCATTCTGTTCCCACGGGGAATCCAGAATGATTTGTTAATACACAAATCAGATTATGTTACCTCCGGTTTAAGCCCAGGGCAGCTTCCCATTAAATGACAATTGTATCAGATGTCTGTCAGGACCCTCAAAGTTTCTCATGAGAACCAACCACGACCTGTATTTCCATAACACTCATCATCCTTGCTCCCTTTACTCTCTCTGATCCAATCAATTTGGTTTTCTTCAGTTTCATGAACACACTACTTCTTCTCATAGAAAAGGCCTTTCTGGATGCTGCTCCCTGCATCTGAAATACTCTTCTTCATACTCGACAGATAGCCAGCTTCTTCTCATTTTTCAGGTTTCAATGCAAAAATCGCTCCAACAGAAAGGACTTCAGTCACAAATCAATATAAAAAAGACCTCCCTCCTCTCAAAGCATCCTTCCTAATATTTGTGACAAATTTATCATTTGTTTAATCAACCAAATTATAGAGTCAGTGATGATAAAGACACAGATGCTCCATAAATACTTGTTGCATGAACGGCAAACAATATCTACAACTACAGCTATCTAGTGATATCAAGTGAAGTAGAATTGAGGTGTGAATAGCTGATACCGTATTTCTCTGTGAATTAAAAATCAAATTCCATTACTTTTGCTAAAGACCTTTAATGAGATTTTTGTTAGGGGCCAAATTAATGGCATCCTAAAGGCTTTTCAGAGGAAGATAAAATCTGAACGATGAAAAGATTTAGCTACAAGAAGCTGAGGGGGAAGGGTGTTTATCCCCCTTATAGAGAAAGGGTGACCAGAGGGGCTGAAAAGGGATCAGAAACTCTTAGTCCAGCCGCAGATAGTGTTGACCTCCTATGGGAGAGCTGTCTTTTAATTTTGTCATTGTTATTGTTATTGTATTTGTTTGTTTAATTTTCATTTAAGATTCTGAGTCAGTTACAAGAAGAAACAATATAAAAAGGGCAGCATATCTTTATACTTCATTTTTTAAAAAATATTTAAACAATGTACAGAAAAGCTAAGCTTGAATCACTGCCCTGCCCCTTAATAACCCCCCTGCAATGACCACTTGGAAAAAAATGAACAAAAAAAACTTTTTTAGGCCTTTTGATGGTCATGCACTACTCTAAAAGATTTGAGCCCTATTTCTTGATCTACCAACTTTAAAAGTCATATCTTGACTTCTAGCTACCCACCCATCCCTTCTTTAAATAATAATATATCATTCTTCTAATTTCTCACTGATCTGTGCTGCCACAAATGGCGAACCTAAATCTTTATTACTTGTCCCATCAAGCACAGACTCTTTTGACCCAACTTTATAAAAGGAGACATTAACCTGTACTATTCCTGCTCTCTTTTGCAGATCAACCTCCAGCCACTATAATTTTTTCTTGACACAAAGATAATAACATTCTATCTAGTAATCATAATAAAGATTTCCTTCCCCTGTCAATAGGTTGACTTTAAACACTGAAAATCAATGCAATGGAATATATTTTTTAAATAATTCACCATCTATTCTGTCCTGTCAGTGATCCGATGATTCCTGCTTACCCCTCGAAGCCCCTTCACCATGGGACAGAGAGGAGAGCAAATTTCACTTAAAGAGAAAGAAATGATAGTTTGGAAATTCCCATCAAGAAAGAAAATAAAATATAAATTTCTTCCAGGTTGGGAGGAAAAGAGAGAATGAGAAATACTCATGTAGTAATAATCTAAAGGGTACAAATTCTCAGCCTTTACACTGCCTCCTTTTCTCATATTTCTCCAAGTGTCAAAATTCCAGGTTCAGAAGTGTATAAAAACACACAGGTTTAATTGAAACCTCCCCCCACAATGAAATGTACATTGATAATCCTGTTCTGTTTTTCTTTCATGTGCTTATCATATGGTAAACACAGCAAATCAAGTTCCCAAACAGAAGATCTGAAGGAAAAACCATGGAACTTTGCCCTCACTGCTTAGAGTTTCAGGTCAGAAAGATATTACTTTTGTTACTAGCTGTTTAGTAGAGCACACACAGCGTTAAGTGATATAGAGAGATGAACAGCAACAACAAAGCACTATCAGAGAGATACATGAAAAAAAGTGAAGATACAGAAAGCTTTTCTGATATCTTTAACAAGTTAAATTGCAAGTTCCAATTTGCATGTTTTATTTCCTATAAAAAATAAATGTGCTTTCTCTGTAAGTGCCCATTGACTGATATTTTTTTAAAATTAGTTTTTTGAGAATATACAAAAAACATCAGTAAGCCACCATTTGAAAAAAATTCAACTTTGCAGGCCAAATTATTTACAACAAATATAGCAGGTTTATATTAATATCCAGAATCTTACAAAAAAGTAATTCTTATATACGTTATTGTGGAGATCTTATTTAAAAGGTCATTTATGTAAGGTCTTAAATAGGCAAAGAAATATTGTTCAGACGTTGTAGATAGAGGGAATGGTTTGAAAACTGAAAATTTTAGCTGGAGTATTTGGGAGAATTCGGAAGCAGGTAAAAGGCCACCATTAAAATGGAATAAATGTAGAACTAAATATGAATATATTTATTAGCTAATTAAGGAATCATTAAAATTGCGGACCTGGGCATACTTTGACCTTCAAAACTTGCCTTGTTCTCCCAAATTTTTATTTTCCCCCATACTCAAAGTTTGAACACTGTTAATGTCAAGTTGTCAGATTCCAAAAATCATACTTACCCAGTTTCTTACAGACCTCCTCCTATCCTCACGTACTAAACATCTAAACTCAAATGAAAAATACATGTTAGGAGACTCTCCCTGCAATCTTCCCTCCTGTATGAACACTGGAGGAAAACATTTTCCAAATAATTATCTTGATGAGATAAATAATAATGATATAGATATTCATTCATTATATTAAAAAAGAATTTTGGCTCAGAATCCACTGCCCCAACTATACACATACAAGACAGTTTTTCCCCAAATGAAAGAAAAGTGGGAAGGGAAACAGAACTTGAAAAGTTACACTACATAGATGCTGATTGTCCGGAAGTGCCCAGGGTCAACAGAACCTACTGGACTGCAACAGCTGAAGACAGAGTGGTTTAATTTGTAGAAAACCATTATAGTGTCCATACTGCAAAGGCAAAGCCACTGCCAACAATGGAAAATTCTGCGGGCCGTGGCCCTAGCTACTGTACAGAATATAGGCTGTCACCTAATCAATGTGTATGACTCCAGGTCACCCATCTGTCTTTCTAAACAGGCAAGCAACTGCACTATGAAAAGCAACATCTTAAAAATAAACATGGATGATATATTCTACCTGTAGGCTGAAGTTGGCACTACATGTCTAACTCGACCCCTAATATCTACATCTACCATCTACAAAGGGCTTTCTCCCCATTTTGGATTCCCACGTTGCAATAATAGAACATTACCTCAAAACTGCAAAATCTTTTAAAGCTTATCTTATTCTGGGAAGCAATCACTCCTATTTTCTCACAATGAATTTAACTTTCATAATAAAGAATGTTTAATTATAGCAGCAGTAACCCATTTGGAATTGAAGTTTGATATCTGCTGTGTGTTTTTTTTTTTTTATGACAAGCTAGAGCTTTTTGAAGATATATTTTATTTTCCAGAAGATTCAAGCAATTCTTCAAATGAGTTTGAATCTTCAATTAGGAAAAAGGCACTTATACAGGCTTGGAGGAAAAGACACTTATATAGTGGCTTCAATTTTACTTTGCCAGATAATGATATAAACCGCAACACATCAGAGAAGATAATGAGCTTCTAGAGCTTTCACCAAAACCTCATGAGCTTAAATCAGATCTTACTGTCTCTAACCCATATCTGAACATTCCACTGGACGTGCAGAAAATTGCTTAAAGACAAAGATATATGGTTTTGAGGCTTTAAAGTCCTTATAATACAGACACATATCACACAGATTTTGACAAGCCTCCCTAGATACCAAAGATGAGCTGTCATGGCATACACATCCCCCACAGAAACAAGTTCCAATTATCAATTTCACCACTAATATATCTACCTTAGGAAAACATACTAACCCAATTCTGTGTATAGCAGTTTAATTTTTTCCCCCGAGGGACTAAAAACTCCCAGAAATGAAAATTTCTCATGAAAAGCAAAGTAAAAATTTTCTATAGCACGCTGTGAAAAAAAACAAACAAAAAAACAACTTAGTGATTTTTAGTGATCTCAAATGATTGTGTTTTTTTCACTCATTTTTCTGCACAGATCAAAAATATTTTAATTATATCACCTTCCAAAGCGAGTTTTGTAGCAAAAGAAGCAAAAGAAACCAAACCAATCCAACATGCACATTAAAAAGTGGCAAGAGAGATCACCAACATCAAATCATTAAATGCTACACATTCTCAGTAACAAAGCGTAGGCCTTAACTATCATTCTCATCAGTCCACTGAACAAACACAAATATTGAGATACTTCTAGTTACTGTGAAATGTGGGTTTTTATTTCTCATGCTTTTAAGCTTCCACATGAAAAATAAAAGAGAATAAAATGTGTTTTAAAAATGTACCCTCTTAGGGGAGCCTGAGGTGTTCAGCCGGTTAAGTGCCTGCCTTCGGCTCAGGTTACGATCCCAGGTTCCTGAGATCAAGTCCCACTTCAGCCTTGCTCAACAGGGAGCCTGCTTCTCCCTCTCCCTCTGCCTGCCATTCCCCCTGCTTGTGCTCTCATGCTCTCTGTCAAATAAATAAATAAAATCTTTAAAAGAAAAATCTACCCGGCTTTAAGCAAAATAAACGCAGTAATGCAAAAGGTAGCTACTAACTTTTGTTTCAGGAGAAGATATTATCTGCACCAAATTTCTAGGAATTAAAACAATAGTGTATAGTAAAAGAAGACCTCCCTAAAAGGTCAATAGACAGCAAACATTAGATTCCCAAAGACAGTTTTAAAGAATATAGTTTGGACTCCTTAGGATTTCTAAGAACATCAGATCCAAAAAGAACACTTTCATTGAGAAGAACTTGCTTAGCAATCAAGAATCTAAAAATAGTGTGTGCCTAGCCAGGGACAGCTACACTAGGCTCAGGGCAAATAAAAATGTGAGAGCCCTTGTTCAAACGACAGGGATGGGGGAAGCTTGTTCTTTTTTTCTATGGTCTTTCTCGCCCTCAACTTGTTTTTGTTTTTGTTTTTAAGATTTTATTTATTTATTTAGCAAGAGAGAGCATGAGTAGGGGGAGGGGCAGAGGAAGAGAGAGAGAGAGAACCTCAAGTGGACTCTTCGTTGAGCATGGATCCCGATGCAGGGCTCCATCTCAGGACCCTGAGATCATGACCTAAGTGGAAATCAAGAGTCGATGCCTAACCAGCTGAGCCACCCCGGAGTCCCCTCAACTTGTGTTGGCTTTTTATTTGCTACTTAAAGTTCCATTCTCCACTATGAGAAGAGTCCTGGGTGAGGGCAGACTTCCACAGGCCCACGGGAACTGCTGGGGTAACTTAGCACATAGGGCGCATAGGCCCAATCACTGCCCTCTCAGTGTCTGCACTCAGCCTCCTCCATGGGCAGGAGAAGGAGCAGGTGGCTAAGAGCCCGTCCCAGGGTGGGGAGGAAGTCATGGACATTGGGACCCTACCTGAGCTGAAAGTCCAAGTCCTAGTACCAACTCCATTGTCCCATAAGACTCCAGGCACAAAACACAAATCCCAAAATAAAATTATTAATATTTTTGAGATAGTGACTGCAGACATAAAACTTAAGTCCTTTCTGAATGTGTGGCCCTGTGAGACTGCATTGTTCATAATCCCAAGAAGCCAGCCCAGCTCTAGACTGGAGTTTTGGTGCTATTGCCATCTGGGGCTAGATAATTCCTTTTTGTGTGGCTGTCCTGGGCATTATAAGATGTTTCATAGCATCTCTGGTGTTTACTCACTAGGTATTTGCCAGTTGAGAACAAAGCCCTAAGTTAATATTTACCTGCACAAACCCAGGATACCATTTTTGCACTTCTGACATTCCCCTACTGATAGGCAGAGAAGGAGAGATTCTAAAATGCACAATTAACCTTATGATAATCATTTAGCAGTTACCAGTTAAAGAAACAGAAGGCATCAAACGCGGCTTATGACAGACTTTTGGTGCTCAGCACTGACCGCCTACCAGGACAACTTCTGCCTGGGGCAAGGAGCAAGTGATTCAGCCTTGTAAGGGAGGTTAGAAAAAAAGCTTAAAGGACATATTTCCTGTTCTTCAAACAGAAGGCATAGAGTCCAGTTACCACTCTATTCAGCTCCTATTTTCTCTGAATCAAATAAATCAAGCAAATATCTCCCACGTTGTAAACCTCTTGAGAATTATTGCTTGGATTTTGTCGAGTTGGAAGCAGAAAGGGTAGATCAGACAGCTTTAGGAGTGCCATCTAAAAGGGCATTGCTTGGGACACAAGGATCAGGTAGAAAATGTTTTCTCCTATCAACTTCTGTGGAGGCCACACTGAATTTTAGTTTTTAAAAATTTTGCTTATATTCATTGCGTCCTCCTAAGTACCAAAATCCCAGTACATTAGTCAGCTTATTATGATTGATCAGCGGCTTCTTTGGCCATCTTTTACCATCTATCCAACACCTCCCCAGCTCCCCGACCTCTCCTCCCCACCTTTATCCCTGCGTTCTACTTCTCCCAAGGACTCTGTACTTATCAGCTGGAGTAACTCTTCCTCCTTCAGGGCCAAATCAGTTACCTGATAAAGGGGGAATGGGTACTGGGGGGACAAGTACAATAAAGTACACCAAGCTGCCATTCCAGTCTTGTGTACCCCCCATTTCCCCACATGAGCTCATAGACGGACAAAGATGTACGCAGTCTCACATATTCCACCCTTCCTTGTCTTTCCTCATGATGTGTCCATGCCAACTGCTTGCCTCTACACCTGTTGCATTTCTTTCATTTGTCCAGATCCAGGTCAGATGCAGCTTCCATGAGGCACCTGGGTGCCTCAGTCTGTTAAGTGTCTGCCTTCGGCTCAGGTCATGATCCCAGGGTCCTGGGATCAAGTCCCGCATCAGGGTCCCTGCTCAGTGGGGAGTCTGCTGTCCCTGTCCCTCTGTCCATCCCCCTGCTCCAGCTCTCTTTCTCTCTCTCAAATAAATAAATAAAATATTTAAAACAAAACAAATGCAGCTTCCGCTATGAACCTTTTCTGACCATCCCATTCCACGAAAATCGCGGGCTTTCCCAATTTTGTGAGCATGGTGGTCTGTGCAGCCTATGGGGCATACCGCCTGGCACATGGTGGTCAGTCAATTCCCAGCTAGGGAAAGATAAAATCTCCTCCCGTTTTAAATCCAGTTACTATGATACAATGTAATGTTTTGTCATTCTTCCCAACTATATTATAACCCTCAAAAGCAGAAGTTATCCTTCCATAGAATGAATAAATTAATGCATAATTCGTCATTACTTTAATTCTGTGCTCTTACTTTGTCCTTCTTAAACTGAAGCTGTCCCGAAGGACTCTTTATTCTCTACCCTTGAAAAACCATCAGTCCCCAAATTCAGCTCTTCCCAAGTAGATATTTGCCCAGTCAAGGAAAACATTGACATTTTCTCACTGCTTCCTGCCAAATTACTAATTATCTATCAGCTCCTGGATTGTGTTATATTGGTTAAATAATCATCCTACTAGGGGCTGTTTTTCCATGTGTTATAGTTTACATACACATGGCAGGCAGAAACATTGTGATTATTATTTTAACAAGCGAAGCACAGGCCCTTATACTTGTGGAACAAAATTAAGAAGCATAAGAAAATTGTTTGGGTCCAGTCGGAGCAAACTGAGAATAACTTTTTGCTAGAGGTATTCAGTTAAATCTGAATCTTATAAATGATCTTAAGAAAGCATGAATGAATTGGACATCTTTTGTGGCCTGATAGAAACAATCGTCTCTTTACACTGAGGATAGAGCAACATTATGAGATGTTTTATCAGCTGAGTGGATAAAACTGTAAGTTAACAGAGTGAACACAAATGAACAGCTATGGTTTGAGATTTTCAAAACAGTGAGAGAGCAGTCCACCTATGCGATGCTCATTGAAACTCATATTTCATTGGCATATTTGTAATCTCTGCAAATCAAACAATAATTTAGATCTCAAAGGAAACGTTCAACAGTTAATAGTCAAACTTGGTCAGGAGGAAGTTTATGACAGTTAATATATGTCAGTTTTAACTGTGAATGTATCTTGATTCCTGGCACACTTGTTGACCCACTATTGATCACTGCAGAAGAATCATAAGATACGTAAGATATGCAATTATAAGATATGTGAAGTATATGGTGTGATTCTGCCTTCTATAGCTTTGTCTAACTCTTCCAGGGGTTAATACTAGGATATCACCCAGTCATTTAAAATTAAGGCTACATGTTCAAAAACCTTCCAATAAAAGTTTTATGATTTTATGTAATTGTGATCTATTAAATGAGACTCTAAAAAGGAGAGGGAAGGTTTTGTTATGCTAGTTTTTCTTTTAATGGGAAGTACTTATTTTGAATAGATTCTGAGATTTTTAAAAAATTTAAACGTATAATTAAATACTTTTAAATAAAGTGGATATATCAGTTAAGGAAAATTAGAGGAAAGAAAAAATAAAACAAATAAAAAAAGTGACCAAATAGCAAAAATGTTTATGTGTCAGTGTAAAACAGGAAGATGGGCTGGATAAAGAGCAGTCACGCTATATTCCATCCAGAACAGATGGACCAGAGAAGTCCACCTGCACCTGCAACTTCAGAGGAAACTTACACCGACTGGAATTTGAAGATACTGTTTTATGTTCCCAATCTCATAGGCACTCAGCAGGAGACAATTGCCATCAACTCATCCCAGTTAGTGTCACATTTTGGCGCAGCCGAGATCTGCCCATATGGAGGTCCAAAATTTGTAAATAAGCTGTTTCAAGAATATATGGGGGATAATATGCAGTGTGAGGACCAGGGAGTTGTTGGAAACTCATTGAAAACGTGGTTTAGGTTTGAAAAAGCTAAATATCATTTGGAAGTACCAGAGAAGAGAACATATTTTCAATCCCAAAATAGATTTTCTCTTTCTGGCTCTGTCTCTCAAGTCCAAGAAAGGATGCTCTTAAAGGTGCTTGTGAAAGTTTACACTTTAATGAATGCAGAGCAGCCAGGCTTGAAAACGACTTTCTGGATGTATTCCTGGAATCCTAGTGTATTGTTCTAATGAGATGAGTGGCAGTCCAAAACTTTGGGTTTAGCTTCCCCTTTGTCAAGAACCCACCCATCTGCATGACCTTTTTGTCACCCTGCCTATGTAAAAATACCATAGTAGACACTATTAGCACAAAAATTACCCTTATGCATAATGAATGCAGGAGGAAACACCCAAATGACTCTGAAAGTTACTTTTTGGACTGCAAATTTTCCTATCATATCTTGGGGACAAATTACAAATGCAAAGATGTGCCCTCTCGTGAGATGCTTGGTATGCTATGCGCTTTATGTAGAGTCTTTCCTCCTGCCTGCCACAGGAAGAGTGGTATTCATTCACTCACCCAAGCATGGCTCTTTGACAAATGACAGACTCAATTTTATTCCAACATTGGAAAAATGTGGAATTGTGTTTAATATGATTGATAGAAAATTCATCCTTTCCCTCTCCTTGTTTTTCAGTAATCAGCAATTTCCATGTTATATAAACATCAGAATCAGCCATTCTTAAAGTGAATAACATTTTTTCCTACTACTTAAAATTGTATGTTCGGGAAAAAAAGTATGTTGCTTATGTAATTTTCTTCTCTTTAGTTGATTAAAATAGTACTATAATCTTAAACATTGGTATATGATCATTAGCATAACAATTAACATACAGCTCAAATTGGTCCTATTATTAAGTTTTTTTAAATAAAAAGTTTACTTTGGATTAATACAGAAAAACAATTCATTATTTTTTATTAAAGTAAGTTAAGGCATAGTGCTCTCTAGAGCAAATAAATACCAGAGAGAAAGAGAGAGAGGAGAAACAGAAATACAAAGAGCATTACTATGTCATCATATAGAAATAAGATAAAGCTGCCATTTTAGAACTTCCAAAAAGTGTGCCCTACCAGAATCAACCCAGAAGTTCTAAGAAGGGAATTTCTGGTTGTCTGGTCCTTAAGGAATGTGGATAATCCCCTGTTGTGCCAGGTTTCCAGAGTCCTACTAGCAATCCCTCAATAACACTTCTTTTTTTGATATGGTAACTCTGAAAGAAAGTGTATTTTGGAAGTACCATGGATGCCGCATTATGTAGACTAGACTAGGGCCAATGAAACCTGTTGCCAAATATCTTTGCCACTGCATTACCTAAAACAACAACACAGAAGACTCAGGAGTTATCAGGATCCTGGTTCCCAAAGGGTGAAAAATACACACAACCATCATATTCACAGAAAGCAATGCCCATGAGTGATTAGAGTTCAAATGGAAAACTTTTTAAGGAATTTAAAGTATTAATAAGTACTCTAATATCATGCATGAATATTTAACAAGACATATTATTTTTGGATTACAAACAAATACAGGTTTCCCCGGCTATCTAAAGTAGAGCATTTCTAAGAAAACTTTTTAAACCCAAATGGCATAAAGCAAAGAAATAATTACCATTAATTTTTATAGAAAATTTTTTGAGCATTCCCAGACCCCCAAAATAACCTCTTTTAGGGTTTTCTGATACCTTAAAACACATCTTGCTAATAGAGGCATGAAATAAATTGAGGGAAAGCCCAGATGCCCACAGACACAGGTCAAAGCCATGGTGGCTCGCTGCTGAGATGCTGAGTGGAATTCCAGGGCAGGGAGCTTGGTCGGGTCGCCCTCCCTGCTTGAAGTGCGCACTGCCTCTGTAAGGGCTCGCTGCAAAACAAACGCTAAACACTACTTTTGCTTTTCAACTTTTATTGTAAATGCAAAAACCCTCCTCAGATTTCTTTTGGTTAGTGAAAACAGGTACTAGTGTAGGTCTTTTGTAACACCAAAGGGGCATAACGTGAACTTTCAAAAAGCAGGGGCTACCTATGTAAGTCCAAAATAAATTCATGCTCATTTTCTATAACCGTGGTCCTAGCATCAGTAGATATCAATCCTCCTTCTTTATGTGAATGCTTCCAAGTTACATGAATCAGGGGTTTAATCTTTTCAAAACATTTCACAGTCAACACATTCTTTTGAAAATAAAACTCATCAAAAAGATGGGATGAAGAGATAAATTCTACAGTCATGGAGCTTTGACACTCAAATCCTAGTATTGCTTTTTTTTCTGATTGTCTGCATCAGGGTCTTGGCAGCAAACACAGACGCACTTGTATATGTTCATTGAAAGAAGTTGAATAAGGCGATGTTCCCATGTGTGGGTCGGTGTCAGGGACGTGGACGTGCCGGGCTGGCTGCGTGGGCCCGCCAGCTCTACTGCTGCACAGGTCCCGTGCTTCAGTGCCCTGTGCTTGCTGTAAAGCTCTACTGTTGCCATCTTGAAATTCTTAATAATTTTTGAACAAGGGGCCCCACATTTTTGTCTTCCTTGCACCCCACAAATTACATAGTCAGTCCTATCAACAGGAAATGTTGAAGTACATGAAGGAATTCTACTCCAGACTTCCTTCAGACTCAAGACTGCAATGTTAACTCTTCTCTAGGTCTCCAGCCTGCTGCTGACCTCCCTTACTGATTTCAGACCTGCCAGGTCTCATAATCATATGAGCCAATGCCTTAAATAAAAATCTAGATAGAAAAATCTAGAGACAGATAGGTAGATCAGTTACTCTCTCTAGTGTCCCGTTCCTTCTTGTTTCTTTAGATGTAGAAATGATAGTCATCTCTTTTTATCCAGATAGATATAGATATATAGAGATGTATAGAGATGTATAGAGATGTACAAGGATACTATATTATATATTTTATAAATGATAGATAGACAGATGTAGATCCAGTGAAATAAATAATCCAGACTTAACTCTTCTCTATCCTTAAATTTCCCTGTCAAATCCTCTCTTTGCCTTAAGCTAATTAAAAGCTAAAGAATAGGAGAATTCATTCATGCAACCTACAAATATTGCCTTTTGAGGCACAGAGAAAGATGGAAAAAAGTGAGAATGGGTCTAGAGGGCAAAATAATAATACCCATCATTCTCATATAATTTTCTAATTGTAAAATTCTAAATATAGTTTTTAGTTGAGTAGTGTATAGTTATCAGCATAATGATTGCTTTATCATATTGAACTTTTTTTTTCAAATTCATGAGATGTAGTTGCTATTCTCTCTTCACAGATGAGGAAATGAAGACTTAGAAAATTTAAGTAATGTGTCCAATATCATAGAGCTCCTAAATGACAGAGCTGGGATTCAAATGCTAGTCTGTCTGATCCCAAAGACCGTAGTTTTGGCTACTTCCTAAGCAGATGTGTGTATTTTTCTTCAGTGTACTCTTATCCTCAATACACCTGAACACAAAATATTCAAGTTATTCTGAATATCTCCCTTATATCTCATGATCAATCTATTTCCAATACCTACAATCTTATTCTCCTAGCTTATTCTCCTGGTGGGAAATTATTTCTGCTGAGATGTCACCTAACAGCATACCCTAGAAGGTAAGGGGAAGTTTTCTCAAATACCAGGCAGTCACCGAATTTGCAGCTGACTGCATGAAAAGCATTTTTCATATTTGTCTTTTTGTGAATATTTATTTGTTTCCCAACTTTTTTGAATAGCCTTTGAAAGGAAAGGAGAATTATAAAGTTGTTTTGTTTTGTTTTGTTTCCACACCTTCTACAACTCTTTACTCAACAGTGTGAATAGCTGGCAATCAACATCTAGTGAGTGAACATTTTTCATAGTTAATAATCTGGGTGGAGTGTTTGATCATTTCCAACAGGAGATTTGAGCATGGAGAGTCTTGATCTTGACTTAGTCCTACCTGCCAAAGCAGGAAAAAGCACCAGGCATCAACTTACCCATGAGTTTTGATAGGAGATAAGTAGGACAAAGACGCAGAGTTTAGTCTCTGCAAATCTCCTGCAAATGGCCCTCCAACATAAAGTGTAGAACCTGGAATCCACTGCATCACAGAAGTTCCAGCATGTGCAGTCAGTATCAAAGGCATCTATCAGAAGTGGTAGAATTTCATTCAAAGGTCAGGGTTTAAGATCAGAGCTCTTGATTCAGGAGTGAGAATGACAAGAGCAAGAGTATGTTAGGGTCCATAAAGAGGAATTGCCCTGAATTCTAAGCAGGCTACTAAAATAATGGGTAATTTTAACAACTGTCACAGGAGCAAAGAGCAAGGTAGAGACCTATTTATCCAACTTAAACCTCATACCAAATCCTCAGAGCGAGGGTTAATGGTAGTCTCAGGCCTGTCTGCTATTCTTGGACCATGCTTGGCACAAGATAAATCAGACCAGAGCAACTGATGGAGGCAGAGACTCTGGATCAGACTGAAATCCATAAATGCAAGCAGCCTTTATTTCAAACATCAGATGATATTTATTTTTTACCTGAGATACAAAGCAGAGTCCAATCGGAGTAATCAGACACCCTAGACTAAAAATTCATTGACTCATGAAAAGCATAGATTGTGTTCTGGTTTTGAGCTCTAAAGTCCCACTGAGTTCAAATCCTTTTAGTCAAACTAAAAGAGAGGCTAGATGGAATGTTAAGTTTGAACTGGGGGCTCCTATCAACTTTTGTTCTTTAATTTCTCTGATTATTTATGAATTTAATATAATGATTAATATGGAGGTGGAGGGCTATGTATACCTAGTCAACCTCTCAGAAGTGAGTATCCGAGTAACTATCTCAGACAAGTAGGAGTTTGTCCATTGGCCTGCTATACTTATACAGGATCACCTATGTAACCAGAATTCCCAGATTCTAAATGGTTAAACTGTTATTCATTTATTTATGCATCAATTTATTTAATCTATGTGAGTGATAATTATGTAGGAGATTTTGAGTTGATGGACCCAACAATGGGTTACACATGATCATTATATTCATTTGATGAAAACCTCTGGACTATCTATTACATCAAAGGTTAAGTGGTTCTGTCCATTTAGGGACTGAATAAAGACATCTATTGACACCTTGATTATACGATTGATAATCTGGTATAGCCTCAGGATATGGAGAGAATCTGCCACTGTTATGAGATACTACCACTCTTGTGAGATCAGATTTGTGATGTATGCAGAGGGTGGAGGCTCTAATTTGAACACACTTTACAATTTTTATATTATTTGCCCCATTCATTCAATAACATGTAGATCCAAATCCACTGAAGCCATTCATTTTCTACTCTATATGCTAGAGTAGATATTTAGATGGTATAATTCTTTTCTCTAGGACTATGGGCACACTTGTCCATTAATTCCTTATGGTTCTAGAAATCTTGAGAAGTTTGAGTTTGAAATAATTTTTGACTATAATAAAATTTGCCAAACTTCCTTGAAGAAAGTCAGGCACGTATGGTAAGCACCAGCTCTAAAAATATCAATGAGCACCAATTGTACATTATAAACAATCACTGGGAATCAAAGTCCTCTCAGGATTAAATATTTATTTTAGAATCCATTATGTTAATGATTCAAGGTCACCACATTAATACAAAGACACCACAAGTAAACAGAAGAAAGTCTTAGGACAACATGATGATTACTGCTTTTGTGGACAAGTTTACTGAGGGTTACCCTAAATTTATAAATACCAGTAATTCTTAGAATGTGCATTAAGTATTATTTAAGTGTAACTGACAAATCATTTAGATCTGCGCTGATCAGCTATACTCTAAATGCGCTGGGACAATGATAATGGTTCAGGTAGCTGCTATAATTTCTTATTAATGAGTGGTATATACATATAGTTCATTAAAGGTACATTCAAGGACTCCTTGGATTTCTCAAGAGATAGGAAACATTTCTTAGGGAAATACAGCCAAGAATTTTTCAGCAACTAACTGTAAGTACCATATAGTTATTTGCACCACAGAAAAAGATAAAACAGTGAAGAAGTTTGTAAAAAACTGACCTAAACTGAATAGACAGATTTTTTAAGAAAAGGTAAATAGAAGGAGGATCAGGACTTCTGGACTCTTTCTCAGGAGAAACTAATATTTTGCTGCCAGAAATTATTGAATTTACCAATAGAAAAGTGCAGACTAATAAACCAAGAGACTATTTTCTTTCCAGATAATTTATATCCTAACTAAATCATTTAGTTACCTACTCAAAAAATAAAAATGAAGCTCAAACAATATATAAAAATGAGAATGTGGAAATAATCAAAGACATAGGGGATTAAAAAATTATGATATTATTTTGTTTATATGTACACAAAAATGTTTTGAAAATCTGACTTAGTTTTTCTATAAAAATATAAATATGTTTATTGCCTCAATAAAATTCTCAGTGAACTATTCTCTCCAAACATACACCAAGTAATTGTAAAGATTAAGTCTTTCAAATGCATGTGGAAAGAAGAAGAAAATCTTTCTTGTTTTACTTGTGAGCTGCCTGGGTTCAAAACCTACCTTCAGGGGCGCCTGGGTGGCACAGCGGTTAGGCGTCTGCCTTTGGCTCAGGACGTGATCCTGGCATTATGGGATCGAGCCCCACATCAGGCTCCTCTGCTATGAGCCTGCTTCTTCCTCTCCCACTCCCCCTGCTTGTGTTCCCTCTCTCGCTGGCTGTCTCTATCTCTGTTGAATAAATAAATAAAATATTTTTTTAAAAACCTACCTTCAACTAGCTTTACTGAAGTTTCTTAACTTCCTTGTGCCTCCCTTTTGTAATTTGCAAAATGGGGATGCTAACAGTATTTCCTTCATAGATCTATTATGAGCACTGAATAAATTAACATTTGTGAAGCATTTAGGGCAGTTCTTGGTGCTTAGTGCTATATAAGATTTTGTTAAATAAAATCAAATATCTAACAAAATACAATAATTTTTTAAAATCACTGACATCTACAAATTTTAATGTAAATGTCACAAACAGCAAAATTATTTCATCAATGCAATAAATGGATAATATGCAATGAAAAACAGATTTTATACTGGAATTCACTGATAATAGTCTAGGATTATAATTTGCTAAATTTAAATATTAATTTATATAAGTAGTTTAATAATATTTCATGACAAAAAGTTTTTTGAAAATGAAATTATATCAAAAAATGTCTATTTGTATAATTACCACTTACATAAAGGAAATACAAACAATTTGAAAAGAAACAAGTGAAAACATAAAATACAGTATTTAATTGAATTTTTTTTCTAAAAAATAACGCTAAAGGCAAGTAATACTTTTTTTTTTTTAAAGATTTTATTTATTTATTCGATAGAGATAGAGACAGCCAGGGAGAGAGGGAACACAAGCAGGGGGAGTAGGAGAGGAAGAAGCAGGCTCATAGTGGAAGAGCCTGATGTGGGGCTCGATCCCATAACGCCAGGATCACGCCCTGAGCCGAAGGCAGAAGCTTAACCGCTGTGCCACCCAGGCGCCCCAAGGCAAATAATACTTTTAAAGATATTCTCAAAAAGGCCCTGGAGAAATAGACATTTTCCACAGAATTCCTTTTGAACTGAGAAAAAAAAAAACCTAATCTATGTGGAATTAATGCTTTTTAAAAATAAAATTGTTCTACATTTAAAGTGCCCAGAGGAACTGGAAGTAATAACGTATTCTTTGTGTTCCCTTTATGTTAATAACTACATTTTTAAGAAAAATGAGACCAAAAAAGTTAGTTTGGTTCAATCATCATCAATATAAATGCTCATATTGTGAATTTCATGCTTGCAAGTAGCAGCTTTTGCTACCATGAATTATTTTCCAATTTTAAACTCAGTCTGGAATCATGAGATAACCTTTGGCTGGACATCTTGAATTTCTATATTAAACAAAGAAAAAAAAAGGAATACATATACAAAGAAATTAGTAGGATTCTTTTTTTCTTATTTCTATATTTTTAGTTTATTTCTACATAAAGTATATAAAATACACTCCTCAATCTCAGAGTCAGGAGAAATATAAAAAGCAAGCATTTGTTGAGAACCTCATATATTTCCCAAATTTTTAAAGATATATGGAAACTGAAAAGTATAGAAAATGGCTTCTCTCTTTAAGAAGCTTATGATCCAGTTGAAGGGAACACCACAATCATAGCTGAAACAGTTTGAGAACATGTGGACCGTAAGGTGTAACAGCACTGTGGTCTCAGAGAAGAGAAGAGGTATGTGAGGTCTTAGGGGGGATGTAAGACTTGAGCTGAGCCTGGAAGATTCAGGGGATCTGAGTGGTAATAGGGATAGCAGGGAAGGCCATGATCTTAAGGTGAACGGCAGAGTCTGATTTTTGCAGTGTACTGTGGAAATTGTCCTATCTGAGGTCTGGAATGCTTAAATGGGAAATGAGATTTTATGACAAGATTCAGTTCATATTATAAGTCAATCTTTATAACATAGGTGGTTATGGGCAGTATTAGAAGTGAGACAGTGGAGTCAACTTGAACCTGGAGCTATAGGAAACTACTTTAAGCTCTTAAACAGTGAAGTAACATAAGGAAAGATAACTCTTAGAAGATATTTTGGTTACTCTCTGCCAACTGGATTTAAAGAAAGAAAATTTTAGGGTCAGGAAGATTTGCCAGGGATTTGTTGTAGCACTCCAGGTATCAGAAGGTTTAGTAGTTTTAAAATGTGCACACAAATCCTTTAATACTCCTCCTTTCAAAAAGTGTAGCCTACTTCCCCTCTCTTTGAGTCAGCTAGATTTAATGACTTTTTTAGTGTATTCCAACCGATAGAATAAAGTAGACGTGATGGTATGTCACTTCTGAGACTGTATCATAACAATATATTGTGGATTCCTCCTTGCTTTCTTTCTCAGGGTAGTTAGCTGGCACGACATGAGTATTCCTTTGGAGGGGCTCATGTGGGGAGGAGTTAAGGTTTCCAACCAACACACAGCTAGAAAGTGAAGCCTCTAGATCACAGCCATGTGAGTGAACCTTCTTGAAGCATATTCTTCAACCCCAGTCAAGTCTGCGGATGACTACAGCTCTTGCCAATATTCTACAACTTTGTAAGTGACTCTGAACCAGAAACAGCTGGCTAAGCTACTCCCAGATTCCTGATGCTTGAAAATTATGTGAGATAGCAAATATTTGTTCTTTTAAGCAACTAAATTTTGGGGTAATTTGTTATACCACAACAGAAACCAATAACAGAATGAAAGTCTGAAAAAGAGCTAATAATAAATTGGTTGGTTTCCTCTTGTTGTTTGGTTGGTTTCTAATTTTTTTTAGGGAGTGTGGAGAGAAATATGTGTAGAATGCAGCAGTTTGACCATTTCAAGTAACAAAAGAAAATCTCAAATGGCTGATATCATAGTATATTTGGTAAGGTTGGAAGATACCCTCATTTTGACCTAAAGCCGTGTTGGTAAGATCAACATCTTATGGAATCTGGTCATAGTTTTGTTATTTCAAGACAGAGAGAGATCAGGCCCTGAAAAACAAAATCAGGAGATCAATGTAAGATTCAGGAAAAGAAAAACAAAACAGCTACAATGGGAGAAAAACTATGACGAGGGTATGTAAACTTGTCCTTGCTCTGGGCTCCAGTCCAAAATCCAAATCCATGCGAAATCAATTTACAATCAGTTGTGAATTTGGAAAGCATAGAATTAAAGCAGACATATCTGATCTAAGTGATGATATAAACTAAAACTTAAAATAGAGAAATTGTTTTGTGTGATCCCCATTCTTTGTATTTACTAGCTAAGGTCTCTGTACCTTAAGCAGTGTTGAATAAGTTCAGATAATCATGTGTGCCAATTTCTTAGTTGACATACCCCACAGCACACAGCTTGTTGATATTATCTTTTATGTTGGTTGCTTCTTGATGATATATTATACACATTAATCCTATTAGTACGTTGTCTCAACAACTAATAATATGTAATTTTGTCCCTAGAATTAGTACTGTGTACTGAGTATGAGACCTTTTTTTTAAGATATTTATTTATTTACTTGTTTGTTTAAGAGAGAAAGAGGCAAGAGCATGCATGAGTGGGGGGAGGAGCAAAGGGAGAGGGACAGCAGGCTCCACACTGAGCGCAGTGCCTGATGCAGGGCTCAATTTCACGACCCTGAGATCATGACCTGAGTGGAAATGAAGAGTTGGAGCTTAACCAACTGAACCACCCAGGCACCTCGAATGTGATATCTCTTATTCTGCCCCTATCAAAATAAATACAGGGGTGCCTGGGTGGCACAGTTGGTTAAGTGTCTGCTTTTGGTTCAGGTCATGATCCCGGGTTCTTGGTACTGAGCCCCACATCGGGCTCCCTGCTTGGCAGGGAGTCTGCTTTTCCCTTTCTCTCTGCCCCTGCCCACAACCCGCCACACACTCATGCTCTCTCTCTCTCAAATAAATAAATTCTTTGAAAAAAAGAAAGAAAGAAATGATGTTGGGGCACCTAGTGGTTCAGTCGGTTAAGCATCTGACACTTGGTTTCAACTCAGGTCATGATCTCTGGGTCCTAAGATCAAGCCTGTATGGAGCTCGGAGCTGGGTGTGGAGCCTACTTAAGATTCTCATTCTTCCTCTCACTCTGCCCAAAAGAGAGAACATCCTGCTTGTGTACTCTCTTTAAAAAAAATTCTTTTATGACTTTTATATGTTTATAAGGAAAGGTTGATGATAAGATCTAGTCTTTCTGCTTTAGTTCTACAATAACGTAAAGATTCTACCTTGAAGAAGTGGAATGGTGATATTACGGACAGAGATAAAATAGTTGATATTACAGCCAATTTTGAATAGAAGAGAAAGTTATACTAAATTTGTGTTCCCCAAAGGGTGTGTCCTCAGGTAGTAGTTCAGCAAGTTAACAGAATTTGTTCATAAATAGATTCTGTGGTCAAAATATTTGAGTAGCAAAACCTGGCACACACATTTTGGTCTGTGATTTCCTGGATGAGTTATATGTCAATTTTCAATGTTTGAAAGCTGTGATAAATTCAGTCTAAGTCATATAGATG
Source organism: Ailuropoda melanoleuca (assembly GCF_002007445.2). Classification (NCBI taxonomy): domain Eukaryota; kingdom Metazoa; phylum Chordata; class Mammalia; order Carnivora; family Ursidae; genus Ailuropoda; species Ailuropoda melanoleuca. Next base: position 63,705,283 of record NC_048227.1, on the reverse strand, counting down.
GAAATAACAAAAGAAGAGCACACATTGAATCATGAATCTCTAGTAACAGTTTAAACAATACCACAATGCTCTGAAAAGTTGTAATTATCTTTTTACCACGCTGATTTAAAATGAGTATAAAACAAAACACTTTGTGAGATGGATCCATATGTTTCTCCCTATTTCCCTTTATTAAAATTAAATTCCAAAATTAAAATAGCTGAAAGGCATTATCATACTATGAATCCAATAATGTGTAAACAGCTTCCTTGTGCCTAGACAAATACAGGTTGTCTGGACTGTGATGTTTTAATGATTTAATAAGTAGGAAAAATTAGGGGGTTAATAGAGTCAGTAGGCGAGTATGAGTCTTGCTATAAAAGTCATTTCCCAATAATATTCCTAAGATACAAAAGAGGCAATTTTCATATTTTCCATGGTAAATAATCCTACTAATTAGCAAAGCAATACCCATCATTGCATGCAATGAACTAAAAGGAAGATGAGACATTTGCAATTACAGCAAATGATTAGAAAAAGGCCTCGGGATACAAAGTATGATCCAATGTGCCTTGGTGATGTATATAATGGAACAATGTGTCTATAAAATTTTCCAGTGAGTAAATGTCCAATCATCTATATTCTATTCAAAGTAGGTTCAAAATGGTATTTAAAAAATGCTCTAGGAGATCTGAAAATAAGGCTGAAGGTACAGTTTCTGTCATTGGTGTAGACCACTAAGAGTGAAGAATGGGTTTCATTTAAAACTTTACTCTGTTTCCATGATGTTCTTACAAGTTTCCATCATGGTAGAAATACAGGCAATTGAAAATTCCAAATATGCTATTTCCCTTCCTTTGTGGAGCTGGAAGTTCTAATATAGGCATCTAAACTTTATACCTTTTTCGGGGCACCTGGGTGGCATAGCGGTTAAGCGTCTGCCTTCGGCTCAGGGCGTGATCCCTGCGTTATGGGATCGAGCCCCACATCAGGCTCCTCCGCTATGAGCCTGCTTCTTCCTCTCCCACTCCCCCTGTGTGTTCCCTCTCTCCCTGGCTGTCTCTATCTCTGTCGAATAAATAAATAAAATCTTAAAAAAAAAAAAACTTTCTACCTTTTTCAAACACTTATTGTAACAGAAACCTTTTCAAACTATTTACAGAGCGATGATTTGGCATGCCTCATGCCAACACACAATTTTTACAATCGGTTGTCAAGTTTACTTGCTATATTAATTTCAATAGGTAGGGTTTTCAGATCAAATATAGGACATCCAGATGAACTTGTATTACAGACCAACAATAAATACATTTTTGGTTTAGTATGTCCCAAATATTATGTAGAACATACTTATAGAAAAAAGGGTTTATTGTTATCTTAAATTAGAATTTAACAGGGTGTCATGTATTTTCATTTGATAGTTATGGTACCACTAACAACCAGCAATTGCCTTTATAAATTAACTAAAAATTAGGTACTGTAAAATAAGAATGGTAATATTAGACTGAGCAAAGAGATGAGTAACAGACTGTCAGAAAAATACTTTCATTGAATTCTAATAGACAATAAAATTGCTTTCTTCCAAAAAAAAAAAGGAATTTATGTATTGTGAAGTAAACCTTAAAGTTCGCCATACAGTTTCCATTTATGTAAATATAACAATTTTCTATGTGGTACCTTTCAAATAAGCAGCTCAGTAATTTTTTGTAACACATTTATTGAGTATAATTCACAACATAAAATTCACCACATTAAGGTGTACAATTTAGTGGTTTGTAGTATATTCACAGAGTTGTATAGCCATTCCCAAAATAAATTCTAGGCCATCTGTATCACCACAAAAACAAAAGTACATCTGTTAGCAGTCCCTCCCCGTTCCCCCATACCTAACCCCAAACTCCAGGCAAACCTACAATCTTCTGACTCTATAGATTTGCCTGTTCTAGACATTTCATCTAAATGGAATCATATAATATGTGGACCTTTGTGACTGGATTCTGTTATTAACATAATATTTTCAGGTGTTGGTCGTGTCGTGTTATAGAATGTATGCTACTCTATTTCTATCCTTGAATAATATTCCCTGTATGAATATACCTCCTTTATTTATCCATTCATCAGTTAATGGATATTTGGTAATTTCCACTTTTAAGCTATTGTTAATAATGCTGCTGTCTAAGTTGCACACATGTGTTTGTATAGACCAATGTTTTCATTTCTCTTCCGTAGATTCCTAGGACTGGGGTTATTGGCTTATATGGTAACTCTATGACAATTCCTTCGAGGAACTGCCAAATTGGTTTTCTAAGTAAATGCACCGTTTTACTTTCCCAACACCAATTTACAAGGATTCCAGTTACTCGACATCCTCTCCAAATTTTACTATCTGTCTTTATGTTTATAGCCATCCTAGTGCATATGAAGTGATATTTTATTGAGTTTTTTGTTTTGCCCTGATGATTAATGATGTTGATCATTTTTTCATGTGTTTGTCATTTGTACGTCTTTTTTGGAGAAATGTCTATCCAGATCTTTTTCTCATTTGTTAATTTTGCTGTTCATCCTTTTATTATTGAGTTATAAAAGGAACTGGATTCTCCCTTAGGGCCTCCAAAAAGAATACAAATCTTCCAACTCATTTTAGATCTTTGTGAGGAGACAGGTGCAGTCTCCTAACACTCTACCTTGGTGATATCACTGTCTCCTGTAACCTTAATGAAGTCATTTATCAGTTCTAACAGTTTTTGTTGCTGTTGAGTCTTTAGAGTTTTCCACATATATGATCATGTCATCTGGAAACACATAATTTTATTTCTTTTTTTAATTTGAATGCCTTTTCTTTCTTTTTCTTGTCTACTTGCTCTGGCTAAGATTTCAAGTACTATGTTGAATAGAAATAGCAAGACTGGGCATCCTTGCCTTGTACTGGATATTAGAAGAAAAGCTTTTATTTTTTCCATGGATTATGATGTTAGCCATAGGTTTTTCATATATAGCCATACCAGCTATCAAAATGTAGTAAAAGAAACAACTGAGGAATTGACAGATATACTAAAAAATATCTGTTCAAAAACAAAAGTAGTGAAGAAATAGAAGGAAAAAAGACATAAAACATAGAGAAAATAAAAAGCAAAATGGTAAATAAAAATCATACTTTATGTGTAATCACATTTAAATAAACTAAACATTCCAATCAAAAGAAAGAAATTGGCGCATTTCATTTAAAAAATCCAGCTACATGCTGCCTATAAGGTACTCTTTAGATTCAAAGATAAAATAGGTTGAAAGGAAAAGGAAGGAAAAAGGAAAAATACATACTATAAAAACAGTACCAGTAAGGTCTTGATCTGGATTCATTTTTTTGCATCTAGATGTCCAGTTTTTCCTGCACTATTTTTGAAAAGACTGTGTTTGTTTCATTGCATTTAGTGCACCTTTATCAAAGATCAGTTGACTATATTTACGTAGGTCTGTTTCTGGACTCTCTATTCTGTTCCAATTTATTTCCCTATTCTATTGCCAATACCAGACTGTCTTCCTCTCTGTAACCTTAGTCATGAGGTAGCATCAGTACTTCAACTTTGTTGTTCTCCTCTCATACTGTGTTAGCTATTCTGGGTCTTTTGTCTCTCCACATAAACCTTGAATCAGCTTGTCTATATCCTCAAAATAACTTGCTGGGATTTTGACTGGGATTGCAATGAATCTAGAGATCAATGGAAATAATTGATATCTTAACAATATTGAGTTTATCTACTCACAAACATGGAATATCTCTCCACTTATTTCTTTGATTTCATTCAGAGGTTTGTAGTTTTCCTCTTATAGATCTTGTATGTATTTTGTTGGATGTATACCTGTTCTATTTTTTTGTATATGCTAAATATAAATGGTATTGTGTTTTTAATTTTAAATTCCTCTTGTTCATTCCTAGTATATAGGAATGTGATTGACTTTTGTATATTAACTTGTATCCTACAACCATGCTATAATCATTTATTACTTCCAAAAGCTATTTTGTCAATTCTTTCACATTTTTCTGGATAGGTGATTATGTCATCTGCAAATAAAGACAGCTTTGTTTCTTCCTTCTCAATCTATACATTTTTATTATTACTACTCTTATTATCATCATCATTGTTTTTCTTATTTATTGCATTACCTAGAATGTTCAGTTTGATATTGAAAAGCAGAGATGAGATGAGACATCTTTGTATTGTAACTGATCTTAGTGGGAAAGCTTTGAGTTTCTATCAACTATGGTAACTGTTTTTTGTGGATATTCTTCCTCAAGTTGAGGTAATTTTCCTCTCTACCTAGTTTACTAAGGGGTTTTTTTTGTTGTTATTTTTTTTTTAATAATGAATAAGTGTTGAAATCTTGTCAAATGCCTTTTCAGCTTAATATAATCTTGTGGGTTTTTTCCCCTGTTGATGTGGTAAATTACATTAATTGTTTTTTTAGTGTTAAACTGCCTTGCATACCTGGGATAAATCCCACTTAATGGTGGTGTACAATTCTCTTCATGCATTGTTGGATTTAATTACTAATAATTTGTTGAGATTTTTGCATCTATGTTAAAGAGAGATACTGATCTGTAGTTTTCTTTTTGTAATGTCTTTGACTGGTTTTGGTATAAAAATAACGCAAACCTCACAGAATGAGTTAGGAAGTATTATTCTATTCTAAAGTGATTGTAGAGAATTGGTATAAATTTTTTTTAAATGTTTGATAGAGTTCACCAGTGAACTCATTGAGCTTATTGCTTTCTGTTTTGAGAGGCTATTAATTATTGATTGATTTGATAGATATAGGCCTATTCAGATTGTCTATTTCTTATGTTAGTTTTAGCACATTGTGTCTTTCAATGAATTGGTCTATTTCATCTAGGTTATCAAGTTTGTGGGTATAGAGTTGGTCACAGCATTCCTTTTTTATGCTTTTAACGTCTATACGATCCCTCTTGATCTCCTGCCTTTCACTTCTGATATTAATAATTAGTGTCATCTATCTTTTTACTTAGTTAATCTGACTAGAAGCTTATCAGTGTTACTGATCTTTTTGAAGAGCCAGCTTTTGATTTCCTTTGATATTTTCTATTGATTTCTTCTTTCAAATTTTATTGATTTCTGCTCTAATTTTTTTCATAAAATGAGATGTAATTGACATATAAAATTATATTAGTTGCAGGTATACGGCATAATTATTAAAATATGTATATATTGCAAAACGGTCAATAAGACACAATAAGTCTCTTTAACATCCATCACTACATATCATTTAAGACACAATAAGTCTCTTTAACATCCATCACTACATATCATTATAATTTTTTTCTTATCATGAGAACTTTTAAGATCCTCAGCAACTTTCCAAAATACAACACAATATTATAAACTATAGGCACTGTTGTACATTATATCTCAGGACTAATTTTATAACTGGAAGTTTGCTCTAATTTTTAGTATTTCTTTTCTTACGCTTACTTTGGATTGTATTTGCTATTCTTTTCTTAGTTTCCTAAGGTGGAAACTTAGATAATTGATTTTAGAACCTTAATTAATTTTTAAATACTAAGTAATACATCCTGAAAGATATCTTTGTATGGTAGTTGGAACTGACAAGTATTATGGGTCTCATTTAAGCTGTAAATAAACAGGGACAAAAACTTAAAAGATTTATGTGACATATCCCAGAATCTTGAATAGCATGTTGATAAATTAGCCATAAATATTTAACAGTTCAGATATTTATTTTTATTTTGGGGTCTTTACAGGTTTTCTCAGGATTTTTGCCCTTGTAAAATCTCTTTAGAAATGGAATACGCCTCAATAGGATTAAACAAACTGCAAAAATATTTTTGGAGGGAATCCTGGTTTACTATTTCAGATTCTAATTGCCCATTTATGATCACAATGGGCTGCACAGATGTGACAGCACATTATAAACAGGAAGTAATAACAATAATTTATGAAATACAAAAACTAAAAAAAAAAAAAATTCCTGTAAGGGAAGCAATCATTTTTTCCAAGTTTCCCATAAACAGTTTCTAACATTTTTTACTCTGAAAATCAGGAACACACTATAGCAGGCAATAATTTTGGAGTTCATTTTACTTTTGGTAATACATTGAATTCTGCTATAACACGAGGTAGTACATTTTTAAACAGGTCAAACTGTGAAGAAATACACAAATAGTGCAATAAATATGGCACTGTACCTTGAAAAATACCTCAAGTTTACTGGTAGCAGTGAGCATAAAAAGGTTTTCATCTTGTGCGTTATTCTGAAATGGAGGAATGGGTTTATCTGAATGAGGAGGGAAAGTTGTAATTAGAGATGCGGAAGAGTATCTCATAGACACGCGGAAACTGGTAGGTACTTGAGACGCGCGGAAACTGGTAGGTACTTGAGACGCGCATGTCTGCGTTTGGTGTATCTCTTCACTTTGGTGTATTCAGCTGAATGTATTTTTTCCATTCGTCTGGTGTTTCTTGTGGGGGAAACTGCACAGAGGCAAATGCAGGATTTGTGTTAGGCTCCAATTGTTTCTTAATCTATAGGTTGCGTTGGAACAAATTTGAGTTCTCAAAGCAATCGTAGCAGAGCTAACCATGTCTGAAAACTTCTACATTAAAAAATATCAAACTCTGATTGCATACTCACCACAGATGTACCCTTGAGTAAGGAGATGGAGCAAATAAACCCCCCTTCTCTTGTTGGCAATCCAGGGACTGTTCGGGAAGTCATTTGAGCTGACACCGTCGAGGTGGTGAAGATATGTGATGGCCTGTTGGGGAAACTGAAAACGTGCTGCATGAGAGGCCAGCCACAGCATTTGTAAACCTCAGAGAACAACACACCGGCCCAGTCAGCTTCACACTACAGCCATTCTTGCACTCCACTAAATCCCGGGTCACGAGTATAGTGCGATTCTCCTAAACACAGATAAACAGTCTTTTTCCCTGGTGCTAAGGTAATGCATACACCTCATTTCTAAGCTTTCTTGGAAAATACTGATTTTATTTCATGCCACCAGCCTGTTATACTAGTTAATACGTTCTTCTGTGTATAAATTATATAGAAATAGAATCAAAGCTTTAACAGTATATCTACCTTCAGAATGGCCCTGATGTCTTCATTTGCATAATCTCATATTCTTGAAGATTTTATTTATGCAAGTAAATATGCAAAGGGTAATACAAGATTGATATGAAGAGGTTACAAGTTTTTTAATTCTTTTTTTCCTTTTTCATAAATATCGTGCAAGGCTTTGGCATAACATTGTTCATCCCCTCCTTCGTTTCTGTCCTATCTTACAGATAGTTTTATGTTTGTTTCATTAAGGAAGTTATACCTAATTTTAGTATTTTTGTCATCTTTTTTGTTATTGGTATTGAAATAAGAGTCTGAGATATTTCTTACTTTCACTATTCTTATAGTCTTCTGACTAAAATATTTTCAAGCCATATTCAAGCCTAAGTGTTTGAATATTTGATAACGTTTAGATGAGATTTAAAGCAGGTGTTATTATTTCTATACTTGATTTATATATTTATATGTATTATATGTAAATATATGTATATGTTATTTATATATTATAAATATATATCTAAATGTATAATCTATTTATATAATTTATATATAAATATATAATATATAGGTATGTATTTATATAGAAATATATATAATTTGTATTACATATGCACAGGTACACATTACATATATATAATTTGGAAGAAGTGAGCCACAGATATTTTCCAGTATTTTTTACAATGACTTGTTTACAATTAAATACATATGATGCAAACCTTCAGAGATTATAGTATGTTCATAATATCCAAGCAGACAGGAAAAATGTTTTTAAAACTTCATTTTTAAAACGTAATGGTTTCTAAAGCAGAGTTATATTAATTTCCCCTTTGGTTCCTTAGAATTTGGAGTAAAGAAAGTAATTGCATGGTACTAGGTTTAGGGGCTGCCAGATGTGACTGCCATTCAGTCTTTCTTTTCTGGACTAAACTTCAAGCAAAGAGAATTATCCAAATCCTGTTCTCTAATTATTACTGGGAAATTCTCAGCCCAAGTATTAGGCTTGTAGGCAAAATTACAGGTGTCGGCATTCTTTGGGTGTTTTGTTCCCTTCTGCAGCCCATCATTATAGCTGGTCTTGGACTTTACTCCCTCACATTTGAATAGGTTAAATTATACTATCAAATAGCCTAGCAATGAACTCATAGCTCTGGCATAACAGCCCTAGACTTCTTCATATGCCCTGAATATAAATTGGATTTCCAAGGGAAATTTCCTTCTTTTAAAGACAAGATTTTTTTTTAAATGTTTTTTTTATTATATTATGTTAGTCACCACACAGTACATCCCTGGTTTTTGATGTAAAGTTCGATGATTCATTAGTTGCGTATAACACCCAGTGCACTATGCAATACGTTAAAGACAAGATTTTACCTTGCCAGACCTTTGCGTTTTCCTTAGTTCATCTCTCATCTACTAAACTTAGGATTTCACTTCAGGTTTTTAGTTCTTATATTCTCCCTGAATATTTGGTAATATTCAAATATTTTTGCTTAAAAAAACTTTTTTTGTCCATAATTTTTGAATTCTTAGATAAATTCAGAACTTCAGAATTTCACATTGATCTTTGCTTATGGTAAAGCATTTTATTGTCCTTACAATTATTATTCACAGACAACTAACTCGAGGATTAAAACAAAGTTATGCCTATCACATTAGGTTAAATGCAGAGATCTCCGTTCAAAAGCACTCAGATTCTCTAATTCTGTATTAAGACTTTTATTTACATAATAAATTTAGGGAATATATGAAATCCCAAGCATTCAAGTAAATTACTGAACAAATGAACTCCATCATAATACATTATTTTATAATTAATTTGGTCAAATCATTCCATTAAAAAAGTTAAACAATAAAACCTCGTGCAACTCTAAAAACTTCACACGGACAACATCAAAGTGTTCTATGACACTTTCAGTATAGCAAATTTTTACAGAGCCTCATGCTAATGGAAATTTTTATTTAAACTACTCACTGATTTTGTAACAAAACCTTGAATGCGACTATTAGAAACTGTATGCCTGTGGGTATTAGAAATTTTTCTGAAATAAAGCTTAATGTTCTTACAGTTGATGTCATTTTATTCTAGTATTTTGACAAAAAAAAATTTTCTAAACCTTACATTTCAAGATACATTAGTCATATAGTTTACCTATTAAAACTCAGATTTTGTTATGGTTCCCCGAAGCATTATTTGTATTATTTCCTATTTTTCATGTCCAATATGTCTGATGCCTCGCACATGAAAAGAGTCAATAAAACGTGTCACCACAGCATCGCCCTGCTTCCTAAATCATGTTTGTATATCTCAAATTCTGCTGGGAACGGCCAGCAATCCCTGTACCTTAACCAACAGATGAAAGATGACTCCAAACTTTGAGAGAAGAGAAGGCAGGTGGATCTACGCTCAGAGGGGAAGACCCTGTCCTCCTCTTTGCTCCCGCTTTTATTCGTCCTTCAACATAATCACAAATCCTTATCACTGTTTCTCAAACATGTGACGTGAGATCACGGGTCTTACTGAAACTGGGAGGATCTATTTACGGGAAAGATACGATATGCTAATTTGGGCGTGTGCTGCAAGTGCAGCTATGCATAGCCTAAGGGACGCTGCCTACAACTCTTCAGATCACAGGGCGACTGTCCCCGCTAGAAAAGTTTCAGGAAGGCAAATCCCCAGGGCATTCCAACGGCAGAGTGGTCACCCAGGCCTCGGCCTTCCAAAGGCCTACGCCCTTCTCTGAAACCTTCCCTCGCCCTCAGGGGGCCTCTGTGTTACATGGTAGCGAGCCAGGTCTTATGGCTGATTTCATGCTCTACATTAACCTCAACACATTTCTGGGCTACTAACTGGTCACTTATCCATGTATGCATCCATGTATGTAAACAAGCATTTATTTAATATCAACCCTGTACCAGATAAATATTGTAGGTGTGAAAAATCATCAAGATTAAGTTGCTAGCTTCAAGGGGCTCAGAGAATAGGGAGACAAGGAAAAAGAAGATAAAGGTACATGCAATACATCTGAAAATAAGCATAAACATAAGAAACTATGAATTTCCTGGAGTAAATTTTACTGGGCTGAGTCCTGTAGTATTAATAAGGTTTAGCCATATGGAAAGTGAAGGGGGAAGGGGAAAAAAGAACCTACCAGGAACTAAAAAGAATATCCTTTGTAAAGGTTTTGGATTACACAAGTGTTACATGCCGGTTGAGGATCATGGGTAGAAAAGGTAGCGTTGGAAGAAGAGAGAATGAACAGGATGGTGAGGAGGCAGCGAATACAGAGGTAAGAACAAGAGCCATGTGTCCCAAGTCCAGCGAGTCTCTGAAAACTTCAAGAGAAGTGTCTGCGTTCAAGTTTTATTTTAGAAAGATCATAAAGGAAAAAGAACAGAAAACAAGCTGAAATGTGACACTAGAAAATTGTGGCTATAATTAGGAGGATTCTGTAATCATCCAGAACGGAAATGTTATGAGACAATGAGCTGGGGACAGGGATCACGAGTAGACGTCAGTGAAGACCTGGAGTTGATTTGTATTGAACTTGCAGCTCATTTGGAGGTAATGAGTGAAGGAGAGCCATGGCTGGTTGGCCTCCAAGATCCTGCATTTAGAAGCAAAGGAGTCATCAATGAAAGGGAGCAAGTTTAGACAGGAAAAAACTTAGTGCCCTTTATCAGTTCAGTTTTAGAGGCGTGCCTTACAGGTATTCTTTACGGGGTTGGAAATGCTGTTTTGAAGCTAAGAGAAAATAAGATTAGTGAGAGAGATTCGGTAGTAATAAGCACATTAATGATAATTCTAGACTTGGGAAGAAATCACCAGGAAAGTTAAGATTCAAAGGTTGTCAGGTTGTTTTTTTGAGTCAGTGGAGTGTCTATTAAATCTTTGCATTTGAACTTTTTTTTTTTTAATAGGGAAGGACCTCTCTAGTTTGTTCCAGCCCTCAGCAGGCACTATCTCATTAAACCACCTTCTCTGCTCTCTTCTTTTACCAGCCTGGACCCCAAAAACAATTGATTGCAAAACCCAGAAGGAAATAACAGGAAGGATTGATCTCAGAAAAACATCAATATTTCGGTAGTGGACAAAGGAAGAGAATCAGGTGAATGATACTGAGAAAGGGATCTACATCGTGAAAAAAGGAGATTGGGAATAAACCTGCTAGTATTGGGAGCCTTCAATTGATTTGCTCCTCAATTGCTGTTTCCCACTCTCATATATATTTAATTGACTAAACAAAGGAAATACCTTTTATTCTTCTTTATAGTGTGGATATCCTACCACATTCTTTCACTAAAGATTCAAAGCCATTTAGGGAAATCATAATTTAGAAATATTAGAGATATCAAGAGTTTAGGGTAGTTCTCCTTCATGTTTGTTCATTCCCCTCTTCCTTTTGTTATTTGGAGAATAACTATTGCTGAGATGCCTGACATATAGAAGCTTCTAAACACATGTTTATTTTTTGTCTTTATATAGCATTTCTTTTTTCACAAAGTTGGGAATGTGGATGTGTGTAATAGCATCCTTTACCTCATTTGCAGCAAATTTTTGTAAAAAGAAAGGAAAATGAAAAGGAAGAAGGGCTAGAATATGCAGATATTCATTTGTTTATTTATTCTTGAAAGACAGTTCATACTGATTTTTTTTTCCTTACTGGACAGAAAAAATGTGTGGAAGAATAGTGTTGAGGGAAAACTAGTCCCATCTGATAATAAAATACATTATTAAATAGCAGTAATAGAAATTGTACTGGACAAGGAATAGATGTAAATTAACAGGACAAAATAAAGGCCCCAGAAATGGGTCCAGATATATATAGGAATTTAGTTTTCTACAATTTCATCATTTTTTTTTCAGTAAGAAGAAGAATACTTAATTAATAAATGCCATTGGAACTAATATATATCCATTTGAATAAGTTATATCTCTATCAGACAAATGAAGACTGACAAATGTAATTACATAAGCATTTAAAAGCTGAAATAGTAAGAAACACCATTTACTTGGCAAAAAAAAATGTAAATAAAATACTGGGAGGATGATTTTCAGTATTAGATTTTAGAAGAAACATGGAATTAGTTTGCCACAATAAATACTTTATATGAGTAAATAAGAGAAGGACATATAACCCCAAAGAAAACAGGCAAGGAAAATAAATAGGCAACTCATGGAATGAGAAAAAATATTGGAAGTATGCTCAATCTCACTAGCATTTGAAAAACTACAAATTCAAATAATGAACTATATCTTTTTGCCCAACACCTGGGCAAAATGGAAAAGATTGATTGCATTTATTAATCATTCATCATGTAGAAACAGCCATTCTAATACTATATTGGTGGAGGGCAAATTGGTTCAGCTTTCTGGAGATCATTTCAACAATACTCATTACAGTTTTAAATTTTCATACAGTTAGATTCAATTTCTACTTCTACATACCTATCCTAAAGAAATACTTGCACATGTATATAAAGGCATATGTTTTAAGCAATGCAACTACAACATTGTTTGTAATACTGAAAAAAAGTTCTCATCACTATGGATATAGTTAAAGGGTACCAGCATACTAGGGAATATATTACCTAGCAATTAAAAAGTGTAGAGCTGACTCTGGACTTCTCCAGGCCATGTGAAGAAGAAGGAGAAGTAATGAGGTTGAATGAAGATGGGGGTGGATGTGGGGGTTGGGTTGTTACCGTTTGTGTTTATCAGTTGGAGGTCCACAGCTAGACGGAATCACATGGGATTTAGCGTCAGACCAGGAATCTGCATTTTGACCATGTTTTTCTTTTTTCTCTTTACTGAGGCATGTTTTTACATATTATATAATTCACCCATTTCACGTTTACAACTTAATAATTTATAGCAATTTTACCAATGTGTGGGGTGCCTGGGTGGCTCACTTGGTTAAGCATCTGACTCTAGGTTTCAGCTCAGAGTCTGCTTGAGATTCTCTCCCTCTGCCTCTCCCCATGCTTGTTCTCTCTCTTTCCCTCTGCCTAAAATAAATAAATAAAATCTAAAAAAAAAAAAAAAGAAAAAAGAAAAAGAAATTTTACCAATTTGTGCCTCCATCACTGTAAATCAATTTTAGAGCATCTTCATCACCATCATAAGATCCCTCATGTCTTTTTACTGTTCATCCTCATTCCCACCCTCTGCCCAGGGAACCATTAATTTACTCTCTATCAATTTGTATTTTTTGGACATTTCATATAAATGGAACAACACAGCATGTTTCAAAGTTTAACATGCATAGGAATCACCTGGGAATCACTGTTAAAATGCAGTTTGAGGAGCTCTGGAGCAAGCCTTGAAATCTGCAGGCCTAACAACTTGTCCTGGTCCATGGACCACATTTCCTGGAGCAGGGCCCTGAGGATGCTTCTGATTCTTACATGCAGCAAATTTTGAGGGCCATTGATACATATCTGTCTGTACTTTCAGTTTTTAACCATGAACACTCATTCCTATTTTACATCTATCATTTTTTAAAGAAGAAATTAAGGTAATAGGCAAATTTATAACTCTATCTAGTAATAGCAAGAATTTCAGTCCAGGGACACGTGAGTGGCTCAGTCCATTAAATGTATGACTTCAGCTCAGGTCATGATCTCAGGGTCCTGGGATCAAGGCCCACATCAGGCTCTTGGCTTAGCAGGGAGCCTGCTTCTCTCTCTGCCTGCTGCTCCCTCAGCTTGTGCTTTCTCTCTCTCTCTGACAAATAAATAAATAAAATCTTCAAACAAAGAATTTTAGTCCAATAACAATAATTGAAAACTTCATTACGTTCTGAAACCTTTGCAACTTCCCTAATTTTGTCATTTTTGTATTGTCTTTTATTTTCTAAAGAGAGGTTAGTCATGAAATATGCAATTACTTGGGACAGCAGGAACATGGAGGTCCACCTCATGGAGATAAGAGTCTCAGGAAATAAGAAAAATATTGAAAAAAAAGCACACCAAATAAATTTCTGGGCCTGTGGTCAGGTGGCTGACCAAGGAAAGGCTGAGGTAGGACCCAGGCTGTTCCCCACTCTTGATACTATTGAGAAGTGACGAAAGATATTTTACTAATTTGCACCCTCTCTTGACTAGTTTACTTTAGTGCCTGCCCTTAAATTGTTTTTCCAACCCTGTTAGTGGTTGGACCAATTTATTTATGGTTTCAGATGGCTATTTTCTATGTGTTGTGTAACATAAACTCCTTAGGCAGCACTCTTCTATTATTATGTACCTTTATTTGGGGCCTGAGCAATGCATCACCAGCTACGTTAGCATTCAGTTTCTCCCTGAGAAATATCTTGTTATGAACACAAAGGAAGAACAACAGAAGATGTCCAGAACACTGTTATCCTTATTGTGAATTCTTGGTTGAGTAAATCTAAATCATACTTTAATCCAAGCCAATCATTTTCACGCAGTGTGTATTTACCATACTCCGTTGTTCATCTCTCTCTTCTTTTCAATACTACTATTGAATTTCCGTATGAAGAAAAACTGTGGTTTGGGTAATCCAAAGCAATAGCCAAATCACAATATCTAGTTTGGAAATGTTTTATCAAATCTGTTGTTGTTAGCTTGAGTCTCCAGAGCCCAGAAGTTAGGTATAGGGAATCCTGGGGCTATAAAAGTTATCTGAGGACTATCAGAAAGAAAGAAATACAATATATATTTTTAATTTTCCCACTTCTTTTGCATTCCTGCAAGTATGACTTTTTTCATAATTATCATTATTTGTTTTGTACAACAATGAAATATCTTTTGACCTATGATTTTGTAATACAAAGAATTTGTCATGCCTCTAATGACCTTAGCAGATAAATTGAAGTTTTTTCTTAGGAAATGTTTATGTATTTGAGCACACTTCTTCAAGTATATGTAGGAAAAAAAACTTGAAAGCAGAAAAACTTTATATTTGAAGATGCTCGTCACATTATTATACATAGGAGAAAATACTCAAAATAGCCTAAAAGCTGGATAATATGAAAATTATTAAGTAATGATGGTATATCTGCTTGATTAAATGAGCTAAAGCTTAAAAATAGTTTTCATAATAAATTTTAACATGTATTGTTTATAACTGTATTAATTTATTCATATATTTAACAAATGTTTTTACTATATGCCAGACACTATATAATAAAAAGTATTCATATGATAAGTTCTGAGAAGCAGCCTGCAAAGTTATAAATTATATATTATTGAAACTGTTTTAGTATCATGATGACAGAAATTGTGAATATAAAAAGACCAGAAGAAAAGGTAGTAACAATGAAAAACGAACGTAAATCTTCCAGTTTTCAGTATTTTATCATTTACATCCTGATTATTTCAACAAGTATTCTAAAAAACTTAAGAACTAAGTAGAGCTTGAAAACCATGGCTTACAAAATTTAGTGACAAAATAATTAAAATATACTTTCTAAGGTATATATATATATATTTTTAAATGTGCTGTCTTTTTCAGCTCTCTATTCTCTTTATGCATAACAGAGCTTGTCTACTCTAGTTATTTTCTATTTCAATATCAACGATAACCAGGCCAGAGGGCTCCCAGTCTTTGAAAATGTAGTATATAACAGATTAGTTATAGGGTATCAGTAAATTGGATCTAAACCCAAGGCATTTCTCACATGCCTCTCAATGTTGTTTTTCAGATTCTTACTTGTAACTTCAGTAACAGCACAAGTAGAAAGCCAGCTTAGCCTACAGAAAAAAACTTTTCAACTGATATTAATTTTTATGTCCGAAGTAAAAAATTTCAGGGGTTGACTCACGGGCTGGCTGCATTAGTTTCAAACCAAGTAAAGTTCCTATAGAGATATGGACATAAGTTTCTCTCAGCAAGATTTCTAAATCTTTTGCAGAATATATCTGAAATTTCTGACCACAAGACAATAAGAGAAAAAGTGCACTGAGTGGCAAATGATTGAATAAAAAGGTATGTTTTCTGCTAAATACTTTACATCTAACTCAAAAGCTGTGAAGACCATCTGTGATGGTTAATTTCATGTGTCAACAACTTAGCTAGACTATGGTACCCAGTATTTGGTCAAACACCATTCTACATATTTCTAGAAAGTTCTTTTTGGGATGGATATACCATTTAAATAGGTAAATTTTGAGTGAGCAAGTCGCCCTCCATAATGTAAACGGCCCTCATGCAATCAGTTGGAGGTCCTGAGAAACAAGACTCTTTCTCTCTCTCTCTTTCTTTCTGCCCCTGGATTCAAACTGCAGGACTTGCTAGTCTCCACAACCATTTGAGGCAATTTCTTAAAATAAGTCTCTCTCTTTCTTTCTCTGAAATAACCCCCCCACTCTACACACACACACACACACACACACACACACACACACACACACACGCATGCGCACTCACACGCTCACACACGCTACTGGCTCTGTTTCTTTGGAGAACCCTAATGTATCACCTTACGTCGCCTTTATAATACACTGGCTGTTATCAACACCAAGTATCCTGGCCTCCTTCTCTAAGTATCATAATTAACAAAGTTGCTTGTGGAATATAAAATAATTAACCATGTCATAAATTCATAGGAAATTCTGTTGTAATTCAGCTGGTGAACCAGATCCTAGTCCAGGTGGCAGGTGTCTTCCCCATCCACAGCTTTCACATACATTGACTGATAAGAGGACACTTTGCATGCTAGAGCTAGGAATAATTGCCATATCATGAAACCATAAGTGACTGAGCTTTTACCAGGATGTTTTTAAGCAAACAAGTCATTTCTTTTGGAAGTTTAATTGTAGCCTAGGTATATCATAGAAATGGATGTTTATGTTATTTTACTGACAATACTTGCAAGGTAAAGGAAGTATCTTTCAATGTACTTGGTTATGGTAAATAGTTAAGTCCACATGGGTTTTATAGAACTTTACCTCAGATTTGATGCCACACAGACCTTCTGCAAGCTTTGCATATGCTGTGAACTCATTTTTAGGACTTCCGGACAGGAATAAGCCTTCTGAGCTATATGAAAAGTCTTGTGGTTAAGACTGACGCAACATTGTTTTTCACAGTTTGTCTAAGAACAAAGATGACATCCTAAGTAATTTTACATATAAAGAAAAGAAAAAAATTTGCAAGACCAAATTTGCTCCAATCTAAGAAAAAAATATTTTTCTACCCAAAGTCTTCATTGATATCTCTTACCTGCAACACAAAAGATAATACTTTAGATTGGAGAAACCCAGTCAAAATTAATATGCCCATCTGACATACTAAAATGAGATCAAAATTAAACTCCATATTTAAAGGTTTTATTGATTGGATCAGATATTGGATATATCCATTACTGATTTGAAAAGAAATATTAGATCCATAATGTTTTCCAGTTTTTTCACTTTCACTTATGGCCACAGTTCACCAGGATAAAGATTTGAGGGGGCAGAGAGTGAATACATCACCATACTAGGGCTTTGTGATATACTGACTGTATTGTCAAGCTTATTCAGAGACATGTAGTGACAGAATTGTCTGCACAGCTTTCTTATGAACTTTGCATCTTAATGTTGTTCACCAGGCCTCTTTGAGCTACTGAAAAAAAAAAAAACATAGAAAACTTGGGGATAGATCTTTGTGCCCTGAGCTCCAGGGGTTAAGGCAGTCAAATAAAGGGAAGGATAATCTGGGTGAGAGCTAGATGGACAGAGATAGTTAGCCTCATATGAAAGAGTGTGGCACGCCTGGGGAGGGAAACAGCAGCTGAAATGAACAATGTTCCGGTGAGTAACAAGGAAAAGTCATTCATACATCTTCCAACCCAACTCCAAGATACTTACAGAAGTAACCTATGGAAAATTGGAGAAATTAGCCAAACTGTCCTCCACAGCTTTTACTGTAGCAGTAAAATGAACACAAGTCAAGAATCTGCTGAGAAGTAAAGCAGCAAATAAAGTGAGAACAGAAACATGGTTTAAACAACAGTAAGTCATTTCTACGATCAGCCTTGTGAGAGCATGAACCACTTAGCAGCAAACAAACTCCTGGCATCTTGCATTTCCAGTAGTTCATAGGGATGTTGCACAGGACTTAAAGCCATTATAGCTACTCAGATCTGGATTGTTCCTCAAAGGAGTCTAGAAGCAAGGGGCTTGACCTGAGGTACTGTATTTAATTCATCTTATTTTCTAAATAGCAAAATGATGCACAATATTAGAATATTGGCTCAAAATGTTTTTGTAGTACACATTTTCATCATTGACCAATAAAGTAGACTGGTGAAATTCTTATTTCCCTGAGAAAATACGTCAAATAATAACTTTGATTTGAAAGAGTAACTTTAAATTTTCCCATAGTGATCAACGTAATTGCCAGCTCCCCTTGAATGCAATGATCTCATTAAAACAAAATGTTCCAAAATAAAAAAGTTTAGTACCTAAAGAATACTCTCTCTTGACTTTTCTAGATTTCCCCTTGTCTTTTTCTTTTCTTTTTTTTTTTTTTAAGATTTTATTTATTTAACAGAGAGGGAGACAGCCAGCGAGAGAGGGAACACAAGCAGGGGGAGTGGGAGAGAAAGAAGCAGTCTCCCAGCAGAGGAGCCCGATGTGGGACTCAATCCCAGACCGCAGAGATCATGCCCTGAGCTGAAGGCAGACGCTTAAGGACTGAGCCACCCAGGCGCCCCAAGATTTCCCCTTGTCTTGATACTACCTCTCAACCTCTGTGGCAAGCTTCTCATTTATTCAAATTATTTAAATAGCCAGGCTTCTCAGCATTGAGTATTAGGCTTTCTTCTCCTCTCCCTCTGCACTCTGTCCTTCCATTCTTTTGTCGGCTATTATGCCTTCAATTCAATTGCCATCTACTGGCCAATGACTCCCATATCTCCTGTCCAATCACATTGCTTATTTCATATATATATTATATGTACACAAACACATACAAATCCTATGAGTAGAGGCTAGACTATATGAGTAACTTAGCATGCTGGATGTCAATTTGGGTGACTCACAACAATTTCAAACTTTTGAATATTCAAACAGTTGAAAACATGAATTATTAATCTCTGTCTGCAAAACTTCCTTCTTCCCAGTCTTTATATTGTATCAGTAATGGGCATTTCCAGCCTTGTCATTTCCTTCTCCATCATTTTCTGTGGTCAGTTCATCACCAAGTCCTCTTGCCTCTACAACCAAAATACATATCAAATGTATGTGGTTGCCTTGATTTTTACCATCCAGACTCTGATTCCATCCATCACTATCCCTTACCTGGATCATCACTAAAGACTCTTAACTGGTCTCCCTGCTTCTTCTTCACTTTTCCTCTAATTCTTCCCGCACATATGCTAATGTGTCCCTCCCAAAATATAATCTGGATCATATCACTCTCCAGCCCCAAATCCTTCCAGGTCCCATTGTATTCAGTTAGTATCTAAAAATCCTCCACATGGCTTGGAAGTTCTTTACAGATTCATCTAATGCCACAGTTCGTTCCACCTCCACTTACCTGCATCCCTTGATCACTCAACTCCAGACCCATCAGGCACCTCTCACTTCCTCAAGTATGTCAAGATCTTCTCTGCCCAGCTCCCAAAGGTGCAGTCCCCTCTAACTGGATTATTCTTCCTTCCTCCCAGTCTCCTTCCCATCAATGGCAGGACTAAATTTTTAGTATCTATCACATCACAACTTCCTCTGAGAAGACTTCCCTAAGCACTTAACCAAAGTTAGAATTCTTATTATACTCTCACACTGCACACAGTGCTTTCTTAAAACACTTACGTTATATAATCATATATTGGAGTAATTATGTGTTTAATGTTTTCCTTTCCCCTTAGAACCAGGAGAATGGAGTTATATTTGTGTTATTTAGTATTATGTAATCAGTTAGTAAATGACTCATGTGAAATAAAATAAGGGTTTTATTTTATTCAATATCAGTATGAAATATTCATAATGACACTAATACAAGTTGTTTCCCTCAAAATGTTTTCTGTTTAATTTTATAGCTTAACATGACTTACGAATTCATAAACAGTTGTTAAAATTCTTTGTGAATAATCTATCTTGTTCCATGAAGGACTTCTTGAATAATCTCAGTCCTAGGATTTAAGATTACTGGTTCACAGGTTATTTAGAAGTCATTTTGTTTCCTTTAGAAAAGTTATTTTTCCTTAATTTTAGTGTAAAGTCTTTGAAGACTCCCCCCATATTTAAATTATATTGCATATTTTTATGTAGGCAGACCCTGTCTACTGCCAGATTTTTTTCTGTCCATAACTATATGGACCTGGCATGTGTTATGCTATTAAATTTGTAGGCATTTGTATTTTCCCAAGTGCTGTCAGCATGCAGATCATAGAGATGCATAAGGTAGGATACCTCACTAGAAAAACATTTACAAAGAAAAAAATAGTTATGTGGCATTGGCATAGCTACTTCAGAAGCTAGAGTGAAGCAATTCGGTTTTAATAAGATATTATTTTAGAGAGCTAGGGTATCATTTAATTTTCGAGTCATGTTGTTTTGCTTTAATTCTTACCGATTGTGGTGTATTTTGTTCTTTCAAACTAGATTGTCTATGAAAAGTCTGGAACTGTACATCACTTCCTTTGACCAGTAACTTGCTCCCCCTGGTGGTCTTGCTAAGTTCAAGCTGTTGACCAAACAAATTTAATTTAGAATTTGACTTTTTTTCCTTAATACTTTGGAAGACTGACATCGCAACAGCGTATTTCTAGGATAAGATGAGCTGTCACTGAACTTAACGTTAAGAAATGCTGTCCATTGATTTGGAGGCATCATTCCTGTGATAACTGTATTTCAAATATCTTTCATTCCTATAGTCCCTAAATCAAACCATTTTTATGTGCTGTTGTATGAGTTAACATTAAGAAGCATGGTGACAGGCTAATAACTGAATGCTTATCATACAAATCTATCAAGATGGACCAATATCTAGAAATGGGGGAAGGGGGAGGCAAAGATTTCCTGTTTGGGAAAAATCTTCCACGTTGACCCTGTAACATTATTTCCCATTTCATTGAATATTATTACAACTTAAGGAATTCCTTTTGAAATCACTGAATATTTCTGACATAAAAGAAATTCAAGTTGAAAAGGATTTGGATTAAGGGAAGTAGCACTTACTTGAATCCAGTTTTTCGAAATAAGGTAGAACATTAAAAATAAATGGCCACATTTCTAAAGATCATTAAAAATAAATGGTCTTTTTTAATTTGACATCACGTAAATACTTCAAATGTTTAATGGTGGCAGAGTACAAACTAAATTCTGAGTCAAATTCTAAAACGGTATATTTGTGTCAAAATGTCATATTGGCTTCCAACTTAAGAAGCCTTCAGCAAAATGCTCGCTGAGCAGAAGGGGAGGGGAACTGTCTTCAGCTGAATATATGTATGTTCCGGAGCTGTACTTGAAATGTTTTACTCTGGCCTCTTCATGCTGGAGGAGGCATTCAGAAGGAAATCGACAATATGTTTTCCTCAGATGTCTTATTGTGAAGACTTTGCATTTTTTAAGCCTCCCTATCTGTCAGAGCCCAGTGAAAAGATGGATTCACTCCAGTAAGTTTTGAAAAAACTACTGGCCATTAAGAATAATGCATTAAAAAGGAAAACAAAAAGAAGGCTGACAACAAAAGAGGGAAGTGAGTTGAGCATTTATGTCTGAAATATAAAGGACTCCAGAATGTTTTTGGCTTAACAATATTGTTTACATAACAAATACTCAAGCACATTTGGAACTCCTTGGAATCATAAGGATTTAGGTGATTTTAGTGACATTTCATTCAATCACTATTCAGCACAGATTTATATTAATGCTACCAGACTTATCCCATCAACATTAGCTGCTTATGGTAGCACTAGTAGGTACTGTAACTGTGCAGAAATAATAACTAGTAACTGTGGCATATTAAGAATCCTCTGGAGAAATCATCTGTGACATTCTTTTGTACGATCAGGGCATCTATGAGGCTCTTCTGTATTGATTTGGAGTTTTGGAGAGTCTGGAAGGGGGCTAAACCTTTTCCATTTACGGTAGCCCTAATCTTAACAGAGAGCCAGCTGGTCCCTGCAAAGCCCTCCGTTACATTTAGCATGAGGCTTTATTGTACGTAGTTTTCTTGAGTCAATTAAAACTTGACATTTTGTACCCTCTGTAATTAAAATGCAAATGAAGGTGAAATTTTTGTTTTCACAAACAGATTACACAGGTTAATTAAGATGAAAACTACCTAGGCCAAGGTTTACAGATAAGTCGTGCTTTCAAAGAGACTGCTCACATGGTAGACCATGAATTCTGAGCCTGTGTTCTACATCACGGAAAGAGCCATTATCTACGTGTCAAAGCAAGGGAAGGAAGGCCCAGAGACTATAAAATATAATTATTAGGTATATGCTTTAAAGTAATGGTGAGGAGAAAGCCATTCACCCACTTTCTGTTTGAAATTAACTTTTCCGTGGTTCCATTTTGCTTAAGACTTAGAAAATACTAGCTTTAAAAAGCACAGAGCCTTTAGATGGTATGGAGAATGAAAATGGCCACAATGGATGCATTTATGAAACCATAAACTTTTGTGCATTCTACTTTTAATCTGTCCACCTGAGTAATTAAAGGGAAGCTTCTGGACACACTAGAGACATTTGGGTCACAATTCAAATACATAACATCTCTCCCTAAGAGGAAAGGTGAACAAAGCTAAGAAAAGCAAACACTTTAGAAATGACCTTGCATTATTCTTGGTGCTACTGCAAGAAAATGCAATTCTAAGGGTGATGATGGAAAGGAATAAAATGCAACATTCATTTTCCACACTGAAAAGCCAAATAATGCTTTGTTAGTGGTTTTTCTTAGGGAGCATTTTCTAGTCTTTGCCACTTAATCATAGCTGAACTCCTTGCACATAAAAAACACAATGTCATATTTAATTTTTAGCCATTAGAAAGATGGATACTGTGTAGATGTTTAAAGCAGCAAAGATAAAGAAACAATTACATGATATTTATGGCATAAGAAAGAAAATATCCCCAGATCTCACAGATCAGATGCAATAATTATTTTTAAAACTGAAAGACCTAACACCAAATTGAAAATTTGGGGCATAGGATAATTAACAGAGGGTTAGAGAAGGTCACCATAGCTACCTTGAAACTAAAACTATTGCTACAATATAAATTAGGCCCTCAGAAATTGAGTGTGGGAGTTGAACCAGCATCCACAGCATGATATAGTACACTGGAACATCTCATTAAATACTTCAAATTGATGAAGTGCTTTAACATCCTTATGTTTTTATTTACTGATTTAAATTCAGTCCTACAAAGCAGAAAACAAGACAGAGTACATTCTAGAGCCAAAAGGAGAGCTAAGAGGAAGGAGACGTTTTTACTGGATTCTTCAGAATATATTTGTTTCTCACGGAAGTCACTTCAGTGGGCTTCCAGGGCATGGCTTTTCTCAAGAGAAAATGAAGACTGCATGTTTTTCTCTCATTGAGAGATTTACCCCTTCCATCTCTCATGTTTTTTTAAAGAACCAAGTCCCTAATTACTGTTACCTTTATTCTACAATTTGGACATAACCAGATATTTGAAATCCCAACCTAATAAAATCTGTATGCTTTTGGCTTTTAATAACATGAGTTTTCCAAAGATATTGCTTACCATTTTCATTGACACTCAGTATGTCAGTCATTCTTTAGGATTTTTCTTATGTTTTACACACGTACACACTTTTTTTAATGTTCTAGTTTCTGCGAAAGTTTTCTTCTGAGCCTTATAAACATTTTTAAGCACCATAAGAATCTTTACTCTCAAGTATGTTATACTGGTTCTCTGTCTTCGTCAGACTTCTCAACTCCTTGTTTTGAATCTTTAGTTCACTCTTTTTTCCCCTTATCATTTAAGTCATGTGATTCCAGAAGGCTTTTGTTATAGGGTATCCAGATGTGGCCAAATGTCGATCCTCTGTATGGCAAACTAGTAGATCCTGGTTATTCAGGAAATGCAGCCCTTTCATCTACTCTGAGGGCATAACAGGCAATCCACTCTGGTTTAAATTGCAGAAAGGCACTGATTGTGCCCCTGGGGTTAGCTCACATCCTCTCATTCCCCAGCTGCTGGTCAAGTCCTTTAAAGAAGATGATGGGCAGCAATACATGAGTGTTGCCAGGGGAAATTCCACCAGCCCTGAAAACAAGCAAACCACCCCTTTGGGATAAATAGAGACTGTTGCCACAGAATTAGCCTGGCTTCTCCCTCATTTACTTTCTCTCCTCAGTGACTGCCTCTCTCAGAAACACCTTGCTTCTCTTTCTAAGAGTTTCTTTCAGTTCACCCCAGGGGAGAGTCCCTGTTTACATTTTCCTCCAGTCCTAGGGAAGGCAACTTTCCTTAGTTACTAGCTACTGTCTCAATAGGGAATCAGGAATCGGTACCATGGATCATTACTTCCAGAAGTTTAGAGTTCTCTGGGTTTTTTTGAAAGAGGAGTTTTCCCATCCACTGGAAACCACTACAATTTACAAAGAAGCTTCTGTCCCAGGAACTGAATTATCTTTCCTCTCTAACCTTAATCTCGAAGTTTCCAGAGACATTATAACGAGTTCTCATGAACATTTTGTTGGAACTCTGAAGAACTGTCCATCTACCTACAACATAGATTGACAACACCTGGAACCTGGCCTGGTAGAAATGGCACAACAACTAAACTCGGAGCTTCAAGGAACTCCGAGATACAGCCATACCACCACACTTGACATCCTCATCATCCTTAATCAGAACCCAGAGTGTAGCCCTTCGCTCATTTTCATACAGCTTTGTGCTTGATTTCCCTACTTAGCCCTCACTGACTTTTTCCTCTCAAAACTTTATCCATTCCTTCTAAATCTATGTTCCACGGTAAGCAAGGCAAAACAAGGCAAAAACAAAACAAAACCCTCTTTCCCTTTCCTCCAGTTCCTAGCTTTTGCCTAAAGTTGTCTCTTCTTCCATTAATTCCAGCTTTTTGCAAAGGAGACAGTGAAGTCACAGGGACAAGGAATTCATGCATCAGAAAAGGAGTCAGCATTCCACTCTACCTCTAGACAGAGCACTTGAGAACTCTTAACTCCTCCACTCCCATAGACATGGCTTGCCTTGCTCATATCATGCCATTGGGCTCCACAATCCAGAGTCATGCAGGAACCTTTAAGTCATTCCTCCATACTTTATTCAGCACCATGCTGTGGCCTTTCCTTCCACTTAAATTTTTGTCAGTATTCTGTGTTAGTTCAATGCCCATGCAGGAGACCAGTCCAGTTGCTTGTTTCACAGTTTTGTTTTTTGAGTTCTTTGTTTTGTTTTGTTTTGTTTTGTTTTGGGGGGGAGTTGTTTTGTTTTGTTTTTGTTTTTCGGTTTTCAACTCTGGTGACTTTTGTATTCACTTTGTCATAAGCCCTCAAACTCAAAACTTCACCTTGGATCATGTAAGCACCTAGAACTACTCCATCTCTAAAGTAAATTTTCACTTGTATCAGCACCTACCCTTCCTTTCTCTCATTATTGTCTCATTTACTCCTATTATGGTTGTAACTGAACCCTGTAAAGCCTATCATTTCTTCTGTCCCTACCATTCCTCAGTCTATGAAAAAACTCCATTTTCCTTCTTATCCAGCCTACATCCACCAACTTGAATGTACCTCATTGACAACATTAACTTCCTTTCCACTTCTTCTGGCCCTGCTCTGAAATAAACCTCCAGCCTGCATCTGGAACATCCCACCTCTTCTGTGTTTACATGAGAGCTGCTGGAATGAAATCGGAGACAATCACACAGCTGTACACATTGGGCCATAGTAAATTGCAAGTGTCCAACCTCAGCTTGGCACCATACCCTGCTTGGCAATCATTCCAGTTAGCTACTTTGTACAGTTACAAATACTGGTTGCTTAAACTATTCTCAATTCTTGTATCCTGCCACATCCACATAAATTTTAAAATTAACATGATATAATAAAAGAGGCACAAAAGTTTACAATTTGATGGCTTTTCAAAAACTTAATATGGCTGGGTAAGCCAACACCTTAACCAGGAAACCAAGCATTATAGCAACCCAGAAACACTGCTGTGCTCCCCAGCCCATTCAACTGATTTTGAACAGTGCAGGTTACACTGTATTTTTTAATCCTCTTCTCTTTTCTTTTCTTTTTCTTTCTTTCTTTCTCTTTTTTTCCTACTATTTATTTATTTATTTATCCCATACCCTGTACTCTCTTGTCTATGGCTTCTTTAGTTCAAGATTATGCTCTTGAGTTTCATGGGGGTTATAGGGTGTAGCTTTGTCTTACTCAGTGATGTGTGGTATTCCATTTCATGAATATGCCATAAATGCATTTTATAATACGATGCATTTATCCATCGTATTATAGACAGACATTTGATATGCTTCTAATTTTGGTGTACTAAAAATAGTACTGGGAGCCTGGCTGGCTCAGTCGGTTAAGCGTCTGCCTTTGGCTCAGGTCATGATCCCAGAGACCTGGGTTGAGTCCGCATTTGGGGGGGGGGGTCCCTGCTCAGCGGGGAGTCTGTGTTTCACCCTGCCCCTCCCCCCTCTCATGCTCTCTCTCTCCCCCCCTCTCAAAAATAAATAAATACAATCCTTAAAAAATAAAAATAGTACTATTATAAAAATTCTAGTACATGTCCGGATGAACATAGTTGTGTACTTCTAACGGATGTATACTTAGGAATAGAATTAAATAATATGGCCTCCTATGTTCAACTCTATTAGATAGTGCCAAACCACTTTGTAAATTGGGTGCACCATTTTATACTCTTATACAGACTTTGATCCCATGGAACTACTTTTCAGTGAGAGAAAACAAATAAGGAGTAAACAAGTAAACTAAATAATTACAGGTTGTACCGAATGTTATGAAGGACATAAACAAGTGACGTTGATGATAGACAGGACTTAGAAGAGTAAACGTGTGTTGCATGTGTAGTGAAGAAGGAATATTCTGAGGAGACTGGACTGGACTTATATTAGGGAGAGATACCCATGAAAGAGCCAGAAAAAACACATGCTAGGGAGAAAGAAGGGCAAATGCAAAAATCTGAGGCAGGAAAGAATTTGATATGCTCAGGGCACACAAAGGAGGTAAGAGACACAGTCAGCTGATAACTTATCAGAAAAAGAGAGACGGGCATGAGTTTGAGTTGAGTTGGAAAACGTGAGCAGGAATCAGCCCCTGCAAGGCCTTATAGGCTATTGGCTGGAGTTTGCTTTTAACTGTATGTCCAGTAGAAGTCTACAGGAAGTTTATATCCAGGGGCAAGTGGGGAGGGGTGCTGACACCATCTGTTTACTCTTCACTCCTGCAGGCATTTGAAGAACAAGCTGTATAGAGACAAGGGTGGAAAGAAATGCATCCATTAGTAGAGTGGCCATTCATCTTGGGACCCTTGCATTTTGTCTAATGTTCCATCTAAATATAAATAACATCCTTTATCTGTCTCAAAAATTCTCTTTTTTAAAGTTAGGAAATTAAGTATATGGTCATCCTATCTTTCAAGGGACTTCAGTAGGAGTATAGAAGATAGATACCATTGGCCTGAACTGGTGGTAAAAAGGGGAAAAAATGATTAAATTCAAGACCTATTTTAAAGGCAGCACTGAAGAACATATTGATGGATTACATGTGAGAGGTAAGGAAAAGGCACAGACAGAGGATGATTTCTAGATTTTTCATCCTAAACTGATGGTGGTACCATTTACAAAGATAGGGATGTCTGAGGTAAAAACAGGCTTGGGTAGAGAAAGACAGGTCTACCCAACTGAGAATTAAGACAAGAGAGATGAAAGAAAACACGAAAGATAATATTGCCGAAATAGACATTTACTTCTTTTCTTTATCTTTTAGTAGAAGCGAGATCTCCCCCAATCTGAAGGATAACCTTGCACTTGTTTTCTGAATTTTCTCCCCTTTCTGCTTCGTCTGCCTCATACTCTTTCTATCCGTGACTCAGCGCTGTCATCACCATCTTCTTATTTGCTCTCTCTAAAAGTCTATAGATAGGAACAATTATAAGCCATCTTAAAAAGAGATGAATAAAAAAGAACTAGCAAGCCCTCAACTCTCTCCATGGACCCTATACCTTTTTTTCACTTCCTCAGTTCCCTGGACCTTTAGAGCCAAGTTTCTGAAAAGCATAATCTACATTCGAGTCCGCTAATTCTGTGACTCTTATTTCCACAAAATCACTGGCACCATGATTTCCATCCTCATCACTTTGGTTAAAATCTTTCCCAACAATAACCTCCCCCTGTTAGATGAGTGGATACTTGTGATTCTTCATTTTTCAGACTTTCCACATCCTTTAACACTAGTTTGGAGCTGCCCTCATAATTTGTTTTCACCCCCTTTTAGTTCCTCTACCTCTCTCCCGGTTTCTTTTTTCTTAGTCTCTAACATTTTTTCTACCCTTCCTTAAAATTAATATTCCTCAGGAATCTACTGAGCCTAATTTTCTTCTCATTTTTAAAGGCATTCCTCCAAGGGGTGCCTCACTGGCTCAGTCATTGGAGCATCCAACTCTTGATTTTGGCTCAGGTGATGATCTCAGCGTTGTGAGATGGAGCCCTGAGTTGGGCCCTGAGTTGACTCTCTCTCTCCTCTCTCTCTGCCCCTCCCCCCAACTCTGTCTCTCTCTCTCTCAAATAAATAAATAAAATCTTTAAAATAAAATAAAATGGGGCGCCTGGGTAGCGCAGTCGCTAAGCTTCTGTCTTCGGCTCAGGGCGTGATCCTGGTGTTCTGGGATCGAGCCCCACGTCAGGCTCCTCCACTATGAGCCTGCTTCTTCCTCCCCCACTCCCCCTGCTTGTGTTCCCTCTCTCGCTGGCTGTCTCTATTTCACATAAATAAATAAAATCTTTTAAAAAAAATAAAATAAAATAAAACAAAATAAAATGTAGAATAAAATAAAATAAAATAAAAGGTATTCCTCCAAAAGCTTTCTCTTGACTCTCATACTCACTTCAAAAGGATAATAAACATACTTTCTATTCTGATTGTGGTGATGTTTTCATGAATGTACACACAAAGCAGAGCTTATGAAACTATAAACTTCAAATATGTGCAATTTATTGTAAATAAAGTTGTTTTTAAAAATGCCTCTTACTTTAAATGAATTTTGGCAGAAAATCCATCAAAATCCATCCAAGAAAAGACTTGTTTCCACGTCACTCTTATTATGGTAGAAATTTTCTGATCCCCAGTGGGCCACCTGAGTTAAATCATCTATCACTAGCTATTTATCATCTAGATGTGGATAATCCGTTCCTAGAAGCAAAATTCAATAAAACTGACTTTAGTGACGTCAGGTATGAATCTATGTACGACTTTTCAGATGAGTCTGATATGAAGCTTTTTTAATGGATATATATTTTTTTCTCATGGATTCCTCTCTCTCCCATCCTATGTCAAAAGAACCAAGAGGAGTTAGCTCTCTGTTTTCTCTCTGCACCTCCAGGTTACCACAACTTCTGTGCAGAGTGTTACCGTATGCTAGAGCGTACTCTGTTATAAAGTGATACAGTCCCTAAGTAGACCTCCTGCCTCTCCTACCAGAAGGGCTCCATTTTTCCCTCCTGGTATCACTCTGAAACTCCAGAACACTTTGTTAGGCAGCAAACTTCCAGCCTAGGGTTTCGTCATTGCTGTTGTGTGAATTCCAAAGATCTCCCCAGATATTAACTTGGCCAAAATTTTTAGGGTGAAATCAAATCAAATGTTTGCTGCCTCAGGGGTTCTACACACAAACCCTCGGCAGGTGGGGCATTAGTGCTCTGAGAGCACAACCTGTAGGACAGAGCAAATGTATCTCTTTTGCTCAATCCTGACCCAAAAATAAAGTCTGGAATACAGTCTCATAGGGCTGCCATTTTGAAATTCCTTGCAGCTTCCAGCATAGCACTAGTCAAGACAAAAGGGAAAGAGACACTATCAGTCCACACTAAGGGTAGCATGTACATATGCTTCTGATCATTGTCGATGGTGAACTTCTTTAGCAGCAAAACTTACATTTAGAAATGGGGCATCAGACTTAGCGGTCAGATGGGTTCCTTTAGAAACTGCCCCTTTTCCTGGAGATCAAATATAGCACCATAAGCTTTCCAAACTGGCTTCAGTGGTCTTATCAAAACGTTTTAGGTGGTCAGGAAAACTCATTACTGGAATAATTCAAGGTCACTTTCAGGCATTCCCTGTCTCTCATCTGATGCTTATATTTACTTTTTGGGTATGTACACTAATATTCACTAAACGCTGGCATCTACTATTTTGCCTAAACCAGCCCTAGGCCAATTTCCTAAGGATAATCCCAAATTTGCTATCACTAAAAGTAGTACCTAAATTTCTTTGATCAAGTACTCATACCATTAACAATTAATTAATTTAAAAATAAATGTAAATAATAAAATAACAGTTATGTGATCAGAATGTAATATGCATTACTTTTCTTTAAATATTATACATGTGTTTGTGCTACTATTATAAGCTGATGATTCAAGGCACAATATATGTTTAAGATGAGGTTTATTGCTAAAAATAGTGTATGTGAATTTATACTTCAAATAGTTAGCAATGTTATAATTTCAAAGAGTTTAGATTTCTTTTTTTTTAAATCAGAACCAATTAAGTCTTTATTGATCTTGCCTTGAAGTATAGTTGGAAAATGCCCATACTAGCTGCAAAAATTTCAACTGTAATTTTTTAGGGGATATTGAGAAAAACTGTTGTTTGCTTACACTTAAAAATATTATCTTCAGGGGCACCTGGGTGGCGCAGCGGTTAAGCGTCTGCCTTCAGCTCAGGGCGTGATCCCGGAGTTCTGGGATCGAGCCCCACGTCAGGCTCTTTCCGCTATGAGCCTGCTTCTTGCTCTCCCACTCCCCCTGCTTGTGTTCCCTCTCTCGCTGGCTGTCTATCTCTGTCAAATAAATAAATAAAATCTTTAAAAAAAAAATAAAATAAAAATAAAAATATTATCTTCAACCCAGTGTTATTTTGCTGCATCCATTTGATCCACTTGTTCATTTTCACAAGTTTATTATAATTAAAACTAGATAATATAATCCATATAACCACTTAATGAGATCCGTGTAGACCACAGGACCCTACAAAGCGATGAAGTCAAATATCTTCTTGGCGTTTTATCTTTTCCCTCAAACAACTCATAGATTCTTCATGAAGTAAGAAATATGATGTAAGACTCCAGAAGCTATCCACATTTCAAATATCGACAAGCATGATTTCTATTTCCTATTCAGGAAAAAAATAAATATCAGTGCTAATATTTTCTTCTCACACTTCAATGGCTTATTGTTTCTATCTCATGGGGCACTCACCTCAATTCAGAGACCGCTGCTTTATACATAAGCAGTGAGCCATAACTCTTGCTGGTTCTCTCTTCTCTGTGTATTTGAGCAGTGCAGCTAAGATCTCTTCCCCCCTGGTCGTTTAATTTAAACACAATTAAGACACTATGTCTCTGCTTTTTCTTAGTCTATATATACCTTATTAAAACCTTTAATTCCACAACTCTTTTTTTATCCAAAAAAAAGGGAAATTATAATTTTTAACCTTATCCTATAACAGTGTTTAGTTACTTCATTCAGTACTAGTAAATAAAGTAAGTTATCTGATTTAGGAAATCCTGCAAACACTAATATACAGGTGGTATTGACACCTTGCCAGCAACAGTCCAGGCCTCCAGCTAGGTCTGTTTGATGGACACTCACTCAGTTTTGCCTCGATAGCAAACTCTATCTATATACTCAAGAGATGCAATGATTGTTGTTTCACTACCATTATCTAAAGGAATAAAATATGAATCCCATTTTTATATATTCCTGCCCTCTAAGAACATTAATATTTAAACATTATTAAATATTCAATAGTTTAATTTCATAGCTAGATACTTAGAAAAAGTCACTGAGTCTTAGACATGCATGTTATTGAATAGACAATACATATAAAGCATTATCTATGAGTAGAGCAAAATAATCCAAAATTGAGCATGCCAGTTCAGCAGTAATTTTGCATATGAGTGAAACATGGAATTAATTCCATTTATTTAATGAGCAGTCACTATGTTTCGAGCAGGCTAATGGATCCTGTTGTGAACCATCAAGTTGACTGAGGACTAATTAAAAAAAGGAAGTAGATGATGAGGACTGGCACTAAGTACAAAGATGAGGGGAAATAAATGTGTCATAAATGAAAGTAAAGGGGATAGAGAGTTTAACTGAGAAGATAAGAGGGAATAAACAAGGTGTGTTCCTTTTCTCAGGAAATAGAAGCTCTGGAGTTCAGAAGTCAGCTTGTCCCAGAAAAACTATCATCTTGATTATGTTTCTAACATTCTAGTTTATGACTCCTGGCTTAATGCAATCTTTTTTAGAATGTAACTTCTACCTAGTCCTCAGTAAATATTTGTTAAAAAAAAAAAGAAGAAGAAAAACAAATTAGAAAAAATGGTATTATATATGAAATGCACAATTTTTGTTGTTTGTAGTGCTTAATATAAACTTGCATTATGTCTTTTGTTATGGTCCAAAATATTAAGATTATGCTTTATATAATTTTATATAGCCTCTGGGACTATGAAAAAAGTGCTTTTTAAAATTTTGAACGTACAGTGGACTTTGCTATTTATGGTGCAATATGGTCAGTATTAGGGTTAGGGTTCAGGTTGGTTTAAGTTAAGAGAAATAATGCTCATAATCTATATAATATATGTTTAATGTTTCGGGGATATGTGTTCTTGTTGTTGGACTAATGTGACAGCAAACATTTTGTCGACAGCCCACAAACAGGCCTTCACAGTTCATGTTTTGCTAGCACTTTTCTCTGACTATAGAAGTAACTTATCTAGGAAAATTAGAACATTCCGAAGGGCAAAAAGAATAAAATAAAGTCTACCCACAGTCAGGATTAATGTTTCAGTGGATTTCAAGCATGTCTTCTCTTAGGTGTATACATTTGTAACGTGAAATTATATTCCTACAACATGCAGTTGCATTTGATTTGTTTTTTCTTTGAGCCCCCTATTGTGAACACTCATTAAATACTCTCCAAAAACATGACTTTAAACGTTTTTATAATATTCTGCTCTATAGTTGTAATGTAATTTATATAGGGTTAAACTTCTGATGCAATTTGCCAAGTGACCTTCCCAAAGGGCTATAGGTCCTTATACTTCTTATACCCAAGCGAGCAGTGTACAAGAGAAACTCCCTGTTTTACTACAGTTTTATAAGTGCTAGATATCATGTTACTTAACCCTCACTAGCATGGAAGATGAAATAGTATTATGTATTCAGTTTTCCAGTTTTTAATTGACTGTTCTTCACCAACAAACATATTCTTACATCTTTGCTTTCATAGATAATTTTTGAGTTTACTGTCTATGTTCTTCTCTGAATTTTCTCCTGGTGTTGCAGTTTTCTAACTGATTTTAATTTTATATTTCTTTACACACTAAGGATGATGCGGCTATGTTTAATATATATATTCTGAATATTTCCCTCAGGTTATTATTACTGCTAATTTTTTGACCTTCAAAGTTTAAATCATTTTAATCCAACCTTTATTTTTTATTTTTCTTTTGCCATTCATTCTGCCGTTTCCATGCTTAGAAAGTTCTCCATTCTGTAACCATATACATGTATACCTAAATTTCCATCCAGTTTTTAGGGTTTTGTTTTCTTATATTTCATTATTTAATCTATCTGAAATAATTTGGTATAGGGTATATAAGAGATTAACTTTATTTTTGTTCTGGAACAAATGTCTCAGCTCTATATAGTGAATCCACATTTTCATTCAATAAGCATTCCATGCTCTAATTGAACCAGCCACTGCCATGATCCTGAATCATTCTCCTTCTACCACGGTGGTCATTGTCAATCCTTTAAAAGTGCACTGTAATCATTTCTTGTGCCTGTAATATATTATTTTAAGTATTGTCTATTTATAATACATTCTTTTCTTTGGTTGTTGTTGTTTTTTATTGAGATGTAATGGACACATAACATTATATTAGTTTTAGACCTACTGCATGATAATTTGATGTATGCATATATCAAACAATGATCACCCCATGAGTTTAATTTACATACATCTTCATACATAGTTACCAGTTTTTTCTAATGATGAGAACTTTTTCTTTAAAGAGTATTTATTTATTTATTTGAGAGAGAGAGAGAGCGGGGGCGCCTCGGTGGCTCAGTCGTTAAGTATCTGCCTTCGGGTCAGGGCGAGATCCCGGCGTTATGGGATCAAGCCCCGCATCAGGCTCCTCTGCTGGGAGCCTGCCTCTTCCTCTCCCACTCACCCTGCTTGTGTTCCCTCTTTCGCTGGCTCATTCTTTCTCTCTCTCTGTCAAATAAATAAATAAAAACTTTAAAAAAAAAAGAGAGAGAGAAAGAGCACAAGTAGGGGAGGGGAGGTGCACAGGGACAAGCAGACTCCCTGCTGAGGACCCTGAGATTGTGACCTGAGACAAAGGCAGACGCTTAACTGCCTGAGCCACCCAGGCACCCCTGGGTGAGATGATGAGAACTTTTAAGATCTACTCTCCTAGCAACTTTGATATATACAAGATGAACTATAGTCACCATGTCATATATACATAGGCAGGACTTACCCTAGAACTGGAACATTGTAACTTTTGAACCCCTTCACCCATTTTGCCCACTCCCCAAGCCCTGCCTCTGGCAACCACCATTCTAATATGTAATGGGACACCTCTTCCTCAGATGTCCCTAGCTATTCTGTTTGTTTGGATACTTAGGGACAATGTGTGGGACTGGAAGGGACAAAGAAGGTGGGCAATAATCTTTACTTTTTTTTCTTCATTCAATTATGTATAGTTTTAATTTTAATAGCATAGATCATTTTTACAACTGCCTTATTACTTTTTAACTACTTTGTCAAGTTCAATGTTCCTCTCATTATTCTGGTTAGAATCACATTATATTAATGAATTAATATGAAAGTAATTAATGTATCTTTTTTATAATGTTCAACTTCCCATTTAAGAATATATTATGTCTTTTTGTTTAGCCATTTAATTTTAACCTCATTACTATTTGCAATTATTTTCACAAGGACCTTGTGTATTTCTTTTTTATACTTCAATTGTTAGACTATTGAGAATGTGATATTTTAAAATTTCTCTGGCAGCTGTTTTTGGCTACTATGTAGAACTCTATTGTGTGATATATTTACTTGTAACAGGTTTCTTTAATCTTTTAATATTTCTAATTTATTTTCAGTGGAATCTCTTAATTTATACTTACTTTACCTGAGAATGCTGTGAAATGTATTTCTTCCTTTTTAATAGTGCTAACACTTACAACTGCTAACTGCTGCAATTGATTGGTACCTGCTCCCAGAACAATACTAATAGGTGTGTCAGTGCCTCCTGGTCTTGTCTGACTCTAATGGAAATGCCTCTGGTGTTTCAAGGTTAAGCACCGTATTGTCTGTTGACTTCAATAGATAGCCTTTATTCTAAAAGATAACTTTCCATTTCTGTCTTTCTATAATTTTAAAGTAAGAATTGGTTGTTGCATACTATAAAATTCCTTCCTGCATCTTTTGAAAATGGTGGTCTTTTCCCTACTGACTTATTGATCATATGTATTATATTAACAGATTTTCTAACATAAAACCCTTTGTGTTTTCCTAAAGTAAACCACATCTTGATATGTTATATTAATCTCTTCATGGAAAGATCTGAAATAGAAATAGTCTGTAGTTTTCTCTTTTGTGCTTTCATCTACAGATATTGGCATGTAGATCATGATTGTTTAATTTAAAAAATGACACATTTTCAAATAGGATTTTTTGTGTGTGTGGGTGTATTTTTTGTTGTTGTTGTTTTCTTTTGGTGGGGAAGTAATAGGTTATATGCAAAGAGAATTACTGGTTATTTGAAAACTGAAAAGATGGGTGCCTGGGAGGCTCGGTCGGTTAAGAGTCCGACTTTTGATTGCAGCTTGGCTAATGATCGCTGGGTCATAAGATTGAGCTCCATGCCAGGCTCTGAGCTGCGTGTGGAGCCTGCTTGAGATTCTCTCTCTCTCTCTTTCCTTCTGCCCCTCCCCTCTCTAGTCCTCGCTCTATCTCTAAAAAGAAAAAAGGAAGGAAGGAAGGAGGGAAGGAAGAAAGGAAGGAAGGAAGGAAGGAAGGAAGGAAGGAAGGAGAAAGAAAGAAAGGAGGAAAGAAAGAAAGAAAGAAAGAAAGAAAGAAAGAAAGAAAGAAAGAAAGAAAAAAAGAAAAAGAAAGAAAGAAAGAAAGAAAGAAAGAAAGAAAGAAAGAAAGAAAGAGAAAAAACTGAAGAGTGTTATTTGTTAAACATACAATATGATGGGGTTTAGAGACTTAATGAAGTAATTATTTGGCTTTTTGTTTTCAGTTTCTTGTGGGCTTTTTGTCAATGATGTCCTGCAGCTCTAAACTGCATTTATTTGTTGCTGTGCTTTTTAATGGGGTTCTGGGTAAATCTTACTGCATTTGGTAGTCACAACAACACTACAAATTATGTGTAGATAGTCATTTCCTCATCAAAGGTAAAAATAGTAGCAGGAACAGATTTGACTTGTCCAACGTCACACTAGTTTAACAAGCAGCAGTCAAGGTGAGTATCCCGAATAATTCAGAGCCCAGATTTCTTTTGACCTCCCTGTCTTGCCTCTTACTCTAACTTATAAATAGCTTATGGGTCACCTTAACTTATCCCTCCAATGTAATTTAGCACTTATTTTCCTATGTGATCCTTGAAATAAATTCCATCATTTCTTTTACTACACTGTATTTGACAGGATGGCCTTAATGCTTCCCTCAGTCTGACTGAACTTGAAGCAGGCTCTTTCTTGCCTAGAAGCCCCTGACCAGCCTTTTAGAGCATTTACTGTAGGTAACAATAGTACATGTTTTCTTTGTCTCTCTCTCTGATACAAGTGTTCTCCTAGCCTCTTACCAGTGTTGCAAGGCAGGAAGGTCTTTCTCAAGGACCGGAATCATACATACCCTTGAAAGGCGATCATCAAGAAAGATAGCACCTCTATTTCCCAGTCTCTTTGTGAAGATAGAAGCCTATCTCTCATAAGATTTTCACCAAGTAGCAAAAACAGAGGTCCTAATTTCACTGACTAACTTCCCCTAGGATATCCTCTCGTATTTTCTCATTAGCTCAGTTCAACGCTGAAAAACTCCCCCACCTATCGTCTCAGTGGAGTTGAGGTCATTCTCTCTCCCCTATTTTAATACTCTTGAATGAAGTATCCTTTGCCCACTTAACTCTGTAAGGTATAATTTTTCTTTTACAGCATTAAACCGTTCCTATTTATTGGGTAATCTTCCTCTCTGCTCTTTGAAGTTCTTGGAGGCTCTACTGGGTTTTAATCCTGTTTATGATTCCTAACATTTAACAAAAGTGCCTAAACGTATTAGGTATTTAATAAATGTTGGTTGAATACGTGGAATATGTTTGAATGAATGAATGAATGAATGAATGAATGAGCTGTAGAAAGACAATTTTAGTTTTGGAGGCCCTGTCCCCATTATAAAGATCACTCTCGTGGGGCGCCTGGGTAGCGCAGTCGTTAAGCGTCTGCCTTCGGCTCAGGGCATGATCTCGGCGTTCCGGGATCGAGTCCCACATCGGGCTCCTCCTCTGGGAGCCTGCTTCTTCCTCTCCCACTCCCCTGCTGTGTTCCCTCTCTTGCTGGCTGTCTCTCTGTCACATAAATAAATAAAATCTTTAAAAAAAAAAAAAAAGATAGCTCTCGTAATTTTGTGCGTAGAACATGTGTAAGCATGGTCCTTGTACTGATGCCTCCTGCTGTGTAGACATGAAAAATGGGCAAGTGGCTGGTATCTAAGAGCCATCCCTTTTAGAGGAGATCCAGACATTGTTGAGGGACTGATGTCATCCTTCTAACTTAAGTTCATCTTCCATTTTTCTCAAGGACTACTAGTTGAAATAGTACTATCAATACTAGTTGAGTTATACTATACTCAAGAATAATAAATTAAATGAGTACCTTGTTGGTAGATGTCCTAGAAATATAGTAGCTCTATATAGTTTTAGTGAGAGTCTTTGTTCCCATCTGCCAAAATTCACCTTTCCTCAGGTAGCAAAAATTCAGAATGACTTTTCTGTTGTCAGTTGAAGGGACAGACATAAAAGTTTGAAAAAAGCACAAATTGAACAAATGTCAACGCCTTCTTCAGCCACTTCCTTTTAAAAGTTGTTTTCTGCTCATGGCGATGGCACGGGACTGTTTATTAGTGAAAGCTAGATCATTAGGGTCCTCGTCCTGACTCACCATTCATTATACTGCAGTTTTTCTTCACCAGCACTACGTGTCAAGGCCTTGGCCCTTCCTTTCACTCCCTTCTCATGCTTGCTTTAATTCTATTTTCTGCTGTTGTATGTAGCTGGCCAATCTGTATAATTTTTGCAATTTTATCCATTTTCCAAGTCATATTCTTTCTTTCAGACCAAACCAACCTTATTTCTGTTTTTGTTCCCTCCTTTCTGTAGGTTATGTGCATCTCCATCACCTCCCTTCACTGAGGACAGGCTTTTTAACTTTACAGGTGGTAGCCCCAGCAGGAGGCCAGCCCCGGGACCCTTCTCATCTGCCCACTACACCTGTAACTGGGCCTCCAGGAGCTTCCTTATGACTTCCTATATTGACGTTTCCTTCTTAGCACTTAGTACAATTTGCAGTTATGTGTTTATTTGTTCAATATATGTCTCTTCCACTAGCCTGAAAACTGTGATTATAGGTCTCGTTATTTACTTCTGTATTCCAACACATGGTAGACATTCAATAAATACCTCCTGGGTACAAAATGATAATCTCAAAGGAACCAAGACACAACTGAGAGAGGAAACCCACATGACTGGTATGGAGAGTTCACCCAAGGTTGGCAGTCCAGGACAGAGCTCTGGTCTCACAAGGTCTTCCCAGCAACTCCTACCAGGAAAAGAGGTGTCCCAAGCCTGTCAGCAGCCCTTCACCCATAAGCTGCCATCACTTCTTTAAAGTATTTGAAAAATGTATACTTAAAAAGGCTACCATTTAGGGATGTAGCATTTATGGGACACCTACAATATCTTGATCACTTTTTATACAGCAAACAGTTTAGCACCAGTGTTTATAATTTTTCTGAAATATTTTTTTCTAACAATCCAGGAAATCTAACTTCTGAAAATTAACCACCATTTATTTAGTCATGAACTTTATTTATTCTCAGTCTGGAGCCAGGAGGAGCAACTAGGGCCAACTGAGGAGTCCACATACCATCCTGGGACCCTCTCCTCTGCCTACTTCACCTGTAACTGCAGTCAGGTGCTGCCCTTTCACATACCATTTTGCATTTTCCTGACACAAGGTACACATTTCAAGTGAACTCTTGCAAGGGGGAATGGATAAGGTCAGATGGGTTCTAGAATGCTGCCCAATATTATTTACCTGAGGTGTAAAAGCCAGAATGGCAAATTATGTCATTGTCAATTTTCCTATTTGGGCAGTGATGAGAATAGTTGTGGGCAGGTGTCATTAGTGGTTAGAACACAGGTTTGAGGACCAAGCATACATTAGTATCTGTATAGTAACTTAGTAATCAGATAGTCTTAAGCAAGTTCCTTCACCTTTTTGAGACCAGTTTGTATGGTACATAAAATAACATGACACATAAAAAAATCACAATATTTTTTTAAAAGCCAAGGATATAATATTTGTAAATTGCCTAATGCAGTGTCAGGCACATTTTTGTGCTCAGTAAACAGTGACAATAGTGATATTGGTGATGATGATTATTTGATTCAGTCACCTTCATATTATGAATAATTTAAAGTATTGTTATAAACCATGTGTGCCACAATACACCCCAAAGTCTTTAATTTTAAATTGTTCAAATTTAGCGGAAAAACTCGTATACATACCACCCTTCATTCACTCTAAATTATCTTTCTCTCACACATGTTCATCTCCCACCAATAGGCACTTGTGTGTGTCATACTGTGTTAAGAACCTACGTTTTCCTGGATTGGGGATAGGAGGGGGGCCGGGAGCTATCAGGAAGTCTGACCAATGTCAGAAGAACTGTCAATCCATGATGTCTGATGCCTTTTCTCCAGAGACCTGGGTTCCAGTCTTGACTTTACTATCAGTTAACGATATGACCTTGGGCAAGTGACAACCTGTCTAGGCTTAGCTCCCTCATTTGTAAAATGAAGAGATTGGCAAAGATTCCCTTCTAAAGCTCCTTCCAGTTCTATGAGGACTATGATTAGTGCCCGGCACTCTAGGCAACATCTTACTGTCTTAGCTAATAAAGGTCATGTATGTTCAAAGTCTATCAATACATCATTTTGCAGAGGTGTTACAATCCTTTATTGATATTCTTCGGATCAGTTTGAATAAGTGCTAACTATTAGCAGAAATGCTCTCCCTAAAAATGTACCAGGTAATAAACTTGTTGTTTACCCCACACACTCATTAACAAGTTATTCCCCGGAGTTCAATAACAATATTTCTTCTTCTCACTCTTATCTTTGCAGGAATCACATCAGTTAATCCTGACATCAATGGGCATCATTATCCTCACCATTTACTATTATTAGTGACACAACAGACTCACAGGCTTTTCTTAGGACATCTAGAAATTATACAGCTTTGTCTCTCAGAAGAAAAGCCAAGAGAAATAAAGTAGCTCTCTGCATAATTCCTGTTTTTCTCTTATTTTTCTTTCTTAAGAGAATTAGGACGTGGGGCACTTTATCCTTCCACTTCATTTTGCTGGTTACATTTAATTAATCTTTTATTATGTAACTTGTATCAAGTTTTTATTCAAAACTGTTTTGTTCATTTCTTTCCCAGAATCATATTTCTAGGCTTTAATAACTTTGTTTTTCTTGGTCCCCACAAGATTTAAAACACACACACATGCACACACACAGAGTGGAGTTTATCTTTCTTTATAATGCAGATCTCTTCACAGGACTTGACTTCATCAGATTCTTTAGAAATGCTTTCTACATGTGACACAATAACCCCATAGATAAATGTCCTGAATAGATAGCATAATTAAATTGAAAATTGGAGGCCGATTTCCTTCACCTTGTGGTGCCGGTAGCTGGATCAGAGTATTTACATTCACATTTTAATCCTTTAATCTAGGAATCAATGTATGACCTGAGGCAACAAGTTAACAGCTTGCCAAAACTAAGCCGGGGCAGATGGCAACATTGATCCAGATTTCAATTCCCCAAGACCCCTGGAAATAACTGGTGCAAGAGCAAGACACAGTCACAAAGGAGTCAGAGCCCTTCCCCAACAGCTCTCTGATCCCTGTGACATCATTTACTTTCTCTCCCAATTCAGGGTGCTCTGGCAAATCTTGCACTTACTGAAAAAAAAAAGTATACATTTTGTTAACAAGTCCCGTTTCCTCTAGGACAGCATGAATCAAGATGAATCATATTTCCATTTCATTCATTCAAGTTGTTACAGATATGCCCTCTCCTTTCTCAATAATTTCAGTAACATATCCCTGTAATTATTTCCAAGATTTTCGTTCTGTCTTTCTTTTTTAATTTTGCCTTTTTTACTTGTCACTTTCTATTCTTTGGAGCTCTTGAGATGTTATATTCTTTTTTGAGAACAATTCCCAAAACGCTCCAAATTTTTCTTTTTAGGTAGAAACTTCAGGGCCTTGTCTTCATAGCAGATGGCAACAGGACGCCACACCACCATAGATGCACTGGGCTGGTGACAGTTCCCACTTATAGAAGAGCAATATTGTTCCTGGGAAGCACTCAGACAAATGCACTGAAACTCTGCTATTTTGAATATGTGTGCTCCTTAGCCTAGAACCCACTTCCCCATGTGCTAGCCTTGCTCATTATGCTTTTCTTCCCCTTATTCCTCTAACTCCCAATGTGAAAGGTGTATCTTTTTTCCTTTTCCTGTCCAATTTTTAATCTTGCAGGTGGTGTTTGCTTCTGAGGTCCCAATAGACATTTGATGACCAGCATATAGTCCATTTGATGGTGATTACTCATAGTTTCTGTATCTTTCATTGAGTAGATCTCATTTTTAACAATCTAGCTATTTTATGTTCCCTGATCCCTAATTAATTAAGGATAATTAAATAAGTAATTGGTGATAACTGACCTAGTTGTCTTGCTTACTTCATTTTCACATGTAGTGCTCATGGTGCGATTAGTTCTCCGATCAATTCATAACCCTGCTCAAAATCTGATTTCTTGCAAATTATCTAAGCTTATTTTCCACTATCCCTCAGCATGCCTCGCCCACTTTGCTCGCATTTGCCTTCTCGTTTCTTCACTGAGCACTCAGTGCTCATTTCTGCTTTTCCTTGGCCTGCCTGGAATACGTCGCTCTTTCCATGGACAGCCTGCCTGCCTCGGCATCCCCGAAGCCACTGTGCCTACAGCAGCCCATGTACCTCACTGTTCTGCTTACCTTCTCGGCACTTCAACAGGACTTACAGTTGAGTACAAATCCACTCTTGGAGGTGGAGCTGCTAGCAAGCTCTCTGCCCCAGACTCTCTCGAGGTGCCTCATACCATCCTCAGCCCCACCTGTGGCATGAACAGCACCGTCAACACTTTGCGATTAAACAATTTCAATGGGCCACTTTGTATTACATCTTGATTTCTATAATTTCGAGATATAACACATCTTAAAATTAATATCTCCCACTTTTATCCCCAAATAAAAAGGTACCGCAAAACTCATTGTACAAAAGATCGATAAATAATAACAATCTCTACAATCCAAATACTCAGAGAATATCTTTTGTTAATATGTTGATATACTTCTTTCCAGTCTTTTATAGATGGAAAGAGAGATAGAAAAGTCACTTACTTATTTCTTTAATTATCAGAAAATGTGTTTTTCCATTTTATTTTTTGTACTGAGCAGAAAATGAAGATTTTTATAATGACATAATACAGCCTTCAGCAGCATGATCACATATGTGTATAATCATCTAATTATTCTCATATTATCGAGCATTTAGACTTAGTCCAATACTCTGGGTTTTTTTTTAATATTATTAGTAGTGCTGTTATGAATATACTTCACATAAATGCATGTGTTTCTGGTGTTTTCCTTAGGACAGATACCCGAAGTGGAATTGCCAGATCAAAGGGTAGGTATAAGACATTTGATTGATATTGCTAATTTGGCAGGGTTAGAGTGTCCTCTTGATTTCTTTTGAACTCATTATTCATTTTCTTACTAAATGTATTCATTCTACAAACATTTGTTGATTTCTTTTGAACTCATTATTCATTTTCTTATTAAATGTATTCATTCTACAAACATTTGTTGAGTCAGGGTATCTGCTGTTCGCTGAGAAGAGCTCCAAACAGACGTCAGTCCAGTTCTATTGTCACAACGCAGGAAAAATCCCTCTGGGATTAGGGTGGCATGCTGTCCATCAGTCTATGTGCCATTAAGTTTTATTTTTTTTTAAATAAGGTGGTTTTCTTCCCTGCACTTTACCCTCAAGTGATTTCCTGAGCGTCATCACACGTCCTGGGTTGTTCCTTTTACCAGGTCCAACTCAATTAACCCTGAATGAAAGGCAACTGAATGGTGCTCACTCCCTTTCAAATTCTACTCCTCAATATAAAACAACCACCATTCTGCCATTTCACCAGTGCCCTTACAATCCAAGTTTGAATGCTGCATACATATTTTTTCATTTCAGGAGACAATAGAGTACTGTCTGAAATAACTCCTTTGCTGAAAGTTTGATAGCCCTTCCAACATCAGCTCTTGGATTTGGGGTTATATTTTTTTAAAGATTTTATTTATTTATTTGACAGAGAGAGAAAGCGCCCCAGAGAGCACAAGTGGGGAGGAGGGGAGCTCCCCACTGAGCAGGGAGCCCAATGTGGGGCTTGATCCCAGGACCCTGGGATCATGACCTGAGTGGAACACAGACACTTAATCGACTGAGCCACCCAGGTGTCCCTTGAGGTTGTATTTAATAAATTGTACAGAATACGTTTAATTTCTCTACTGAACTAATGATCACACTGGAGCACTAATTTCTGGAAATTGAATTGCCTTCAAATATGTCTTTTGGGTTTATTTCAGTTGAGTGATATGAAGATTCCTACCATTTTATTTACTTTGTGATGGTATCTCTTCCAGAGAGTTCTAAAATTTATCTCGTCAAAACTTCAAATGCCAATATCCAACTTCATTATAGGCAGCAGAAATCAGGAGGCAA
Organism: Ailuropoda melanoleuca; assembly: GCF_002007445.2. Lineage (NCBI taxonomy): Eukaryota > Metazoa > Chordata > Mammalia > Carnivora > Ursidae > Ailuropoda > Ailuropoda melanoleuca. The sequence goes on along the minus strand of NC_048227.1, from coordinate 63,660,864 downwards.
GGTAAGTGAGTCAGCATGGACAGGATATCAAAATGTGAGTTGTCTGATCCAAAATTAGAAACTTTATACTTTCTATCCTGGTTTTACATTTTTGGCAACAGGAGAAAAATCCACCTCTGATGGTGCTACTTGCCCTCATTTGCATCCAACAGAGAAATGGAAAGTGTGGATTCTAACACTTTTTATAAAGCTCCAAAAGTACTACTCATACTTTATTTCTCTGTATTTCTTTCCTTGCAGACACTGTCCAGAAAACAACACAAAAGGATGCATTTCCCCTTCTTCTGTGTTGCCGTTACCTACTTTGGTTTGGCTTCCACTATGACACAGCTGCAGGAGGGAGGCTTATATGGGGAGGCCATGATTGAATGAACAGACCTAATTATACAGCCTCTGAGAAAGGATGCTAGAATCTGGATTTCTACAGAAATGGTGAACTCGATGAACTTGACCTTTATTCAGGGATACCTAAGGGAATCTAATTCAGTTAGATGGGCACAGCAGCTAATAGAGGCAACAATTCTCAGCTTCAGCGGTACATTAGGATTACCTGGGGGGCTTTAGCAACTGCTGATAACCCAAGCGGTTCTGATCAACTTGCCTGTGGTGGGGGCTGGAATATCAGTATGATTTTAGAAGTTCCCCAGATGTTTTTAATATGAAGTCAGCGTGGAGAACCATTGAGCCAGAATTTCTCCATGGTGGTGACTCTCAGTTTCAAGCATCAGTCAACAATGGGATTTTGGATGGAGTCTCCATTTCTTACAGGATCTCAAGAAATGTGTCAGAGAATAGTGTCTTATGTGTTGCTCCGAGTGGAAGGACTCACAAGAGATAGCCTGAGGGTCAGAGCTTCTACAAGCCAACTGAACTTTCTCCACATTATGTCACCCTTTTCAGGGAGAAGTAAAGTTCCCAAGAGAAACCAAGACAGAAGTGTAGACAAGAGAACTTGGCTAATACGACGACAGAAAGGGTGACATGTGAGATGGGCACATAGGGTTCCCCCAGATACAGCAGACCCTAGACCTAGCTTTCTCCATCATTAAGGATGAGTATCAAGTATAGTGGTCAGAATGGTTAAGACGTTTTAATGAGGGAGACTCTGAGGGATGGTATGTTGGAAATTCCAACTTAATGAAGCTGAGGACATCTGTGCTTAAAGTTCTCTAGCTTTCTGGCAGTGTTTCTCTAGCTCAATGATGTCATTTGATTTGAAGTGTGAAGCTGAATCGACTCAAGGTTTACTTAAAGATGTAGAGTATCATAGAGGTATGGAACTGTCGGGGTTTTACTCTCACGGCCCCGCTGTCTGGCAGTTTCAGCCATATATTCTACTATGAACGTTCAAGAAAGAAGAAAATAAAAAACTAGAAGCAGAGGAAAGCCAGATGAACCCTTGGAGAATCAATCTGTTGGATGGGGTGGATAAAAAGAAATGAGGATAAATCTGTCTGGACCCTAGATCAGCTCCTTGCCCTACGCTAGCAGATAGGTCAGGAGGGAATATCTGAGTCAAGTGCAAGGTCAGGAGGGTGTTTGTCCTGCCTCTTTCTCACTCTCATTTTCTTTTGCCTTCGATTTCTGTGTTCATGCTCCCCTCCTCTGACCTTTTCCTCTTTCATATGTGATTTTCATCCTTTATTTCACCTCAGAATCGCCTGATCTGAAATATGATTACTTTAAGTTTGTTCAACTCCTTTAAATCATTCAGCGACAGTTTCAGATTTGCATTTCTATTTCTGGAATCGAGGGAGTACTTTCAAATTCCCCCCATTGTTCTTCAGAACCACCTCTATCTTATCACATTTCTATTCAAACTTTAGTCTTAAAATACCTGTCATTTCTCATAAACTTTGGAAGTTTTCAGGGCTCTAAGAGAAGTTTTTGAGAACGTTTGTTTTTTCATTTGTAAAATAAACTAAAACTATAATCTGAGAGAAAAATTCGAGTTATCCTGATGAGTTTATTATATGAACTGCAGTCATCAAGGACAAACTCTGCGTTATATTTTCTCTCTCCTTTTTTTTTTAAGTTTATTAATAAGATTGAATTTTATTTGTCACAGGATGGTTTTAAATAACTGTCTAGAATCCTCTGGATGAACTCAGAAACGCACACATTTATATAAGTTTTTAGACTAATGCATGTGTATCAATTTCACTGGTGTCAACAATTTTTGGAAGATCACGTTTGATTTCCCCAATGCCCCTCAGATTTTTCAGATGCATGGTCCAGAGAAGGAAGCTAAATGTGTGCTGGAGACACCCACCAGACCCGAATCTTCTGGTTTCTCCATAGCTGACAATTCAACACCACCTGCTGCTGTCCCTACCCACATAGTCTCCATTGACTGAGAAACTGAACTCTGGGACCCTCACCTCCAAAAAGAAGACCTTGCCCATCCCCAGTCGTATATAGGCCCTGTTCAAATGACTGGGTTATTGCCCAGGTGTCCAGCCTCAGTTTCCATCTTATTGCCCTCAGCTTTTCTTTGTAGGACTGGAGCTTTGCTCACCTGTGGGTCTTCTGGCCCAGATCTGGGTCCTCAACTCCACAATCTCTGTCTACTGGTAAATGTCCTGTCATAGACGGACAGAGCAAATCAAATCAAAGAGAAGAACTATCATTTGCTTTTTGATCACTTCCTCGGCAGGTCTCCTTTGAACACTCTATTTATAGAAGATCTCCTCCAGAATGACTCACTAGCCCAATACTGTGTGTGTATGTGTATGTTCCCTTTATGACACTTGTTACAACTTTAAGTCATGATATATTTTGTCTGGAAATGTGGGTTGTGTCTGTCTCTCCATGGAAGCCATGAAAGTGCCATCTTGTTAGCTATTTTATTATCAAAATCTAGGATATTGTTATAAACATAGTGAGCACTGAATAAATGCTCATTAAATGAAAAAAAAAAGCTATGATTGACCTCCTGAATGTTTTCATGCTATGCTCTGTACTGCCCTTATCAAAACTAGCAATTAATTTCTAACATTACTGACAGTCTCAATATGAAACTAGTCCAACATGAACCCAAACATCTCATATGACACCCACTCCTCTGATTTCAACACCAGCCCAAGGTGCCTGCTCTAAAACCTTACTGCCGCTTCTCAAGTGAACATGTGATCACAGTATTAGAAATCAACTTTAGGCATTAGAGATTCTGTAATTGCCACAAGGATATAACTCAACAGAGAACGTGCTTGGGCAGCACTCATGTTCCTGTCCTTGATACACGTGAGAAGCTATTTCAAGAAGTAAGTACTACTTTTCAGTAAGCTGCCGTCCTTGCCCTAGTTAAATGCATGTGTTAAAGCTCTTTAAACAGCATGCCTGCCCCTGCCTCAGCCTCAATTCAGTCCTAACCAAGTCTGGTCCTATTGAAGCAGCTCTAGCCCCTCCGTACTCCAGGTCTAGATTTATCTACTGCCCTTATTCTGGCATCCAGTAGTAGATTTGAGACAAACCAATATTAATTTACATGTTCACTAAGCCACAAACTTTCTCCCTGACACCCACCCTGTGTATACTATATGCATGACCAGATCTTCATGTCAATTCCTGTTTTATATTCATGTGTTCTCAATTGGAACTACAGCATTCACCAAATCTTAGGTCATTTGGCTTGACAAACCATCCAGGTCTTGCCAGCATTCCTCTCCAAGAGCAAGACATACTTCTCCCTGCAGCTGCTAGCTCCAAACAAAAACCACCACTCCACTATCACCTGCCAATCCTGGCATTGCCTGCTACTGCCCTTACCCAAGCAGAGCCCATGTGCATGCATTGGCCCAGATCAGGTCAAGGATGTCAGCGGCCTTCAACTTCACAGTTTGTGTTGTAAGCTTTCAGTCTTCAGGAATAAGACCTAGAGCCGGGAGGGGGGCCTCAGTCTAGCTCCACCCATCCTCTGATTATGGCATCTTACAAAGAGACTCTCATAAGTTCTGTATGCTCTGAGGCCCTTGAATTACGGATGTGCTCCTCAAAGGGAAAAGGCACTGCTGGCATTATGTGCATTTTCTTGCCAATTCCATATAGGCATTTAGGGTCTCAGTGGAAGGGAACTACTATTAAGAAACTCTTCATTCCAACGCTTGGCTAAATTCTTGCCTAACCAAGTTATGAGACCGCAGATCTCACTTGGGAGGACTTAGAGGAGCCCACTGCTTGCTAGCGCAGCTCACAGGGCCGTGAACATATCTCTACTGTCTCATCTGTGTGACAGGGCTGTCTTAGCCAGGCTTCATAACCCCCTGGGGCTAGATCCAGCCCTTCTCCAAGTTTTTTCACTCACCAGCTATCATAATCATGGTGCACCTGTTGCTAAGAACATCCTTACTTGGCTGAGATGGAGATCAGTCATGCATGGGAAATTCGGAGAACAAGTTCCTCACCTAAATTCCTACCTTTGATGTTTGTCCCACTAATTTATACAAAGCAACTTTTGAGAAGTGACCTCGGGTCTCAATTTAGAAAACTCTGAGGTAAGGCAGAGAGGTCACCTAACCACAGCTCAGCACGGTTACAAGAGGAAATGTGTGCTCAAATAACTCTGGGAAGAGGGGCTGGACTCCACTCATGAATCAGGTTGAGGAAAAATGTTATGGGAAATGAATGACATGGGCCCTCTCCCATGAAAATGGTTAAATTCACACACACAAAATTGTATCTACCATTTGAGGGGCTCAAAGACACTTAAAACTCAAGCATGGATCCCATGTAAACAACTGCTCAAATCAAGTCCAGAGAAGATAGTTACTCCACGTGTGCCAAGGCTTACAGGAGCATGACAGTTTCCGCAGGAGCAATCTTTTCTCTTTCATGACTTAACTTTAAGGATGTACACTCCTTTAAAGATGGGTTAGCAATTATCTACAGGCATTATTGAGACTCCAGAGACTAAAGTAATCTAGTGTCTTCCTACCCACAATGTGGTCTGAGTCACCTGAGAGCCTGATAGGAATGCAAAATCTCAGATTCTATCCTAGACCTAGTAAAGCAGCATCTGCATTCTTAACAAGGTGTTGGGTAGACACATAAAAATTGAGCAACAGTGATCTAACAAATATGAGAGAAGTACCTAGACCCCCTCCAAACATAGACTCATGTTCCATGGCTTGCAGTGAAAATCAATCTTGCTTTTGCCTATATGGCAAGCTTCTATTTATCCTTCACAACCCTACTTTTGTTAGCTGATTGTGTTCTATTCTTTATACAATGGTATTCATACCAAGAGGTTTTCAAAAATCAATAAATCACTACGTTCCTCTCTGGGTAAAATTGTGAGAACATAAGTCATAATAATAATAATAATAACAGGTTATACTTTTTTGAACACTGTGCCAGACAATGTTCTGAACACTATAAAAGTGTTCATTCATTTAACCCCTAGAAGCTGCACAAAGGTGGAAGCTATTATTATTTCTACTTTCAGATTGTGTTAACTGTAAACCATCAACTTTGAAAGCACCATGGTTCACAAATTAATCTGGCTTGTATTTTCTTAAAGCCTGAAATAAAGTATAGATTAGAAACTGGCCACCTATTAAATGCTTTGGTTCCTAAAGTTTCATGTTCCTCAGGCAACATGGGATGTACAGCTTCCTTGAAACCTCATTTTCACATTCAACAAGAAGTTATTATTTATTTATTTATTTATTTATTTATTTTTAAAGATTATATTCACTTATTTGAGAGAGAGAGAGAGAGACAGAGATAGCAAGAGAGAGCATGAACGGAAAGGAGAGGGAGAAGAAGGCTCCCCGCTGAGCAGGGAGCCTGATGCGGGGCTCGATCCCATGACCCTGGGATGATGACCTGAGCCGAAGGCAGACACTTAACTGACTGAGCCACACAGACGCCCCAAGAAGTTATTTTTAAATAGAGGACTTAATCTTTAAATCATTAGCAGAAATAATGCTAGAATCTCCTAGATCACCTCTACACTGTTGCTTCTCTGACATGCAGTATTAAATGCTACACACAGAACACAGCTCCGCAGATGAACTTGACTGAAGTTCTTCCAACGTACTGGCAACTAGAGGTGCTCTTGGCTGTTTTGTTAACTCTTCTGCGCAAGTTACAGTTACACTCGGAGGAGACAGACCGTAAGCTGGTCCAACAGGATTCTGCAAAGCATGGGGTGACACCACAGCATTTGGTCTGATCAGAGCCATGTTAAGTGCTGAAGGGCTGTGACACAGCAATGAGCATGGCAGGGCTTCCCTCCTAAGAACTGTGCCCATAGAACTTCTTGGTAAGCATTTCCAAAGGGTCCTTCCAGATTCTATATACAGCCGTTTTCTTGGGGCAGTTTTATGGGACTGGAATCTCTGACTCCTTCAATTGTCTTTGTTAAGCACTTTGTTTCAGAGACTTAGAAAAAGGAAGAAGAGTCAGGTGAGGGCAAGGTGAACTGAACAATGGAAGATGGAAGGCAGAGAAAAGACAAAAGTTAAGAAAGTAGAAAGGAACTATATATACTCAGTGGCCTGAAGACCTGAATTCCAAAATCTTCTGGTATTATTCCATATTATTCTGCTTATTGAGATGATTATTTTCATAGAAGATTGTATGCTCCCATTCCCCGCTCCCCATCCAAATAAAAAATTTAAAATAAATGTTGCCACAGCATTAAAAAAGCAGTCAACCAAATACAGGACATACATCAGTCTAGTGATCTAATAATAAATGATTTAATAACAGGAGAAAAAAACTCTCTATTTGAGTCAAGAATTACTTGCGTTCAGCCTTATTATGTAAAATTATACAGAACCAGACAAATTAAGAATCCACCAGCACTTACTCAAACTTAAAGAATGTGTACATCCTTCATCAACCTCATCAAACTTATAACTTCGTAAATAGCAAAAGAAAATACAAACAAGTCCTAGGTTGCTACATTTTAGACACAACTGAAACAGGTATATACAACTGGTGTGTTGGCAAAATAAAAGGCAGAGATTCGGAATTTCAGTAAAATATCCAACTACAGCCTAGTATAAAGTGGCATTACCACTATGGCATTACCCATTTGAAGTATTTTAATAAAATTTATAATCTTGGCGTCTCTTACACATTTCTAATGCATGTTGAAGTATGAAAATTGGGGGGATTAGAGACCCTCAAGTTTCCTTAATCAGTTTTGCACATCTGCAATCTGCTGTTCCTGCTGCTGTTGGCACAAACAGTGATATTCCTTTGTCAATAAAAACAGCACTGATGCTAAGAAGCATTTTGGAATATTGATCCCTAGCAGTCTCGTATAATCTAAAGCCACTGTTTATTATCCATTATCACCCATTGCTAGAAAAACATTTCCCGCTATCAAATTTCAGACCATTATCTAACTGCTGAGACTGCTGTTGCTGTTATTATAAAGTCAAATGCTTTCAGTATGTGCTCCATAATTGTACTGCAGGGGGAAATTCCATGGAAACTCCACTTCAGTTTTAAAGAACGGTGGACTGGGGGAGAAGGATTTTCTCTGAGGAAGCTGTCTTGCTGGAGTTCTTGGAACAGCCTGGCTTCAATGGACCCACTGCGCTTCCATCTGAACAACCTCTATTGATTCCAGATGCTGCCTAATTGGCCCGTGACTGAGTAACACCCCTAAATGTGTTGCATTTGTATCACCAAAGTAAACAAGCAATCTTCACCCCGCATACACCAGTGCTAACTAATGCTGCCTGAAAGAAAATGCTATTATATGAGTGTTCTTTCTGTCCCCCATTTTCTGGATGCCTGTGGCCTTTTGTACAGTCTCTGATTGAATTTGCTGACAAGTAGAATCTTGACAGGCCTCTGTTGGGATGCCCTCCTCTACCCTTAGACAATGTAGTCATAGTAGCGGTAGTGGGGATAAACCCTTGCAGAAAAGTCCAATGCATGGTGTGCAAAAACGTCAAAGAAATAAATAGTTGTTATATACATCTAGAAATAAACTGGAAAATCACTTCTAATCCTCTTTTTTTGATTAGAAAAAAGAGAAATTCTAACACCAAGGACATACCAATAATCTTTTTCTTCCTCTATTTCTGGGGGCAAATTTGCTCTAAATATTCAATTTTGGAAAATCAAGGTGGTTGGTCTTTAGAGCTGAATTTCTCCTCCCCTGAAGAAAAAGAGAGGAAAATAAATTCATTTCATAATTGATCCAGGAAGTCTTTTTTTTTTTTTTTTTGGCCATCCTTTTCTGTTTTCACGATGACTAGGGGAACCGCCACCAACTGCAATGCCAGTGGTGAAGTGGAACTGAATCATAACCAGTTGGCTAATGAGGTTAAACTGGCTTGCTGATGACACAGGACAAAAACTACATAAGGCCAACAAATAAAGTAAACAAGATTCAATAATTTGCCTCCCAGTAACCATTTTCAAGGGATGTGTCAATTTTGGTAGAATTCCCTAACTCTGACTTTCATTGAATAAGGCATTTAACTTACTTAAAGGAAAAAAAAAATGTGTGTCTATAGACTCTCTGTATTATACACATGAAACCATAATGCACTTTAAAAATTCTTGCTGATATAATTATAACAATATCTAGAATATATAACAACAGTCCCCTATCACTTTATGGAAGCCTCTTTTTAGGGACTCAAAACTCTCTTCTCCCCCTCCCCCGAGTGCCCAGATGATGATTTGCTTTAAAGAAAAAAAAAAGTTGTTTTTTGATTAAGTAATTCTCACTTTCCGACCAGTAATTCTCACAATCTCTGTACAAAATTTCTAACCCTGAGTGAATCATTTGGATATAGGCAAATGATTTTTTACAAGTAAGGCTCCAGAAAAATTTGGCAATTATTTTTCTGATGTGTACATACAAGGTCTGGTTGTATAATTAGACTGATGACTGAGAGTCCCTTAAAAATTATCTTTTGATTTTTATAAGGCAATGCCAGGTTAAAGATGTTGGCCTAGGAGACCTGGGAGCCAATGGCATTCATATATTGAAGGAAGTACAGCTGCTCTGAGAAACAGAGCTTCACAGAGAGAAAGGATCCAAATACTAGGGGAAGGGACGCCTAGAATTGAGAACCCTGAAAGTACAAGGCACTGTTCTAGCTTAGTCATGTAGTTTTGAAGTCCAGTTCCAAGCATTTTAGAACATCAGTAACAGAACATCCTCATTAAAAGTGCAGGAAGGCCTGATGGTATCTGCATTCCAACATTCCAGGCAGGTGAAATCAGACATGAGAGGCAGTCTTGATTTGCCTTGTTTTATGTTTAACACAGTTATTCTAAAGACTTATCTCAGTAAGAACATCTTTCAAAATTAAAAAGAGGAACTCAGATAAATTTCAAAAAAATAAAAATTAATATTTTGATGACTCTTAGACTGGAGAGTTCTGGGAACAGAGGGAGAGCAACACTCTTTTCTTCAAGAATTCAATTACTGTGTAGCTTCCAGGAATAATATCAAAGCCTTAAGGCCCCTCTTGGGGCCTCAGTATCCAAATCTATAGCAATAAATATGGAATTAAATAATAAGATCCATTCCACATCCTTTATACTACCTTTTAATCAGAAATAATTTCTTCTACTAATTTATACTTGAATTTATTGATTCAAACTCTTCTCTTGTCAGCAGCCATTCTTGGATACTGTTTAAGTACTTATCATTTCAATTCAAACACCTTCAAATGCAAAGTATCCCAACTGAGAGAGTTCTGGTATTTTATAAGCAGTAACATTTGAATTTGAACTGAGAAGTTTACCCTTTCAGGTAAGAAAATGAGCCCCTGCCAGCATGCTTACTGCAGTAAAATATAAGGCTTATTAGTGAAATCTAGATATCCAAGAACTCAGTTTTGTTAATCAAGCACCTGGGTCTGCTGGATGCTCTATAAAGCCCTGAAGCATGATGGTTCATGACTGATAAAACCAAGGGAAAAGAGAAGGGCATTGTCAAAGTCAGGAGGCATCTAACCAAGGTCTACAACCAGTGACTCTGCAGAGTTTAGGAAATAAAAACAAACTTGTTCACATATAGAGATTTTCCAGCAAGTAAGATTTACTTAATCATCTCTCTCTAACCTTCAGATCAGAACTAGTCAATAAATATGAAAAGAATGCAAATTAAAACCTGAAATGTAATTAACCAGGAGATTTAATGGAAAGTGGGTCAGTCTTAATAATAAACCAAGATAAAATACAAGCATTTCATCAAGAAAATTTTTAACATTTATTTTATGAAAGTTTTGATTTCACTCTTGTTATAACAAGAAAAATTTATCATAAAGAAAGCAAAGAAATTCAACAAATTTTGATAGAACGCATTAAATCTCTAAATAATTGATATCAGTTCACAGCTTGTAAAGAAAGTCTGTAACTCTATACATTGTATTCTATTCCACTATATCCATTTATTCTATTCATTAAGCAAAAATGGCCACTTTCCTTTTTCAGCTGAAAGCACTCTTTTAAAAAGTTTGTATTAAGTATGGGAGATTTGAAATGAAGTAGGTAGGCATCTAGAGAAGGTGTAATGATTGGGAAGAAATTAATGAAGCGATCCAGCTACTTCAAAAATTGTCAGATCAGTTCACAGGGATATATGATGCTCAGGGTGAACAGAGAGATTTAAAGAATTAACGGGTGGGGGGGCACTGGCTGACTCAGTGGGTTGATGTCTGACTCTTGATTTTGGCTCAGGTCATGATCTCAGGGTGGTGGGATCAAGCCCCAGGTCGGGTGACAGGCTCAGTGGGAAGTCTGTTGGAGATTCTCTTCTCCTTCTTCTCTGCTCCTCCCCCTCAACCCTCGCTCTCTCCCTTTCTCTCTCTCTTTCATATAAATAAATAAATCTTTTAAAAAATAAACCATTAACTTGTAATTTATGACTTATTCTCTGAGTTCCACTAAATGTTCAAAATAATAATATGCAAAATTTTAGGCCCATGATAAACCTACTCTCTAGGATGCATCCTTTCCATTTTGTTTGCTTCTCATAGCTAACTTCCAAGGTGGCTTCAATCATTTAAAGTACAGTGATATGTCAACACATTTCCAGACTCTTGTCATAGGGTTATCTTTGAAAAAGTGACATAGGTGTGATATGCTGCCCTCCCCATATCCTGAGAGCTGAAATGGTTTCTCTGATGTCTCTGTGTGGCGTGCTACGCTTAATAGTTCCCATTGCTGTTTAAAGCTTGACTGCAAGAGATAGGATTGTGGAAGAGATGAACTATAATTTCACATTTGGGGAAGCTAATTTTAATGTCTTTTAGACATGTGATTTATCACACTTCTTTTGGCAGGTCCGCTAGAGCTTTAGCCAAAAAGATAAAACACCAAACTTCCATATTATGAAAAAGAACAATAGCAAATGATGTTTGAACAATAGCAAATTTGAACTTCAATAATAACCAAAGGAAAATGACAGTGTCTTGAAAAACAAAACATGAGAGCATCTCCATGAAGTAGATCATCTACCAAGTGTGACTGAATTAGACTAAACTGTGATCTGATTAGACATACACATGTACATACAAAATATCGCCTATAGATATTACAATTTGTGATATATTCTTGTCAGTTGGGTTTGCTTAATCAGAATATAGAATTTCATAAAAGCTATAGCTCGACAGAACAAAATTACTACACTCCTAATATTGCAAACATAATTAACTTTGAATTATGTGAATTAACAGTGCCTAACAAATTATCATTCGGCTCTGAAATTAAATTCTTTCATACCATTAGATTTGTTTGTTAAGCTCAAGTAGGCAAAAGTTGTATTTAATAAAGTAATAATGGTGCCTCGCTAAGAGTGCTTTTGAGAAACATAGATTTATTTAAAATAAATCAAGGAATTTCTATTATTAGTTAATTTGTTAATATCATAATATCTATATAATAAAATTAAGGAAAAAGTTTGATGCACTTATAGGACACTAATGTTTATTACAGGAAGCCTTTTTCTAATTACCTCTTTAATTAGGTATTTTACATGGTTATTTTGTGGTTGCATACATGTAATGTAAATACATTTAATATTGTTTTAGATTTCATTAAAGTTATACTAGCACCTCCATTTAAAAAAAATTAAAGTCAGTGTCATTTAAACTTCATCTTACATTATCCATCTCAGTCAAATTATCCATCCATTCTCAAAATATATTTAAAGTGAACAAAAAAAAATCAAGAAATATAACATTTAAATACTTTTCACATGACCACAGGAATTGGAATTCAAAATACCTACTGGCAGAGTCTATCCACATAGATTCTAATGTTTCAATGGACTGAAATTTTAATACATCAGGAGCAGGAATGAGTGCATGCTTTCACTTCTTTGTGTAAAGAAAGGAACTTTGCTCATTGTTTGATTAAGTTCAGCAAGGTATCATCTGAACACTAAAGATCTAAACAATGATAAAGGCAAGACATCAGAGATGCCTGGGGAATAGCTGTGAGAGAAGAAAGACAAATGATTTCAAATCAAAGCAAAATAAAATCTAGCAGAATTAGTTGGCTTGAATGCCAACATAATGCGTGTGCTTTCTCATTCAAAAATGACTCCAAGATAATTTTTCAAGATCTAAGGACCCTGGTAAACTCATCCAACTCAGCTTTTACAACATCTGAGTGTGGTTTGAGACAAGTTTGCCATGAGGGGAAATAGAAAAGTGTTTAAAATGGAAGGTATTTGGAGCTTGAATTTAAAGTTGAGAGTCATGTTGCAATGTTGCCTTATACTAAGGCTTTTTGTATATTCCAATTATAAAATTCAACTGGAGAGAGGACAAGGAGATGCTCATCAGGAATTCCATTCTGCAATGAACAGTGTTGCTGCTGTATGGCACCTGCTGGTCTTCTTTGTAAAGCATTTCACCTACCCCACTTGCAGTAGGGCTTGGGATATAGAAAGTATTTTTTCTAGTCAGAGTAACAGGTTTGTTCTTGTTCCTAATTCTATCCATGATTCCTTGCTGGACCCTATTTACAGCAAGTGGCTCAAATACTCCAGCTGAATTTTCAGCATTAGGTGTTAGTGGCCATGGTGAAGGAAAGTGTGTGTGTGTGTGTGTGTGTGTGTGTGTGTGTGTGTGTGTGTGTGATTGAGAGAGAGAGAAGAAGAGTAGGACAAGGAGGAAGATGAGGAAAAACAAGGATGGAAGGAAGGGAGGAAGGGAGGCAGGAAGGAAGGAAAGAAGGAAGGAAATGGAGGGGAGGAAATGGAGGGGACACAGGAAGGAGGAATAAAAAGTAGACAGAGAGAGAGAGATCCAGCTACTGCTTCCCACAGACGTAGAACATGTGTCTTAAAATAATCAGCACAGGCTATCTAACTCAAAGCCTGTTTTAGTTGAAAAATCTTTTCTATGATTTTAATGAAAACAAAATAGCACCTATTTGAATAATATGAAAGTCTGTGCTATTAGAATTATTAAAAGTTAATGTTGTTTATTCCAATATTTAGTAAACAAATTTCCCAATAATAGAATTGCACCCTTTCTGAATGTGTGTATTAACTAAAGCAGCCTCCTAACTGGCTTCTCTATCTCCATCATTGCCTCCATTGCAATTCATTCTCCATATTGTGGAAGGAGTGGTCTTTCTAAAATGCATCTCATTCCCCTGCTTTCAGTACTTAACGACTCCCTTCTTTCCATGATAAATGCTACCTAATGTCAGACGCAATGCATCGCACAGTAATCACGTAGTTACCCGACCAAAGTCTTCCTAGATAGCCACTATTTTGTCCATCATTTGACTTTCACTACCTAGCAGCATCTGACAAATGACAGTAGCTCAGTAAATACAAACCTGGTGAATCAATTAATGAATGTCAGTTTTGTATGAGAAGGGTTGTATGAGAAGAATACCTCCAAACACAGAAAATAATGAATTTATAACATTAGGAACATGTTAGGAATATGCAAAGACAAAACAATATTTTAAAAATTGCTCTATGTGTGTGACAGTGTTATGCATAGTGGTGATTAGGAAGATAAGATGATCCCATGTCCTTCGTTATCTTATTTGACCCTCAAAATCAAGCTGTGGTTTAAAATAATCAGGGGAAACAACATAAAAGTCAACATTTTAAAAAACTGACCATAGAGTTCCAATTTTGTTGTATCTGTTTAAGACACAGCATTAAGTTTTGAATATTATTTTTTCTTCCCGTAGTTTACTATTCTTACTTGCTATTGTGTTTTGAGTATTTATACACAGAGTATTTATAGATTATTAATATTTAGTATAGTTTTCCCAGTTGGTGCAAATACGTGTATGTATATTTATGCACAGAGAAAGTAGACTGTGTGTAGGATTATGATCTCTGCCAAATGGCTTCTCTATGCTTTAGTTACCTCTTCCACTAAATAAGGAAAATAATAGTACCTACTTCGTAAGACTATATGAAGCTTAAATAAGTTTACTTGTAGAGTAATAAGAATAAAGCCTGACATACAGTACACACATCAATTATTAGCTCTTATAATTATTATACATACATGATAAATTACTAATTTGTACCTTATCATTTTATCTGGAAACTATTGTCTATCTACATAGAGATCACTCTCAAAAATTTATACCAAGCTTATTGGAAGGCAACTAATAAAAGCATTTATTTTTATTTAAATTGTGTAGATGCCATTTTTTCTAATTATGTAGCAACTCTTGTAGGTTCTTGTCTTCCTTTCTTCAAATATTATTTTCATTAAGTGATAGGGAAACTTGAGTCATAACACCCAAAGAAATTTTCTCTAGAATCAACTTACATTTAACAAATTCTACACTCAGATGTACTGAATACTTCTTGAATATTTTTCCTCCTCCTTTACATTTATATAGCTTTTTCATTACTGAGTTCTAAGAGCAAATGACTATTATTAAAACCAAATTTTTATAGGCTGTTAGTTTCTAGTGCAGATCATTGCCTCTAGGTGTTACAGAATCAAAATCAAAACAACTAAATAATTTAGAGGTAAATTAGCAAGTAACTGAAAATGACTTATCACAAACCGTGGTTCATATGTGGCAAGGGGACTGACAGAATTGTTACAACTAACAGATCCACTGATTCTATCCCTCCCTTCCTCCCTCCTTCCCTCCCTCCTCCTTCTCTCTCTCTCCCCACCCTTTCTCCCCCAAAGACATACAAATGTATAAATGACATAGTAATGCATTATATAATTAAAAAATATTACCACTTCATTTCTCTTCTCATGAAAAATTGTGCCTAAAAATTCCATGATGTGCAAACATATAATTGCCACTATATTTTTATCAGTTAGGCGAATTCTATACGTAGAAAGAGCTGGAGGAAGAGTATGGAGGTAGACTTTGTCATTTCATCTAATTTTCTACTCAGCTATATTCTAACACCCCAAATCATTTAATCATTTTAAAGGAATTTTTAAATGGAAAGATTAATTTGGGTTAATATATGACTTTGTTCATGCCTCATATTGGAAAAAAATCATAAACACAATAATAAATACTACCTTTTGTTTTCAAACACCAACATAAAAGTGATTGTAAAATTCAAAATTATGGAGTTGGAAAGCATCTTATAGATTGCCCTTAGATTTTACAGCTGAGAGAAATGAGATGCAGAGGGGATTCGTCGTCATGCCAAAAACAACACATAGATTTGTACCATTCCTGGAGCAAGAACTTCTGTCTTCTAATGCCAAGTTCCTTGTGCTTTCTGTCTCTCAATTCAAAACAAATTATCGTGGATCATTGGTTCCTGCTAACTTGTTTTTGAGATAAAACATTTGTGTCTTTCACACAAGATCACCCATACTTTAGAGCACAGCAAATGTGGTTTGACTCTACGTCCAATAAATAGTAGTAAAGGAACATAGGGTTGCACCAATGCACCAAATTTCTCACGTTGCTCATGTTTCAGACAAGGTCACATCTAAACCTCACTAGAAAAAGAATAATTGATTGTGTTTAACTTGCCCTTCATAGGAGAAAGGCCCCAATATCCTATTCTACCATTCTAACACTGAAGAATTCAGTTACAGATCTCAATTCTCTTCTTTCTCCTCCTAGTGTCTAAGGGTCTCCTTGGTATTACTTTGCTCTCAGTGGGGAAATGAACACCAGATTACCCATTTTCAGTACAAGAGTGCTCTCTACACACAAGTCCATCCAACAGTTTGCTAAATCATGCCATTCCTGAGAGCAAGATTAGCTCTTATTTAGTGCCGATTTCCATAATGTGCCCAGCACCTGGTATGTGCCAAATACATTTTAGAGTAAATAAACTATTGACTCAATCAGTCATTGCTCTTGAGGACTATTTTCTTCATGCTGAAAATTTATCTTAACTTTTTTCTACCTATTTT
Organism: Ailuropoda melanoleuca; assembly: GCF_002007445.2. Taxonomy (NCBI): domain Eukaryota; kingdom Metazoa; phylum Chordata; class Mammalia; order Carnivora; family Ursidae; genus Ailuropoda; species Ailuropoda melanoleuca. Next base: position 63,644,539 of record NC_048227.1, on the reverse strand, counting down.
TGTGTGTGCAGTGGTGATTTACTCTTAATTTTCCTCCCAACTTTTCTGGCAAAGAAGTACAGGACTATGCACAAGGCTCTAAGCACAAACACCAGTATTTAATGGAAAGATTACGTCAAGATTATTTTGTAATTTCAAACTGTAATAACATTTTTGGAGTCCTTAATTCTATGTTTCCTTAAAGAAATTAGCACTTTACTGCTGACTCAGGATCAGCCTAATATCCATTCTCACAACCCCCACCCCTCAGGGTCTATTTTGCCTGTATTAGCACTTAGGCAGTCATCCATTATAATAGAATCCCAAGATACAGAGACAATTATCTTTCTAAATTAGCTTGTTCCTAATTAGTGAAAAAGAAATACCTAGCCCAGAAGTGTTTATTTTCCTTGCATCTCAACATACATGAATACTATTGCTTTATAAGCATGATTTCCTTTCTCCTACAGTACCAGTATTTATAGGCAGTAAAGACACATTAAAGAGCCAAAACCAAGAAAGTTGTGTAGAGGTGAGCCCATAATAGAAATCAGTGTCATACCAGAGGGCAGCAGTAAGCTGGCCATTCTGATGATGGACACACACAAGCATTGAGGTCAGGGTAAGGCAGGAAATAAAGCCAGGTGGACAGATGAGAGGCTGATAGATGCAGAACCAAAAGTTCAGGTAGGTAACTGGGACTAGAAATTAATCCAGAAACAAAACAAAACAAAAACCATACTGTTAACCAAGAGATTTTCAACTTTGGGGAAAATAGAACAAAGAGTAAAAAGAATTAGCTTATGCAAGAACTCTTGTTGGATCAACTGTTGACTCAACTGTTCTGGTTGCCTCAAAGCTACCTCTATTCCTTTCTCATCCTGAATGAGATAAGCCCAGGAGCTGCAGAAATGGCTACTGAACAAAGCCAGCTGGGGAGAAGAATGTGGAAGCAGGGCATGCCCATGGATTGCAGATAATTTCTGTAAGATCTGCTATTCCCAGTCTGGCAAAGCCAAATTTAGTTCATGTTGGATCTTGAATATTACAATAACAATTCAACCTCAGTAATATTAGTTTACTTATTAATTGAACCCATGCATTAACATTTAGAAGGACCTTCATACTAACCTTTAAATATCATGATCTTTTCAAAGGGATTTTTCCGTACTGTCTTCTTCTGCCAGAGACCCGCTTTGGTTTGGAAGTCAAAGAAGAAAAAGGGCAGAGAACCAGTCAAACTACAGGAGAAATGCTGGAGACCTTCCCACAGTTCTCAGCAAATTTGGCTTTCCTGTCCACATTGCTTCTTCTAGCATGATCTTCTAGGAAATTTGACATTGCTTCTTTATTAATTTGTGAAATATTTGTTGAGTACCTACTGTGAGACAGTGGTCCACTATAGAACACAACTGTGATACAGAGATGGAGAGTGGGAGGTGAAGGACTCAGGGAATGGCCCTATATAGTCCCTATAGTCCCTCTGATTTCGACCATATTGACCTGAGATTTCCCAAATTAGTTCTGGCTTAAAATTCTATTTCTCTTAAATCAAATCAAATGTATTACTCACATATTTGTGGAACATTTTTTGAGACTCCTTAGCATGTGCCAATTGGTAAAAAAGCAGAGTTAAAAAGATATATTCCTTGCTTTAGAAATTCCATGATTTATAAAGGACACGTAGAAACAACTTGAGTATTCTCTCTTCTTACTACAAAGTATTTGCAAATACATGCCTTATCTATTTTACCAGAAATCAGGAGAAATTTTGATTCTGGAGTTAAAAAAATGTTAGTCTCTCATTTGAGGAAAATTATGAAAGGAGAGAATCAAGGATTAAAAGTCAAAAAGCATAAAACAAGGAGCAGAGAAAAGGTTGTGTGTGTGTGCATGGAAATATGTATGTATATGTATAATACACAATATATATTTGTATATATATGTTATATATATAAAATATCTTTTTGCTCCTAAGGAAACATTAAGGCAGTTGAGGAGAAGTCAAATTAGGTCTTACAGCTACATTTCTTAAACACCTATGTGAAGAATTGCTGAGTAGGTCATGCAGATTAACTTCATGATCACAAGCTGGAAGTGGATTTTAAAGAAATCTTTGGCAGATGTAGGAGAAATGACCAGAAAACAATAAAAACATTTTAAATAGCGTCATTTATTCATCACCTTATATATTCTGGATAGCGTGCTAGATACATCAATATAAATTAGCACAATACTCCTAATAACACAGTGCATTAGACAGACCCTCCCAAAGTGGTTACCAAAGGATTTTCATAGATGCCTTGCGTCCCCCTCACACACACCAAATTGATTAGTTTTCAAACTAATTAATGAAATACTAAACAAAAACAAAAGTCAAAGGAGTTTGTTATACTGCAGGTGCTCTTGTGGTCTTTAGCATAATAAAGTAGAAATTCCAAGATGGAAAATATGGTATAGAGCAATCCACACACTATTTTTAGACAATGGAAACCATTTTTCATGGAGCATATTGAAGTGTTAGTGTATTAGTGCCCTGAGAGATACATTTTGGGAAATACTGTGATCAGGCACTAAGCTCTGGGAAGAAATAACTTGAGACAGAAAACAAATGACTGTTAATATTCATTTATCTGCACTTACATAAAATAAAATTACAAGTTCAAACTTAAGAGAGCTTAGGAGAAAGAAACTTCTAAAAGTTTCTATTTTGCATAGAAATGGGTATTATTAACATTTCACTGTTATTGCTATTATGTTGCGTTTTTCTATTTATTGCATTATTTTGGTGAACGTCAGGTGACCTCATATCATGGAACTTTGATCATTTTACTATTAGGTCTCAGCTTTTCTCAATCACAAATTCTTCTATCATGGGAAATTTCAAGAACTTCATCTCTAAATGGTTAAAGAATCACTACAATTGCAAGAGTTATGAACAAAGTGACAGGGGCATACTGAGGAGAAAGAGCTGATCCTCCCTGCAGGGGGTCAGCAGGGGTGGGTTTTATAAAAAGATGACAAAGGAGATGTTATATAACTCCCACAGAAGCTCATGGTTTACTTAGAGATTTGGTCCAAGAAAATATTTGAAAAGAACAACAAAGAGAGATCATTATAAAATGGATTTTGTCAGCCTGTTTGCTAGAAAGTTTCTGGTTCATATTTATACCCATCTTGTAAACACTGTGGATCATTGTGGTACATACATTTAGTTATTCTTGTGACTTCACTTTGTCTCTGATGCAGAATGATTACGTGGGCTAACTTCTTTTTATAGCCTATTTAAATTACCCCTGGCCCAGTTCCAAATTTTATCTGCAGTAGTATTCTTTAATACTATATTGGGTTCATGGACAAAAGGGAAAGTCATTCTAGCATCTCGCCCCATCCTCCAAGCCTGACATGGGGTTAGAAGACTCTTACGAGTGCGAACACAATTTCCCTATAGAATGAAAGCAGCTTGCAACAAATTCCATTTGGATTGTTCCTGCTGGCCCCTGGCTGAGCTATATGAGTCTCCACCTTATCAATCCGAGAAAAGGTGAGTGCATTGGGCCTCAGATGAGCTGCAATGCTGAGCCGGATATAGTACCGATTCTATCAATTCCAGATAAAATCTCAGAGGGTTTGTAGTTCCCACTTCTCCTCCTTCGGCACCTGCCCCTTAGACTTAACAAGCAGAGGAGAAACTAACTCTATTCCTGCCACACTTATTCCGAAGTCATTCAGAAGTGAGCAGCAGAGAACAGAGACCATGGTCACTCTCACTGGCTTCTTCATTCTTAAGCACATTAGGAGGCTGAGTCCTCCTTTATCTTACCTGGGGAGACAAGTTAAATAGCTCAGATATTTTTCTGGTTGGGCCTTCTTGATAATTATAAATGTACCTTTTAACTCAAGATTTAAATTAATTCCAAAATAAACATATTGAAAAACAAAACTGTATGTTTTACCTGCTGTTGTTATATATATATATATATATATATATATATAGGAATAAAGATAAACTGAAAAGTTCCCACTCACAGGCTAAAGCATCTCACCATTTACAACCCAATTATCGAACTCACATAAGCTTGATATTATACTTTAGAGTTCCTTTTCTTGTTTTTCTAATTTTTTCATACTTTGTTACATTTGTAGGCAATTGTAAACCTCCAAGGTAATTTCTGGAGCAAGATATGCGGTAGACAAACAAAAATATGATGAAAAGAGAGAGAAATAGTCAGCTGAAACTAAAGGTTCTGTAAATGAAGTGGCCTAAAGCAAAAAAAGAAAGTTGAAATACTAACCAAAAAATTAACAACATAAAAAGGTATTAAATACAAAATCACCTGGACCATTAGTAAAAGTGGGCATCACTAGTCTTTCATTATTTCTCAACAAATGCGGGTTACTAAAACCAGGAGGTATTTCTATACATAAAGAAGAGAGGTCACCAGGCTACCCCAGAAGGGAAGCTGAACTAGGGTTCTAGCAGGAACAAAAATAGAATAAAATTATTTGAAATGGATAGAAGAGTAATATTTTGGAAGAGAGAGCTCTAGGAAGATCCAACTTTCTCTCCTAAAACTGCTATCCAATGGCTCATGCCAGGGCTACACTAGGATTTAACCAAAGTCTACATAATTATAAAAGTTGTAGAATACAGTGAAATACCTGTTTAAAGTCCTATTTTTTTCTTTTTCCTAATTGATTTAGCTGTGTATTTCTTGTTTCCTTAGAAATTTTCCAGTGCTCTGCCTTCAACAGGCCAGAGAGAACCCAGTGCCAGCTGCCAGGGAGGGTGACACAGTGACTGGGCATTAGACCAATATTATGGTTTCCGCTTCTGTCAGAATACAGGAAAATAAAATCTTCGAATTCTACCTTAGGGAAAAAGGGTAATTAAGTTTATTACTAGAGCCCAAGAACAACTAAACTGTATATAAAATATCTTATTAATTCAGTGAATATCATTTTGAAGTAATTTGTATTTTAGCATATGTGTGTCAACTAGTAAGGAATGTGATGATTTCAAGTCTTTAACAATTAATTAACGTCTTGCTAAAAATGTTTTCTTTGTTGTTTTAGTAGCTTTTTGTGTCTCTGCATGTTTTGAAAATACAAAAATATGTAACTATGACTATTCATATAGATAAAGCTCACAAGAGAAACATTATCTTTTGAATGAAATGCTCCCTTATGCTTGACAAAAGTAATAAACAATTTGATGGCTCTTTCATATTATGGTTTGTGGATGAACATATGCAAAGCTAGTAATATAATCTATGAAAACAGTGAGACCGTACAGAGATCCTAGTTTAAATACTTGGCTTAAAATGTAAAATGAAAAAATAGAATCAAAATGATCATTGGAGAAAGAAGAAAATGTTTAATTATTATAAAAGCCTTTATCATGACAATAAATCTAATCTTTCTAAGAAAAACACTGTATCATCATTTTCATTTATTATGACTTTAGGTAGTGCAGCATCATGGAGCTTTTCAATGGACATGTTATTTTCAGAGGTAAAAGTATTGTGGATGGCATCAGGTATAGCGAATGTATAGAACTTCTGCAATGGAAGAAATATGGCTGCTGGAAAGAGATACCTTATAGGTGGAATCCTCTTCTCTTCTCCACTAGAAGTGTATTGGCGGTTCTTCTCTTCCTCTGGGTATTCCCACTTGGCTTCAGGCTGACCATGGCCTATTCCATCCAGTGGCTAGGGGAGGAATGTTCCCGGTATGTAGTCTCAAACCTACACTTGACAAAGGCTGTGGAAGCATCTCTACCTCAGCAGCACACTGCTTCAAGAACTCAAAAGCAGCAGTTACTCAGAACTGCTCAGGTCCAGACCAGTTTTGTCAGCAGAAGCTTTATTTCTGGACAAATGCTAACCAGCTATCACCGTGCCGCTCTACAATGACAAGGTAGATAAATACAAAATAAGGGCAAAATTTAAATATCAATATCTTAGGAAATTTGTAAATGTTCTGTAAACTAATTCCTTTTTAGTTGATAGTCACCTTTGGTTTTGCAAACGTGCTCTGATAAAATATAATGCCATGAGTTTCTCAATTGGTGAAGTGTAACTTCTTGGTTTTTCTCTAATTGACCATATATATGTTGAATATATTCTTCTTCGGTAAATTGGTCTCCTGATAAACAAGGATAGATTTCACAAAGGCAATTTTCTTTTCTTCCTTTTTTAGATTTTGGAACAGTTTTAGTTTCACAACAAAAATGACTAGAAGGTACAGAGATTTCTCATATATCCCCTAACCTCACACATACACAGCTTTCCCCACTATCAAGATCCTGCACCAGAGTGGTACCTTTGTTACAATTAATGAGTCTACATTTTTAAATCTGATTATGGCAAGGTTGCAGAATACCAGGTTAATCTACGAAAGTCAAACTTCTTATATAATGCAATGAACAAGTGAAATTTGAAATTAAAAACCTAATACCATTTATATTAGCACCCCCAAAAAGAATTACTTAGGTATATATCTAACAAAATATGTACACAATCTATATGAGAAAAATTACAGAGCTCTGATGAATGAAATCAAAGAAGAAATAAATAAATGGAGAAATATTTTATGTTTGTGGATTGGAAAATTCAATATTGTCCAAATGTCAGTTGTTCCAAATTTGATCTACAGATTTGATACAACCCAGATTGTTATTTTCTTATCATGCACAAGTTATTTTGGATATCAACAAACTGAATCTAAAGTATACATGGAGAGGCAAAAAACCTAGAATAGCCAATACAATAACGAAGCAGAATAATAAAGCTGGAGGACTTATAATACATGATTTCAAGACTTACTATAAAGCTACAGCAATTAAGACAGTGTGCTACTGGAGAAAGAAGAAACAAATAAATCAATGGAACAGAATAAAGAGCCCAGAAATAAATTACCATACAATCAATTGATTTTTAGCAAAGCAGCAATGGCAATAAATGCAGTGAAGCAAAGACAGTCTTTTCAACGAATGTTGCTGAAACAACTGGACATCTACGTGTGAAAAAAAATCTAGACATAGACCTTCACATAAGTGAACTCTAAAGGGATGATAGACCTAAATGTATAAAACGCCTAGAAGGTAACATAGGGAAAAAACCTAGATGACCCTTGGGTATGGTGATGACTTTTTAGATACAGCACCAAAGGCAGAGTTCATGAAAGAAATAATTGAAACTTTAAACTTCATTAAAAATAAAAATCTCTGCTTTGTGAAATACAATGCCAAGAGAATGAAAAGAAAAGGCACAGACTGGGAGAAAATATTTGGAAAACATCTGATAAAGGACTATTATCTAAAACATATAAAGAACACTTAAAACTCAGCAATGAGAAAACATATTAAAAATTAGTCAAATGCCTTAACAGATACCTCTCCAGAGAAGATATACAGAGGGCAAGTAAGCAGGTGAAAAGATCTCCACATCATATGTCATCAGGAAAAGGCAAATTAAAATAACAATAAAATACCCTTACACACCTATTAGAATGGCCAACATTCAGAACATTGATATCAAATACTGACAAGAGCAACAGGAGCTTTCGTTTATTGTTGATGGGAATGCAAAATGGCACAACCACTTTGGAAGACAGTTTGGTGGTTTCTAGCAAGACTAAACATACTGGTACCATATGATACAATAATTATGCTCTTGGTATTTATCCAAAGGAGTTGAAAACTTAGGTCCATAGAAAAACCTGCACACAGATGGTTCTAGCACCTTTATTCATGATTGTCGACACTTGGAGGCATCCATGACGTCCTTCAGTAGGTGAATGGATAAATAAACTGTGGTCCATCCAGACAATGGGATAGTATGAATATTATTAGGCACTAAAAAGAAATGAACTATCACTCTATGAAAAGACATAGAGTAACCTTAAATGCATATCACTAAGAGAAAGAAACCAATCTGAAAAGTCTAAACACTATATAATTCTAACTACATGCCATTCTGAATAAAGCAAAACTATAGACGTGGTAAAAAAGATCAGTGGTTGTCAGGGGCTGGGATGGGGGAGGAATGGGTAGGTGAGGCACAGAGGATTTTTAGGGCAGTGAAAATACTCTGTCTGATACTATAATGATGCATTTATGTCATTATACATTTGTCCAAACGAACAACCCAATAGAATGCACAGCACCGAGAGTGAATTATACTGGAAATTATGGACTTTGAGTGATTATGATGTGTCAATCTAGGTTCATCAATTGAAATAAATGTAGCACTCTGGTGGGAGGTGTTGGTAATACAGAAGGCTGTGCATGTGTGGTTCAGAGGGTATGTGGGAAAGCTCTGTACCTTCCCCTAAATTTTGCTGTGAACCTAAAACGACTCTAAAAAAATAAAGTCTTACTAAAGAAAGAAAAAAAAATCTCAAAATAATAAATCGGTGTTTTGATTAAAACAATTGTCACTTGTTTAAACTCATCAACCTTGGATAAAGTGTTGTATACATAGTTTAAGATGAAGAATCCTGGTTCTAATGTCTCAATTGCTGCATATTAAGCAAGTCTTGAAGAAAAGTTCTCCAAAAGCCTCCTCCTAGTCTTCAGAAATCACACCCATGTTTAACATCCCTCATCTCTCATCCTGGGGGTCATGATACCATAGGTATCATGTATTACAGTGTCCTTGACGCTTTTGAAATCACCCCATGAAAAGTCCAATCCTCATTATACTAATGGCTTCAGAGACTAAAACTAAGTTGATAATGCTTATCCAATGAATATTAAATCAATACAAAACTGAAGCAAAAACTCTACAACCATATCACAGTACCAGTGTGAGCTAAAACTGAGCCAGTAAGTGGTTGATGAATCTCAGAGCGAGAGAAGACTCATCAACATAAATTTGCCATATGGTAATGAGCTCCAGAAGCGTTTGGGAACAAAAAGAACTTTTTCGGTCCGTGTATATAGGCTGTAGGTAGCACATCTCCTCACATCTATAGATCAAGAGTATTAGAAAAAGTTCAAAAAATCCCAGCAGTCATCAATTCTCATCTGTGTTTAATTACCTGAAAAATCCAGACAAGTTTGAATCATCCAAGGCCGTGGTGTTTTCCATAACCAACTGTTTCTAATAACCATACATGAACAGAAGCAGTTCTGCTTTCTTAACCCTCAGCGTTTTGAAATAGCTGTAGAGAAAAAACCAATACTAGAGAGAGCACAGAATCTACCCTGGGGAGTTTAGGAGGCAGTACTTTCCTTAAGTACTTCTTATGACACTTTAAATATTTTACTCATGAATGCCATACAAAATTAAGTCTTTCTAATGCTGCAATTGGGATGGCTTTAATTATTGTATGTCCATTCTAATTTCTCCCCACGATTTTTACCTTTGATTCTTGCCCAAAATACAACAAGAGCTTATTTTCAATAAATCCAGACTGGTGTCATCATTTCTAGGATAACCATACGTATACAGTCATTTGTGGTTTTGAAATGATCCTTTGTGATAGTTAAATAATCATTTGTCACTTCTCCCACATTAAAAAATCAGCTGATGATGACATAATTGGACAACAGTTGGAAAATCATTAACTGTAAACAGATACTGATGAGCTCTTTAAAAATCTCCATGACATAAATTATTTGTAATCTGTAACTATACGAAGAATAAAAACATGATGTGAAGGTAATTCCTGCCTAAATTAACCCTAAAGGGGAAGTATACGGTAAAACCTCACAAACCTCGAATGGTAATAGGAAAGTTGGCTTGAATTACTGAATACTTTGCAAGAATGCACTATTAGAACCTTTAAACAAAATACAAATAAATAAGGTATGTTTAATTTAAGAACCTACCTTTCTCATCTAAAGTGTCAAGAGAATAAAAGGGCTGTTTTTAGACTTGCCACTTGGATTTTTTAAAAACACACTGATGCTCAGTTTAAATCCATCTTTTGTTCTAGCCACGTAATGGCAGACACGGCCTTCCCCAGCCTCATGGCGTTGTGGGTACTGAAGACATAGAATCTGTACCACCCCACTCACAGTTTTTGCCCTTCAGATTCTTTTAGGCCAGTTAAAGACATTGTTCAATAAACAAATAATTGCAATATAATGAGATAATGTTATATTAAACAAATACACAAAACTGCAGATAAGAACAGATAAGAAAGAAATCATGGTGTAGTCTATTACTCTCATTATTTTGTTTTAATCGGGTTTAATACATGGTAAGTAACAAGGAAAACTGACAAGTTAAGCCAATATCAGCACTGAAGTGCCATTTTCAAATACTGATCATGAGAACCTTTAAAGGAACTGCCATCCTACAATCTTTAAAAAGTTCAGGTAATATGACTTTTTGAGATTGGGAAACAGAATAAAACAGTGTGACAGGGAAATAAATCAAAGACACAGTTCCCTGAGGGTCTTAGCTAAATATGTTTCTCCAATTAAGTTGGCCCTTGAACCTAAACATTTGTAATAGTAAGAATTTTTTATTATACATTTGTAATACATACAACTAACTTCTACGTGTTGAGACACTGGCTATTAAAAATGTTCTGAATAATCATTTGTTTTTTAATATGCATATTTTTGTTCATTATGACTTACATGAAAAGTGAGAATATATCACTTTTCTTGTTGTTGTATTTCAATCATTCCCAGGAGTCTTAAAATTACATTTCTATTTTGTTTATAAGCACAAAGTGTAACAATCAGCTTTCTACTTCCTTCACAGGCCACGTGCCATGCTGAGCCGTAATCCTCCTTTTGCTCTGGATGTATGAATTCTGTCCATTTGTACTTTGTGAAGATTTGAATCAAATTACATATTTCATTGTTAGTAAAGCTGTAAAGTTTCGTGAGATTCCATTCAGAAATCATTTGCTGTAAGATGTTTGTTTTCAAATATGTGTAACTAACGCATCCTGGTACACAGAGGTAGGAGTAAATACAAGTCTGACCACTCTCCCCACTCTTTTATTTATATAAATCTAACGATGCTAAAATTTCAGAGTGAGATAAAATAGTTGCTAGTCTACAGAACATCACAAAAGAAATTACTATAAAGATTATGTGAGTCACAAATAAAAACATTTTACTGCGTTGGCTTCTCATGAATTATTTTCAGCCTTTCGCTGAAGGATAAAAATTATCAAAAAGTTTATCATGGACTTACAATGCTCTCCATTATAAGATGACAATTTCTGAGCTTCTGTTGTATCTAATAGATGTATAAAAATACATGTAAAGTAGGGTGCCCTTGTGTGCGTATGTAATTAGAGAGATGGAAGAAAGTACATTAAAGAAAGATAATCATTAAATTTTACTAAGTTGCAAATGGCCTTCTGAATCTACTTCTTTCTCACGGTATGTTATACTTCTTTAATATCGCTCTTTACTGATTCTAACTTTATGCATCTTTGGCTTTTTCGAGATTCAAAGGAAAATAGCCATATCTACCAAATACATTTAGGCAGCAGCACCGTTTAGGGCCAATGAAAGCTTGTTGTAGGAACATAGTGATCATCTGAAACTTCAAAGTTCCTATCAAGACTTGCTTGAAAAACCCATCTCTTCTATAAGCCTCCTTCATGGACTCTACTTTCTCCTCGGAACTTCTGTTGTCTGTATTAAATGCAGCATAACCAGAAAGAGATGGTACTGGGTCCTACCACTACTCTGGTCCCCCAAAATCTTTACTATAATCACTGTAATAATCAAACAGGCTACCCTAGGTGAGCCCTCACTCTCTCTTTCTCTCATTCCAGTATATTTATAATATTTGTATCTATAAACACCATGCATCTATCTTCATAACAATTAAAGGGGCATTTAAATGAATACTTTCACTGATGACCAAAAAGTGTAGCCAGAATGAATGAGCCCACATCCTATACAAAAATCCATATGCAATGTGCTGAACATATTAAAATGTATAAATGTGGTATAATAGAGTTAGCTATTCCTAATTTTTCTTCAGTGAGGAACAAGAGGTAAGTGTTAATGAGGGTGACTGAGATTATATCCTTGTACAGTCACCATGCTGTCTGCATGCCCTGGTCTGTAGCTCCACTTAGCCAATTTTACTTCAAAGCCTTTATGACTGGTCACACAGTACTGTTGGCTTCTCATTATGTACTCTAGGGATGGCTGACACAGTGTTATGCTCATTCATTCTGCCATGCATCTGTATGGTATGCGTGTGCTGTGTTGGCATTACGGGTGGTGGATGCTAATGGAGATGGAAGAGTGCTACGATGGGATAAGTGCCTTTTGATTTCTCCATTAGTTAGGTGAAAGTTTCCAACGGGTCTTCATTTGAGTAGTACCATGATATACCCTGTGATATAATATTAAGCATTCACTTAGCTTCTGTTTAATCCTTTAATGTTCCATTACACTGCAGTTACCTTTATAGGATATATTTTAAAGCTTTATAAAATTAGAAGAGCTTTGGGATGAAAGGGTCATGGCTAAAATCACAGACTCTAGAATCAACTACATGGCGTGATCTCAAAGCCACTTTTTGCCAACAGTGTAAACCAAAGAAAATTATTGATTTCTCGGTTTTTTCATCTTTTTTTTTAAATATTTTATTTTTATTTATTTGACAGAGATAGAGACAGCCATCGAGAGAGGGAACAGAAGCAGGGGGAGTGGGAGAGGAAGAAGCAGGCTCATAGCAGAGGAGCCCGATGTGGGGCTCGATCCCATAACGCCGGGATCACGCCCTGAGCGGAAGGCAGACGCTTAACCGCTGTGCCACCCGGGCGCCCCTTTTCATCTTTTAAATTCCATAATATCTGACTCTTTTAGTGAAGATTAACCAAATATATATAAAGCACCTCAAATAATGTCAGGCATGAAGTAAATAGTATGAAAAAGTTAGGTTTTTTTTATTATATTTCATTAGCAGAAAGGGACATCTAGGAAGCTTTTGCTCAGAAATAAACCTACATTTGCATGATCAATTAATCTACAGCAAAAGAGGCAAAAATACACACTGGGGAAAAGACAGTATTTTCAATAAATGGTGTTGGAAAACTGGACAGCTATACACAAAAGAATGAAATTGGACCACTTCTTATACAATACACAAATAATAAATGCAAAAGGGATTAAAGATCTAGATTTGGAACCTGAAACCATAAAACTCCTAAAAGAAAACATAGACAGTAATCTCTTAGACATCAGCCTTAGCAACATATTTATAGATACGTCTCCTTAGGTAAGGGAAACAAAAGCAAAAATAAACTATTGGGACTACACTAAAGTAAAAAGACTTTCGCACAGCAAAGGAAACCATCAAAAAAACAAAGTCAACCTACTAAATGGGAGAAGATATTTGCAAACGAAATTTCGATAAGGGGTTAGTATGCAAAATATATAAAGAACTTATACAACTCAACATCAAAAAACAAGCAATCTGATTAAAAGTGGGCAGAGAACCTGAGTAGACATTTTTCCAGAAAATTTATGTAGGTGGCCAACGGACACATAAAAAGATGCTCAATGTCACTGATCATCAGAAAAATGCAAATCAAAACCACAATGAGATATCTCCTCATCGGTCAGAATTGTTGGTATCCAAAAGACAGGAAACAAATAAGAACTGTTGGCAAAGATATGGAGAAAGGGGAATGAACCCTCATGTAGGTTATAGGAATGTAAATTGGTGAAACCACTGTGGAAACAGTATAGAGGTTCCTCAAAAAATTAAAAACAGAAATATATGATCCAGTAATTCCGCTCATGGGTATTTACTCAAAGAAAATGAAAACACTAGTTCAGAAAGATATATGCACCCCTATTCTTATTGCAGCATTATTTCCAATACCCAAGATACGGAAGCAACCCAAGTGTCCATCGATAGATGAATCAATAAAGATGTGAGGTATCTATCTATCTATCTTTCTATCTAAGCCATAAAAAAGAATGAAATCTTGCCATTTGTAACTACATGGATGAACCTAGAAGGTATTATGCTAAGTGAAAAAAGTCAGACAGAGAAAGACAAATACCATATGATTTCACTTATATGTGGAATCTAAAAAACAAAACAGATGAGCAAACAAACAGAAGCAATCACTCTTAGATACAGAGAACAAACTGGTGGTTTGCAGAGGGGAGGTGGGTGATTAGATGGGCAAATAGAGGAAGTGGATTTAGAGGTACAAATGTCCGGCTATGAAATAAATAAGTCATGGAGATGAAAAGTACAGCATAGGGAATATAGAAAATAACATCTTAATGTCATTGTATGGTGACAAATGGTGACTATACTTATTTGGTGATCATTGAGTAAAGTATAGAATTGTCAAATGACTATGTTGTACACCTGAAAATAATATAACATATGTCAACCATACTTCAATAATAATAATAATAATAATAAATTAATTTAATTTAATTTTTAAAAAAGTTTTTGCCAAGTTTTTTTCCTTAGTGGCTGACAAATGTTAAATGATGGGATGTAGACTAAAGCATAGACCAAAAATATCAGATCTCTCAGGTCAAACTCTCCTGCACCTTTACCAGTTCCTTTGTTATAAAGGCTTATGTTGTTCTCTAATTGCTATCTTTGTGTTGAAATTGATTCTCCAGCTCAAAACTCTGTTAGATCAATTCACATAATGTTCCTTGAATTCTCTAAACAGTCTGGCACAAAATTAAACATGTAGCAGGCTCTCAATAGATAGTTGTATGAAATTGTGAGCTGTTGATAATAGAATGAATAAAGCAACTTTCTCTATGGCTAGCATTCATAATAGCTCTAGATAATCGTAATAACCATCTTGGCAATGCATTCCTGTCATGTTATGGGTCTGTATGATGTTATTTCCCTTCTGTACCCTAACACCAAAATGCTTGATTCAAACGATGTGCCAAACGTAAAAGTATATTTAAAAATTCCTAAACTGTTTCTTCTTCAACTACTTCTCACGTCTACATTTTAAAAAGCCTAAGTCCCAGATCATAAGTGGCTAGTGTGAATACTTTCTCTAAAAAAACTCTTTATCCAAAGTTCAACATATCCTTTATCAGCTACTCTCATATGTGGGTGTCATACCATTAAGTGACTTCTAGATATCCTATTTGGCTACAGTCTAGCTTGAGATACAATAGATTGTATTTTTCTTTGTAATCTGTCAAAGTTTTCTAGTCAGTAGCATTTATGTTCTATCAGCCAACATAATATTATTAGAGAGCACATTTAAACTATTACCTGATTAGTAATACCTGAACTTAAAAACATTTAGCTATTGATAATATTATAAGTTAAAAATTAAGTCATTCATCAAACACTTATTGTATATTTTTCTGAAAAACTTCCTTACCTTACATTTAAAAACTGTTTGTAAAGAAAGCACTCAAAAAGAAAGGAATAAAGAAGTCAATTTTTCATATATTTTTAATTATTGGAATGAACATCACTGATGTGAATTTTCTAGAGATCATAGCTGTCAGGTGTCATTATATTGCTTATTGGGAACCAATATCACAATATGCCTTATTCCAACCTTTAATTCTTCACTGTCAGTTACCATTACCCACCAAATGTGCTTGTGCTCCATCTATTAGACCCGTCTGTGTCCCTTATTATTTTATATCACATTTCTGACTGTCTTTTGTTCTCTTTCTCAACTCATTTTTTCTCAAGATTTATTCATTTATTCTAGAGAGAAGGGGGGGGTGGGCAGAAGGAGACAGATGGGTGGGTATCTGAGCAGAGAGACCCACCTGGGGCTCAATCTCATGACCCTGGGGCCATGACCTGAGCCAAAACTGAAACTGTTGCTTACCTGACTGCATCACCCGGGCGCCCCTCTCAACTCTGTTTTTTAATGCCTTTCCTTCATCTCTGAAATATTCTCATTCAGTTTATTGGATTCTCTATCAATTTCATTGTTCATGGAATTACAAACTGTAACTGCTCCTGGACACTCTCTAACTAAAATCTGCCATTCTTCATTGTTCAGTTTTTGCTACATACGGCTTAGAAGTGGGAGAAGCGGGGCCTAAGTGAAGAATCTGATGTTCCTGCCTAATGTTGGACATACTCTAGCAGTCGTTAGCCATGCTTAGAATAGTTTCTTCCTGGAAGGAAGATGGGGTTTTAGAATGTTAGCATGACACCAATCTTTTTTTGGAACCTTCATTCAATAGTTGAAGAGACAAAAACGGGTTCACTGACTTACTCAAGTTCACTCTGTTAGTTAATGTGGGATTTTGACCACATGGGGACCTTGAGCTCCTCATCTCATTCCTCTTGTATTTCAACACAGGAACTTACATATTATATAATCATATTATGAAATTTGGTTTAGCAGGACTTAACAGTTATAGAAAGTAAATATTCATTGTATAAATACTCATTGGGATTTGTGAAAATTATGATTATAAATCTACTCCCACAAAAAAGTGAGATAACAATAATAAACAGCCAGAGGCCCAAATAAGTCATCCTACCCAAGAACTCACATCTAGTTAATATTTTTATGAAACAAGTCATGTCCAATTTATGTATCTTTTTTTTTTTAAGATTTTATTTTATTTATGTGACAGAGAGACAGCCAGCGAGAGAGGGAACACAGCAGGGGAGTGGGAGAGGAAGAAGCAGGCTCCCAGCGCAGGAGCCCGATGTGGGACCCGATGTGGGACTCGATCCCGGAACGCCGGGATCACGCCCTGAGCCGAAGGCAGACGCTTAACGACTGCGCTACCCAGGCGCCCCCACAATTTATGTATCTTATTGCGATTTGGCCAGGCTGCCTTTCTAGAAAATTCCAAAACCAGACTAGAATTATTAGTACTATTGTACAAAATGGTTTAAAATGAAGGTAAATTGAAAGCAAAGAACAGATAAATGGACAATCTGAATGGAACTGCTGAAAGAGGCTTCTCTCAAAATCCACCTGAAAATGTTGAACCCTGAGGTAAGATGAAAGAATTATTTTTGCACCCACAGTGAAAACCAGGCAGTTTCCACTAAGGAATTATAAACATTCTTTGTGGATGGTCCATAACTAATATCTATTCCTTCAGGACCTCCCATACCATAGCGGCTGGCCCCTCAACCACTGTTAACAAAAATACCACGTGCATCCAATTGCTAACAATGTGGATGACTTGATGAAATGGAAATTATCATGATCAAATAAAAATTATGAAAAGTAATCCTATATAATACAGAAAACTAGAACCAATAAATAAAAAGAAGGAAAAGAGCCAGTTGCATAAAAAGAACAACAGAAACAGAGATGCAGACAGAGAGGGAGAGAGAAGGGAACTAGTTTAGAAGGGCATTTGATTAAAAATTCAGTTCTACTGTGATTTATCTTGAACTCTAGGCAAATACTTTATGTACACATTCTTCCTTGTTGAATAGGTAAGATAAATTCCTGACTATCCCACAGAAATGTTATTAGAACAGACTTGAGGTCTTTTATTTTTTTTGACACTTATCATGCCATGAATTCATGGGGAATGGGTTCCAGCAGCTCGGGCTCCTGTCCATTGGTTCGCACAAAGTGTGCTTCTCTGGGTGGAGCGGGCTGGCATGTCAGTTGAACCCCAGTACCTTTCTCTTTGGCTTCCTTCTTTTTCCGATCATTTTCTTTCACATGCTTCAGGAAACTATCTCCGCTGTTTGAGTGCTTCATATGCTCAATAGATCCATTAATTCCTTTGGCAAGAATCTTGCCCTTAACTTATTTGTTTACAACAATGTGAACAGCATGCTGGGTAACACTGTAGGCTTCCAGTGTTGCCAAGGTAACATTTTCAGGGTGTTCCTTTTCAAACAGTCTCCATTCCCTTGATGTCTACGATATCACCTTTCTTGTAGATTCACATGTATGTAGCCCGAGGAACCACTCCATATTTTCTGAAAGGCCTAAAGAACATATAATGGGTGCCTCTCGTCTTTCACTTTGTGTTGGTCATTTTGGTGAGTTAATGCAAGATGGTGGTTCTGGCCGAAAGGAAGAAATAAGATGTCTTTTAATGTGGAATAACAAGGCTTTGTGCAAGTATATGTATCACGGGGTCATACGGTTCTTGACCCACGTGCACCAAATAATTGGAGACCTGAGACCAGAATGGGGAGATAGAGTTTATTGAGTAGGTAAGTGTAGTTACTTTCAAGAGTGAAAGTGGGCCACTGCCAGAGCAAGAGTGGTAATGGTGATGAGAAGCTCTAGCTGCATCCTTTTAAGCCTGTTTTGTGTACATGTAAATTTGGCTTTGACTGACATATTTGATTGAAAGCTGGTGGTTATATACCATTTTGGTATCAAATAAAACAAGCTAATATAAATATCTTAGTATATAGATATACCGGCTACTCTGCTCTAACTGTGTTTTATTTTGCATTTGCATAACAAATTCTAACTGCAATATAATAACTTGGATTTGTACTACTTTTATATATATAATATAGTATAATATATAATTTTATTACAATACATAATATATTTAGATGCAGTATAATAGTATACTCACATATACATCTCATGTATATATGCATGTTTGTATACATGTGTATATACACAAACACATACACACACACTCGTACATGTTTATGTAACTCTTTAAGGAAGACTGAATTGTACTCATCTTTTAGGCACTCGTTATGCAATCAGTAATTTGAAGGATAACTAGACAATGAGCATGGGACTGTTTCTTCTCTTTTTCATCTCAAACCAAGCACCCACAGTGAGTATCATATTTGAAATTTTGTCTTGGCATATATGTTTCATTATTTCTTCCTGATGAAGTTCTCCCTTTGCAGTCAAAAATGCTCTTTCCTTCTGTCTCTTTTGTTATTTTTCTTCTTAGTTTTCTAAATTATTCTGGGAAATTAAAAGCCTAGGAGTGGTTCACAGATAACCTAAGCATTATTTCAGAATAAAACAACTATACAAACACATTAAAAAGGTAGACATATAATGTTTAATACACTTTTGGCCGTATGAGTACGTGGCACTGTTTGAACTAATCATGGTAAGGGACTACCAGTAGATGAAAATAGAGTATTCATGGATTTTAACAACAGTGGCCCTCCCCCATTTTGTAAAGAAAAAAGTCAATAAGAAATCAAAAGTGGTCACTGTAAAGGATATTATCTATCATAAATTAAATTGATTTCAGTCATTTAGCTTCCTCAAGCTTAGACCTTCTCTTTTTGTTTTCCTGTTGACTAAGAGTTGAGACTGATAGCTGGGCAGGGCAACCCACCCAGTCAACACTTTGTAAAAAGAAATAATGGTCATGCCAATACAATAATTTTACTAAGTGCTTTGATTCAGCAACGAGAACCTAAGCTGAGGCAACCCCAGGCCAGTCCTTCCTGGTGCCGCAACTCAACCAGTCCTAAATGACAATAGAGCCACCCCACAAAGTCAGGGGAAAGATCAGCCCACAGACTTCTGTCGCAAAGTATTCTATAGTTTTCAGGTTTATGCCAAACTTTGATGTAGGGACTCCAAATAGACAGAAACTTGTATATTTATGCTCATGAGGAAGGAGGCACAATTACCTGTTCCTTGAGAAGCCACTGTTGATTTCCAGAAATGGAAGATTCTGCGGCCAGTGTGCAAAGTAATTAACTACTGATGCTATCAAATATCGCAAGCTAATTTAATATTTTCTTGAAATTCACATCACATGAATACTTGTGATATAATCCCAGATCTGCTTCCTTACCTTTGTCACCCACTCAAGAGAATCAGTAGCCAGAATAATTCAGGAAAGGCGATTGTTCTCTGTATTCTTAAAGCAGTGCTTCCTTTCACGTCAGGTAACTGAAATGCTGTGACTGTGGTAAATATCAATATCTATTAAATTTAGTAAAATACAAATCTACCCTTAGGTGCCAGGAAGTATTTGGAATGCCTCTCCTACTCAAAAAGAACACTTTCATAATTTGAAAAGAAAATATCATTATAGTATCACATTTCTGAAAAACGCAAGATGCTGGCTTTCCCATTTAAAATATTGAATTTGTTGGAGGTTTATGGGGTGTGTAGGAAAATCAGGAATTACTGGTGTAGGACCTACTCACCTCTTTGATAGATAAATTCCATGCAACTATAACAGAATGTTTAAATAAGCTATTTTTGAATGAGGGTTTTTATGTCCAATGCAATTCAATGCCTCAGGCTGTGAGTTTCTATAACTTGGGTTGAAGGATGTCTAGTTTCTGCTGAAACAAAAGTATGAGATGAATTGTGTCAAGAGAAATCCTAGTTTATGTGCTGTGCTCTGACTTACTCATAGAGGTTTCTTTGTAAAATATAGTGCCTGAGGGTTCAGGCAGAGAGCAGATTCTAGCATTTCTCTGGTCAATTCCAAACAAACAAATGAAAATGAAATAAAATTGCAGTAATATAGTCTTACGAGCATAGGGAAGCTTGGTCCTTCTGTCAGCCTCTTTAACTTCTTCCAACTGTGCTTAGTGTTCTTCCTTTACTATTTATTGATTTAGAAGCAAAGCTGTCCTTTGCACTTACCTACCGGCTCTACAAAAATTAAATCTCCAAAGTAATATCCAGCTAATATGTCCTGACTTCTAAAGCATTTCTAAGTGTACTTGCTTCCAAATTTCACCTCCTTAGTGAGCTCTTCATGAACACGCAACACTCCTATATCTTACCCCTTTTCCTTGCTTTATCTTTCTCTAAAGCATTGATAACAATCTAAGTTACCGGAAACTTCACCAATTTGCTTTATAGCTCGCCTGCCTCCCCTTCACCCTAGATTATAAGCTCTGTGAAAGAAGGATTTTTGTATCTGTTTTGGTCACTGATAAATCCCCAGAGGCTTAAACAAGTGACTGGCACTTACGCTGCTAGCTTTGGTTCCACTTCTAAGAGTTGAGATTCATGGGATAACAAGAGAAGTACAAACCTGGGCTGGAAATACAATAGAGTTGGGCATGCATGTGATCTCAGTAGAATGTTTCTTTTCTGATTCTGGGTTGGTGACTGACCCAAAAGGTTTTTCCCAGATAGGCTATCCATATCTCTTCATATCATCCATTTTACCTCTTTCCTAAGCCCCTGTTGGCTCTCTCCCCAGGCACCCAGTGCTCTTACCCACCCATTCTCCCAGACAGCCTCCATACTTGTACTTCAAAAAGGTGAGTAAAGAAAGTCTACCTTCTTTTATATCATAAAGTGTCCCATGAACCCAGTTATAATTTTGTTCCCTCCTCTCCCCACATATTACCCAAGACTTTATTCCCTTTGAGCCTAGCGTAGATAACTTTTAAGGAGAGAGACACAAATTTAAACAAATTAATTTTTAACCCTTTAGACTCCCCAAGTTCTTTTTGCCTATCTATTTTTCTTGTCAAATCAAACTAATCTTGAATTTTTGAAATGTCAGGAATGTGACAAAGATAAATTATTCTAGACAGTTTTAGAGATTCATCTTGGGGGCAGGACATAGAACGACCAACTTTTCCTATTTTGTCTGGGACTTCCCCAATTTAGCAGCCTCAGTCCCACGTTCCTCTCAATCTCAGGCAAATCGAGACAGATGGCCACCACAGCCGGACTTCCGTGTATGGGCAAGGGCTCCCTGCCATAGAATGCATCCCGAGACTTGGGTTTCTTCAGCCATCCCAGCTTATCTCCTCCTTTTACTTTTGCTCTTCTAAAGCTATAGAGCTTCGCACAGCAGCCATCAGGGCTGTGCAGTGCTGGTGCTGACAGTGGGAAATAGGGAGTGAGAGGGAACCATGCGTCAGTCCAGCTACAGCTCTCCTGGAAGTTGTGAGTTCAGTTTCGACTACCCATCCTGGATGCTCACTCAAGACAAGTCATTCAAATTGTCAATGCAAACCAAACCATAAGACAATATGCCTCTGAAAATCAATGCAGAATTAATTGTTGTCTTATAATCAGTATGTGAATTTTATTAAAAATGCATTCTAATCTGTAATATATGTCTTCCATTCAAAGAGCAATTCGACACTAAATATTTGAAGGCCAGAGCAAAACTATTTGCTTGTTTTTCAGTTTATATCACAGATGGTGAATATTCTTAGTTCGTTGAGAAGGTGCCATAAGCTTTGTAAGAAGGCAGCATCAGCTCTACTATAAAGCCAGTCCGAGAAGATTCATTTCAACATAGAACTTAGCTCCAGGTGCTTCTGACTTTGTTATCTTACATGTATACTTTATCTATATTCTGGAAAGAGCACTAGTTTAGAACTTAGAAGGCCCGATCAGTCCTACATTTACTGTGTATATGACATGAGCACTTGGGCAATCATGGAACATATCTAAGGTGATCAATAAACAGGGAACTTCAAGGGAACTAACCTGCACACTTCACATGACTACTCTTGGATCAATAAGATAGTGACCTGGGAAGGTTTCCTCACACATGTAAAATATTATTGACTATTTAATAATACCAGTTCTTCATATCAGATTTACTGATGGAGCATTAATCTATTGATAGGAAAATTGAATTCTAGCAACCTAGAAGATGTTTGGGAGGGCAGGGGCCCTTAACTGGTAGGAGTGTACTTGAATAGCAGAGTGTAAGCTGTATCACTTAAAACTTAGAGCAGCCGGGTAGAGTAGCCGTCAGTGGTTGATGTACTGTAAGGTGGGCATGTGGAAACCTGTAAAGCAAGAACCAGTTAATGGTCTGCTCAAGGTCACACAGCAGTATATTTTTGTTTGTTTTTGTTCTTACCTCCTTCTGGTAAAATTTAAGGTATCTCACAAAGCTGAAAGCGGAAGAACCAGCACCGAACCTGGGTTTTGAAAAAAGTCAGTCCTGAGTTCTTTTCCTTGAACCCTAATAGAAACTATGCCATCCTGGGAGTTACAGGGTCAGAGGTCTGCACGTAGCACTCTGTTCCTCCTTGGGAAAATCATGCAATCTGTCTGCAACACTTTCCTCATTTGTAAAATGAGGAGATGGGGGGTGGTTTATGTTTTTCAAACTATTAGGTAAAATAGAACAAATAAGAAAAAAATACTTTAAAGTACAGAACATATGATAAGGATAATTACTGTTTCTTGAAATGTGTTTTAGCTGTGTGTGTGTTCATACATATATGTGTTACGATGTGAAATGTGTTTCTTAATGTGGTTTGTGGTCAAAGCCACTTTTAAAAAAAATGTCTTCCAGGCTTCTTTCCACTACTCGTCTTCCACTGATTCTATCATGTTCTCCCTCATTTTAAAATAAAAAGGCATCACCTAGACATCCATTATTTTCATACGTGGTTTATGAGCTTAAGAGATTTCCCTAAGATCATGTTGCACGTAGTCAATTTCCTTACCCTTCCTAATCTCTACCTCTGCCCCCATCCATGTTCATAAATACTTCAAAATCTTATATTTTAAGGATCATCGTGTTATTATGAAGTTTCTCCAACCACGGATTAATTGTAGTAATATTTTGTACTTGAATGTCGATCCATTTGAATATATTCTCAATAGAATATTTATAAAGTTAACAATATTTATACGATCCTTATTGTTTGTAAAAAATGGCCAGCGGCAGCTCTAGGGTACCTGCTTTTGATGTTTTCAAATGTCTCTTTCAAAGAAATGCTTCCTGGGAGGCAGAAATAGACTCTGGAAAATAAAAGTGATCCGAAGAGCTAAATAATCATCACAAGCTGTGATCAGCAAAATGGAATCTTCTCTCTTCTACATACACATATGTTCAAACTGAGATAAACATCCACATACTTCAATTACAAGCAAAACTTTCTTGAGAGACAAGTGGCAGGGAGCACTGAAGCTGAAAGCAATGTGACAACACGGTGGCACACGATGGTGAGAAACAACTCAACCCTATAATTAATTTCTATCATTAAAGTCCCATCAATATCACTTAGCTGGATGACTCTGACAGGATGGGAATATTAGCTAGAGACAGATTTCCTACTTCAAAGGTTATAGTACTGTTTGCATATGTACTGTAGAATACATTATAAAAAGGTGGAAAATATGGAAGGCATTATGCATAACCTGAAAATAACAGTGAAGCATAACTGTATGTGCTTGACATTGGCTGTGGTGAAGACCAAGTTTTGTACCTTGTTTTCACTTAAAAATAAATGCAAAGGTTCAGTTTTCAGAGTTGGATTGAGAAAGCAATATGCATTTACGATGAATTTCTATGAAACCTTAGGACTTTTTATTTGCCATCTGTAATGGTTAATACTAATGAAGTATACAAAATTGTCTCCAACCGAGGTCATTATTAAAGGAAACCAAAGAGAAGAAGAAATGGGGTTAGATGTAGCCAGTTGCTTTCAGGAGACAATTGATTAAATGGATACAGAATGGACAACGTAGCAAAAAATTCCCTTGGCAGTCATACTAAGAAAGCAAAATTGTTTGTAGAATAGTGGTCCTCATGCAAGAAGTTATATGAAAAGCTATAAAAATTTCCCTTAGGCTCAAAATGAAAGTTTTCTCATCTTAACCAAAGTTTGGCAAGTAATTTGTTTGAAAAACTATTCTGAACTCCCCAAAATGAGAAATACCACATCCTACAATCCTTCCAGTCTAAGATACATTGTTGCATAAGGTTTATTGTATCTTTAAGACGTAGACACATCACTTAAAATGACTTCTAGTCAATGATGATCTAGTCTCGGTACCTGCTTCACTCTCTTTCTTTCTTTGAAAATCTAAGTAGATTCCAAGTAATGGCATCAGGATAATTGAACACTGTTTTGTGAGATATGGCAGGCTCTAGAATTAAAATTATTTACATTTTGAACTTAATATATGAAATAAATCAAACTTTTAAAAACCTTTTCTTCAGACTGAATCAATGTAAACAACATAATGATTCCTTGTTGGGTATTTCTGACTTTTAAATTAATTACACAATTGGACAAATTATAACTTAAACATGCTCTCAGCATATGTGTGCATAGCATGGTGACATTTTCTTCAGCATGCAAAAAAGTAGAAAAGTGTTTGAAAGTCGATAACATAAGTTACTTGTGGAGAAGAGATTCATACTTCCTAACTTTTCCTGAGGGACATCATATTCATTATACTGTCTCTCAGTTTTTAAAGGAGTTTTTGAATTATTGCATTGTGAGACTCGAGATCAGTTGAGCATAAGCTGATGGAATTCAAATACCATACTCTCTGTAGGCTAGTAAAGTTCAGAGCTCAGATTTTTCAGTATATATACCAGATGTACCAGATGTGTTAATATTGTTTATTTGTTCATTCATTCAACAAATACTTTTGAGTGTCTAAAATACACCTGATATTGTGCCATACTATGGTAGGCACTAGAAATATAACAATGAATATGACATTTACAATCCCTGGGGAAAGGGAGAGATAGATAAATAAATAAATAAACAAACAAACAAAAAACCAAACAGAAGTGATTAGAAAAGAAGGGTGCAATGAAAGAAACAAATAGAACTATGTAAAATAAATTAACAGGAAAGGACCAGATTTAGATGCAAAAGTTGAGGACCTTTTACAAGCAGGTGGCACTCACAGGGACATTTGCAGGATGAAGCAGTTAAGGGAAGACTGGGAATAAATCTTTCTCAGAGTGGAAAACAGCTCATCCAGGTCCTGAAACAGGAGAGAGTTTGCAGTGTTCTTAAGAACTGGAAAAAAAGGCAGGGAGATGGAAGCAGAGGTGAAGTTCCACAGATGGTGAGCAAAGGAAAGAACAGTATGATGTTCTGTTGCAGATGTCATGCAAGGCCAGTTCAGACAGCATTTCCTGAGAAGTCATAGTAGCAAGTCAGTATTTTACTCTAAATGGAATGGAAGCCATTAAAGAACTTCAAGAAGAAACATTGTAGCTGATAAGTCTTCCATATCTGATTGTTTATTTCCTTCGGAAATAGTTGTTTCAAAGGAATATCAATTACAAATAGACACATAATTGAGAAAAGCAGATGAGAAACTACAGTAAAATATGGAGAGTTATACTAAAAAGAACTTAAATACCATTACACTTGGCATAGAAAGTGTATATAATACTAACTAGAGTGATTACAAGATATTTTAAGACTAAGCTTGCTTCCTACCATCCCACTTTCATCTCCTTCTAGGTGACAAAATGTGTCAACACATTTGACTCATCAAATATAGTGACTGCCCCATGAGCATCATCATTATAGTGACTGCATGTAGTCACTGTGGAGATTCCCGTTCCGTTGTAGGAGTCCGACTTTTCTCTGGTATCTACAGAGGATCACGTGCTATGCGATAATGAATAACAAGGAGCTCCTACCATTTTTTCGTCTGGCTGAAGAAACTGAAGCTCAGAGTAGTAAAGCCACTTCATCGTGTCCAAACTCACCCTGAAGCCAGAGGCTAGAGAGATGATGATCTAGGTCTTAAAGTAGCTATCTCTTTAAAAAAAAAAAAAAATATATATATATATATATATACACACATATATATATATACATATATATATACATATATATATACATATATATATGTGTGTATATATATATATACTTTCACAAAAAAAGGTTATGACTTACAAAATGGTTTTAAGATAACAGGAAGTTTCTAGGTGGGCTTGTTTAGTTTATGTCTACTTTTTGGGTTTTTTTGTATGTTTGTTTTAGGTTTTATTTTTTCAAATGCTTTGTATACATGTGTATGTGTAGTGTGATATATTGAGGGTGGGGGGAGGTTTACTACAAATTCACATTTTTCTTTCAACTCTATTACACAAGCAGCTAAGTGTCGCCAAAATTTATTGAGTTTTCACTAAGTGTCAAAAAATGGTGATGCCATCCATTAGGTTTCCATGCCAAACCTACGTTAGTTATCTTGACAGCTCTCTCTTACGTACACGGAACACCTGATCAAGTCCCGGGTCCTATAAATTTTACCTACCAGATGTATTTCCAGTACAATCCCTTCTCAATGTTATCATTGCCACCATTCCAAATCAGCCTCCATCTTTCAGCCTATACTGCTGTGCTAGCTTCCCACATCCTTTTTATAAAAGTCCCTTCCAATCACTCTTAGCAAGGCAGCCAAACTCATCCTACAATATTTTCTACTCAAATCCTTCTATATTTACTGTGCCTTAAGAAAAGAACCAAAATCCCTAACATGACCCAAGACATTACGGAATATCTGTTTCTTTTTCTACAACTCTCTCCCTTTTACTTGCTGTATTATATTCTATCTGCTTTTATTTTGGTTTTTGTTTTACTCTTTTTTCATTTTCTCCATGTTTCAGCTTAGAGGTCCAGAGTTAAGGTCTTCACCATTGCAGTTCTCTTTCTCTGGAATTTTCAACACCTTTCTCTTGCTCTAGTGACATTCTCTTTATCCTGAGAGAGTCATCTTATATACCCCATTTTATATATTAGGAAGTATACTAGAAGGAAGCCAACTTCTGAGTTGGCAAGTTGTTAACTATGTTTCCCTATTCTAGCACTTATTGCATCAGTAATTTTTAATTAAAATTAAATGTTCATTTGTGTATTTGTTTATAATCATATGGTGTCTCCTCTTCCAGTCTGTAAGCCCCAGGAGTATGGGGATCCTACCTGACAGGTTTCCAACTCCATTTCTAGTACAGACAGAGTCAAGCTTGTATTGCACTCGATAAATTATTATCTGTTGGATAAATAGAATGTTACTGCCCTCACTTTAAAAGAACTTTCAGACATGGAAAAACTCACCTTAAAGAAAGAAGAGTCATTTTTGGTTGGCAAAAATTGATTATAACCTAAATAAATACATTAATGTAGCTAAAGAAATCACAAGTCAGTCACAGGGCATGTATCAGTCCTAAGGGCTGAGGCACTGTGCTAAAGCATCTGGAAGCATCTTCTAAGCTAGGTCTCTCCCTAAGGGGAATGGACTGGTCAGCAATTATGCTTCTTCCCACAATTTTTTTAAATAAAAATTTCCTGATTGGATTAATGTGGATTCATATTTGAGAGTGAATACACTCTTTAGAATTTAAAACTTAATATAGATGACCCTTGAACAATACGGGGGTTAGGGGCACCAACCTCTCATGCAGTCAAAAATCCGCACGTAACTTCTGACTCCCCCAAATAACCTGTTGTTGATTGGAAGCCTTACTGACAACATAAACAGCCTTTAATACATATTTTGTATTTCCTCAAGAAAATCATGAGGTAGAGAAAATATATTTTACAGTATTGTACTGTAAAAAGCCCGCGTGTGAATGGACCCACACTGTTCAAAACTACCTTGTTCAAGGATAAACTGTATTTATGTTCTTAGTCTGCCGAGGTTGATGACCAAAACACAGGCCATGGTAAATTCTCAAGGTAATGACTATCACTCAGTAAGAGAATTGGAAGTCAATTTGCAAAGCCCTTTAGATTCTGATATTCTGTCTTCTCGTCTTTTTTTTTTTTTAATTCTATACTTGGAAATTGGAAAACACTTTTTTAAATAATGATTTGTTCAAGGTGGAGAATAAATATACAATAACATATTATTTAATAAAAGCAAATCAAAATATAGATGACACAGCAAGAGCTATACATAGAGAAAAAACATTATTAAAATAAGAGAAAATAAACAGAATATTTAAATGAAGTTTGGAAACAATATAGAGAAGGAAAAAAACAATGAATTATAAAATAGAAAATCAGGAAAAATGATAAAACTAAGACATACTTTTTTGAAATTCTATTTTTAATTGACATGGATTGTCTTATGAGTTGAATTGTGTCCCCCTGCCCACCCACAAATTCATATGGTGAAGTTTTAATTGGAATGTGACTAGGATGTGACCTTATTTGGAAATTTTACTAAATTTGGTGATTAAATATGAACCATATTCTATAAAAAATATAGATATATAAATTTCTTAAGCAATACAAAAATAAAAAGACAATTACAATAAATATAAATATATAAAAATAAAACAATACAAAACAAACAACTCCTACATAAGAAACTCATGGGCCAGATTGTTTTGCATATAAGTTATATTCCACTCTCAAGAAATAGGCAATTCTATTTTTAAAAAAATAAGTGGCTCAATGCATTACTAGGTTCATTGTATAACCCTGATATGAAATCTCACCAAGTTATCTATTTATTGATTAAGCTCGCTTATGAATGTGCATGTAAAAATCTTCACAAGAAATATGTAGGATTTATGTTGAAAAACTACCTATGATTGTTTTTTAAAAGACAGGAGCATATCTAAATACTTGAATGTTCCCGAATGGAAACTAAAAAATG
The DNA here is from genome assembly GCF_002007445.2 of Ailuropoda melanoleuca. Classification (NCBI taxonomy): domain Eukaryota; kingdom Metazoa; phylum Chordata; class Mammalia; order Carnivora; family Ursidae; genus Ailuropoda; species Ailuropoda melanoleuca. The sequence continues at coordinate 63,615,340 of NC_048227.1, read as the reverse complement.
TCAATATTCCCTTAATTAATCTATAGGTGTAAAAAATCTAATTCCTTTATTATTTATTTATTCATTCATTCATTCATTCATTCATTCATTCATTTAGAGCATGCCCCAAGGGTGGGGAGGAGGGCAGAGGAAGAGGTAAAGAGAGAATCTTAAGCCTGAGACGGGCTCCATCTCAGGACCCTGAGATTGTGACCAAAGCCGAAATCAAAAGTTAGTCGCTTAACTGACTGAGCTACCCAGGTGCCCCAAGAAATCTAATTTCTTTTAAATGTCATTTTTAAAACTTCCTTAATCATTCTAAAGCATATCTGAAAGAACAAATGTAAGATACTAGTAAAACAATTATTTTTTTAACCAAATAGTAATGTTTTTGGGTTACTATTGGCAAGCCAACATTTTATGTACACACAGTTTGTGTTTAATCCTCACAATTCTGTGAGGAGGGAATTTTTTCCCTCGTTTCGCAGTAGAGAAAACTTTATCTTAAAGGGGTTGCATAAATTGCCCAAGATCACGAATTTATTAAATGGTAGAGTCGAAGTTTGGACAGAAGTCTGCCCTCACATCCCCTCCTAGTAAGCATATGCTATGTGTACTCCATGTGTTCACTGCAGAAGTGGAAACATTGTTCTACTTGCCCCAAAAGAAACAGGAGACAGACCAAAAGCTGGAAAAGGATTATAGAAGTAGGCTATGGGGCAATCTGCAGGGTATTTACAACTGATTTTATTTTTTATTTTTTTTATTATTTATTACTTATTCATTACTGATTTATTTATTTATTTATTTATTTATTTATATTTTTAATATAAAAACACTCTGCTGTCACAGAGTGTTCTTTTTCTGTTCTGCAAATGTGCCAATCAATCTGGTTCCACCCCAGAGCCTTTGCACTCAATTATTTTCTCTGCCTGAAACCTGCTTACCCAGACTTTCTATAGCTGATGCTTCTTCATTTATGTCTTGATTTAAATGTCCTTTCTTCAGAAAGAACTTTCTAACCACCCATCTAAAATGAGAAATAAAAAGTGAGAGGTGAAACATAAAATCTCTTCCCTCACAACCTCTTCCTAGTTGCTTTTTATCCCATTAAGTGCTTTTCCTCTCTTCATAACACTGATCACTCTGAAAATTACCTTGATTCTGCATGTTTCACTGTTCCTCTTCCCACTCCACTCATCTACAGCACAGGTCCTGTGAGGGCCATTCACCATGACACCTTCACTACTCGCAATAGGGCTTGATACACAAGAGGAGCTCAAAAATCTTTGCCAAATGGATGAGTAAACTAAAATGAATATATGAAAGAGTAAGTGAATAAATGTCTGAGCCTGGAAACTGGAGGCAGGAATGAGAAGGGAGGCTGGATTTTTTTACTTCTTAATTAAAGCTTTTGCTACTATTTGGACTTTTAAAAAGATAATTGAAATGCTTTACTCTCACTCTCACAATAAAAACCAAGTTTTAGTTCCTTTAAAGAAATGTTCTTTGCTCACTCTACACACTAAAATAAAATCCCGAAGGTTAAAGTAAGTTTAGAAAGAGAGAGAGAAAAACGATAAAGGAAAAGAAAAAAATAGAAAAAACTTAGAAGAGAATAGGCAAGGAGAATATTTATCTGATCGCTGAATTAGGAAACATCTCCTAAGTACTAAAAATAAATAAACTTCCCAAGAAGAATACTGATAGATAAAAGCACATGAATATATAAAAGCCTCAATAAACAAAAAACACTTAAAAGCTAACAAAAAGATGAGAAAAATATTTGCAACTAAAATAAAAATATTTACAACAGATCAATAGTTAACATTCTTTATGTGTAGAGAGAAACAACACAATATGCAAAAAATGGGAAGGCATATAAATAGAAATTTCACCAAAGAAAAGATATGAAATGGCTAAATCATTTGTCTTAAATTTAAGCTAAGTAGTAATCAAATTAATGTAATTTAAAACAAGAAGCTACCGTTTTTCACTTATAGAATTTGCAGTGAATAAGCGAACAAAGGACCAAGCTTAATGGTCTCAAGGGTGTGTTCAATTGAGCATTATTTTCCACTGTTGCTTGGAACGGAAATTGGTCCATCCTTCCTGGAAAACAGTTTAACAATATGTATCAAATCTAGAAAATATCCTAACCTTTTTACTGAGCAATTCCACTTCTAGGAAGGTACCTGAATAAACTGGTAATGAATTAGTATTAAAGCTTTGAGTTTGGTTATGTTCATTTCAGTGTTTATCTTAATAACAAAAATTAAAAATAGGACAATAGAAGTGCCATATAGAATAGGAAAGGAGAGAAATGGTTTTATTCATGCTACACAATGACATGCAGCTAATAAAAATATTTAAAAGAATTCTTAATGATATTTAAAGGTGTCAGTGGTATGTAATACTGGGTGAGTGACAGCAGGATAAATAGCTATATTCAGAGTATCAAGAAAAACCGTAATATATCCTAAAGAAAATACACCAAAATGTTAGCTGTTTTTATATAGGGAATTATCTATTAGTGATTCATGTTTTATTTATTCCCTCTACTTCCCATATTCCCCAAATTGTTTAACTACTTTTTTTAAGATTTTATGTATTTAAGAAAGAGAGGGAGAGCACAAGCAGGGGGAGGGGCAGAGGGAGAGAGAGAAGCAGACTCCCTGTTGAGCAGGGAGCCCGATGCAGGGCTAGATCTGAGGACCCTAGATCATGACCTGAGCAGAAGGCAGACACTTAACTGCCTGAACCACCCAGGTGCCCCTGTTTAATTACTTCTAAAGCTAAGGAAATTCTTGTTCTATATGATATGAATGTTTTTATTAATAAAACAATTATAAAGTTAAGTTCCCTTTCTATGGGCTCTAAATAAAATACATGCCTGTTTTCTCTTTAAAAGTCATTAACAAAATATTTTAAAGTTGTCATTTTTATTTGACAGTCACAAAAACGAGTTTTATAGTATTTTAGTTTAGGTACAAACATTTTATTAGATTTTGAACTCCAGATGACTCATTATTATAAATATTCCTGTTTATTATTTGCTTTTTAAGGAATATTAAAAACCCAGTGAATATTTTTAAAAGAGTTTGAAAAAAGTTACTACATTTTTAACATTACTATGGAAATGTTCTAGATTCAAAATTTTTTCCAACTTTGTGTTATAAAACAATTATACTGCACGAGGACTGGAAATTAAATGCATAAAAGAAAAGAAAGATCTGCCTTCATCCAGTACACAACCTGAGAAGAATATAAAAAGGAAATGATGACTCTAAAGAATGAAAATAAATTGGATTTCTGAAAGTCTTTAGTTTTAATAATCTACATTGTTATTAGTATCAGGGAATACTGAAGCACACAAACTTTATTTTGTCTGTGCAACATTATTTTAATTGGCTTTCTTTATTTTAAGGTAATGGACACTGCAATCACATTTTCAGGATTTTGTGAAGCCTGGAAGTTTGACCTTAAGGCAGAAATTTATCTGGTGAATTACTGGCATTATTTTAATTTACTTGATCTCTATAAGAACCAGTTTTAATTTATTAATAAGGTAGATGCTAGAAAATAAAACTTATAATCCGACTCCAGAAACTATGTATTATGTTTTTTCTATCACTTCTGAACTTTCTGGATGAGATACTTTTAATAAAAATATGTATTATTGCCTGTAATATTCTGGGTAACAATAACCAAATGTTTTTTCTCCAAGGAGAAATGGCTACATATTAAAAAAACAACGGAGCTATGCAATTTTAATTTTTAACACATTTTTAATATTTGTATATTAAATATTAAATATATTAAATATACACTGTGTGTGTGTATACACACACAATACAATACACACACAGACAATAGAATGTTATTCAACCATGAGAAAGAAGGACATTCTGCCATTTGTGACAACATCAATGGACTTTGAGGGCATCATGCTAAATGAAATGAGTCAGAGAGAGACAAATACTGTATGATATCACTCATACTCAGAATCTAAAAAAGCCAAACCTGTAGAAATAGAAAATAGAACGGCACTTACCAGAATTAGAGAGATGATCAAAGGGCACAAACTTGAAGTTAGAAGAGAAATAAATTCTAGGGATCTAACACATAGCATTGTGATTATAGTTAACAGTACTGAGTTGTATACTTGAAAATTGCTAAGAGAATTGATCTTTAATGTTCTCACCATAAAAAAAAAATGCTGATTGTGTGATGCGTTGGACGTGTCAGCTAACCTTACAGTGGAAATCATATTACAATATAGAAGTATCAAATCAATGCCGTTATAACAAGCTTACACATTATAGGTCAATTATATCTCAATAAAGCTGGGGGAAAACACAAGAAAATGACTCTCTAGAGGGAGAAGGAAGAAACAGGATGAAAGATAAAAACAAAACTTGGTTTTTCTTTGGGAAATAATTAAATAACATTTTAAAAATAATTAAAAATTTAGAATATAAAAAAAGGACAGAGACATGCTTGCTGAAGTCATGCAGTTCAAAAGTAGGAAGAGTTCATGTAGCCCACTGTTGTGCTAAAACAGGAATTTAGACTGAAATATTCTCAAAAATGTTTCCCCATCCTCAGTGAGGAGGTAGGAAGTTATGGGTATATAGATGCTATGTGATGGCTCTCAAGTCACAGAGTACATTTCACAAATGACGGGTGATCTTTATTTAAAATTTTAGTATTTTGTTCATCACTGATTTTTGCATTTTAAAAAATATTTTATTAAAATATTCACCTTGGTTACTCATTTTTTGGCACCCCCTTAAATTGTGCACCTGAAGCAAATGCTTTGCTCGCCTCACCTCATCCCAGATCCCATTTATAATTTCTGGTATATTTCTGGTTAATGTTATTTGACAAATGAATCCCTAACATTTTGCTGTTGTTTCTTTTTACAGAGAAAACAATAATGCTTATGAAAACAATAATTTCAAAAGATGCACGTAATTCAGATAAGTTCAGATCATCTATATGCAAGGCAAGGAGTGTAATTCACCAAGTGTTGGTGGTTGGCAGAGTTCTGCCAAATTTGAAAATGGGGTGACACGGGGCTGATTATACAACTTTTTGTGCTACTTTCCATGTGTGATTTTGCTTACTTCTCACCACAGCCCATGGCATGGACATTTTACAGATGAAAATGCAGAGCCTGAGAGCGGGTTCTCGCTCTAACTCACATACCTTATTATTTTGTGCCAGATCTCTGATTTCAGAACTACAAAGTTGAAACCTTCTGGGAGTTGCCTCTACCTGCAGAACATTTCACCTCTTCCATGGATGATCATTTCTAATTATTATAAAGTGATTTTGAAGAGAGCCTTTGTCTCCCATCCCACAAACCATCCCCAACATTACTCTGAAGCAGCAAAGACGCTCACCCATTCCTATCTTTCAAATGTTTGAAGACCACATTAGTCCACTTCATCTCCTTTTACCATCCCTTCTCTGGGGTGAATATCTCTGTTTCTTCAACCATTTGCCATGTAGGATGGCTTCCAGTTCACCCACTTAGCTTTGTTACCATCACCACTCAGTGTGACCCAAGGCACCAGATGTGATCTGTCCAGGGCAGAGGGCAATGAATAGGGTCACTGCCCATACTTCGGTGCTACAACATTTCCCTGCTACAAATTTACTTGGTAGGGCCTCTAGAGACCAGTTCTTCTTCACAGAGTCAACTATCACCCCGACGATCACTGGTCTTTTTTATATTAGTTGCTTACAAATCAGGTATCCTCTATTCTACAGTGTGGCACACTTTTTGTGTAAAGACCAGAGAGTACATATTTTAGGTTTTGAAGGTCATACAGACTCAATTACTACTACTCATTGACGTGGTAGCATAAGAACAGCTGTGTACAAGATGGAAGAGAATAGTGTGCCTTGTTCTGATAAAACTTTGTTTACAAGAACAAGCAGCTGACAGATTTGGCTCATGAACCAGTTTGCCAACTTCTGCTCAATTCCCTGATTAGTAAGTAACTTCTAGAATCTCAATGCAAAATTTTTCTTTCATTCATGGTTTCATTCTATTGAAGTTCTTTTTTTTTTTAATCCTCAATTCAGGGTGGGGGGATGGGGTGACTAGGTGATGGACATTAAGGATGGCATGGGATGTAATGAGCACTGGGTGTTATATAACACTGATGAATCACTTCTCTCTACCTCGGAAACAAACAATACACTGTATGTTAATTAATTGAATTTAAAAAATTAAAATGTAAAAAAATAAATAAATAAAATAAATCCTCAATTCAATATCAGGTGCATTAATTGACCTTTTCAAATTTGTGCAGTTAGCTCTTTGAAATGTGTGCCTGCTAAACTTTTTGAGTCATTGGATGGGAACAAAAAGGTGAACTAGAAGGATGGACAATGACCTAAGGTTCATTACTATAGTCTTCTCTCTACTAGAGTTATCCTGTTTTCTATCTTATACTGTCTTAAGTTGGATGACTCAGAAAACAAATCGCATTCATGGAGTTTGTTGAGACGCTCTCAGGAACATTTGTGAGGGATAACAGAAGCAGGATTGAGTGAGGAAGAAAAACTGTGAAACAGCTGTGACACGGGCCAACACTTTCAGGAGCTCCAGATCTGGAATGGACTTTCAGAGCTCTCTCAATTGAGAAAGGAGTCTGGGTCTTTTCACCTCCACATTCACCAGTGATTAGATGTGGGTTGCCCTCAGGGAAGAGGAGTGGACCAGGCAGCTTCCTTTGGCCAAATGCAGTTCCTATAGCGGAGTTCTGAGACCTCATCAAAATTCCTGGGAGCTAGTGGTTGGGAAATATGTGTTTGCTTCTAGAAAGGGGAACCGGAATAGCTCCCTAAAACATTCACTTGAGCTGTTTGTATCCACTTGTTCCGTATGTTAAATTTATCTCATCTGGAACACAGCTGCCTGAGGATTCTGATTGATCTCTTTTCATGGGGAAACTTATAAGCATATCATTAATAAGAAGAATCATTGCTATAGCCAGTCCCAAGGCTGCAATTGTTAATCATCATCTCTTTCCTTTACTCCTATTCTAGATTACGCTTACCCTCAGCTAGCACCTCCCCTGGTCTAGTTACCATGATATTTTCAAGCAAAATGATGTAGACACTTATCTCTGATTATCGTGCCCTTCTCATACAATGGCTGTTGCCATATTGATTCTCAATATTGGACAAAGAAGTACAAGAAAAGCTCCAGTAGATCCCCTGAGTACCAAGTATATTCTTCCCTGTTAAAATTATGTAATAGCATCTCTACCATATCCTCATGTTCGGAGTCAATTACCCATGGCAGGATAACCCTTTGTCTCTTTATCTCTTGGTTCAAAAAATCTAAAGAAGCAGGCAACAGATATAGCTCAAAGTTTAAAGCTCATTGTATCCCAAATTAGAAGGATTTTCCCCTCTGGAACAAAATTCTACAGATCCAGAGCTGTGCGAAGGTGAAACACAAATTACCCAAGTGGGTCAGACCTGAGAGTGCTGATGATTGCTGATCACTCCCACTTCCATCCTTTGTTTTGGAGGCCCACTTATTCTGGAAAAACTAGGAGGGTTGGCCATTCTAAAATGAAGGATGCCAGCTTCTAAAGACATGAGGGATATCTGATGTCAAAGTTGGAGGCAGTGAAAACCAACATGGGTTTCAGTTCACATTTCTAAGTTCCATCTTGTGTTCATGGTTTCCAACTTGATTTTTTGTCTCTCCTGTTTTACATCCATTTTCCTTTACCAATTATATGTCCTGTAGATTTCAAACAACATCAGATGCGAAGCCAACAGATTTACAGACATTGCTTAACTAGTTCCCGCAAATGGGTAAGTTCAAATACGTAAAACAAAGCTGTCCTGCTCCTCTGATTGAAATTTGACTGTACACCAGATGCTGCCATAATCTGAAAAATCTCCAACTGCAAATGCATTAACTTTGTGATAGTATCTCTTGAAATATTATTTCTACAGTAATTGAGAACACTACTTTTGGAAACAGGTGCGCCAATATATGAATCCTTCCTGTGCCATCTACTGGGTGTGAAATCATGAACAAGTCATATAAATTGTGTGTGTGACCTCCTCCCCATCATTAAAATGTGGGAAAACTAAGGTTACCATGAGGATTAAATGAGATACTATTAAAGAGGGATTAACACTGTTTCTGCCATATAATTAGCACCCAACAAAATATTTTATGATTATTAAATTGTGTCAGCTTTCTCAAAATCCTTCAGAAATTTAGATTTTTTTCTTTCATCAAAAAGAAAAATAACAACTACCAGAAAAATCTCTCTCCCCTACAGCCAGCATGAATGGAACACAAAGTTTTCCAAAAATTGACAAAAAAAAAATTTAATACACTTTTTGGTAAATAGGTAGAAAGGAGATAAAGCCATTTGGGGAGAAAAAAAAATTGTCATCTTCTTGGAATTTCTTTAGATGTATTAACTGATCAGGTTCTGATTGCAAATCAGCTATAAAAACTCAAAGTTCCTGTATCCTCAGCATTGAGAAAAGAGCATTATTTAGGACTATTTCCAAGCAGTGTGAGCCTTCATTTGTTTTCCTTCCTCACAGTCTTTGCACTAAGACCCTATAAGGGCTCCCACCTGTCTGCCTGCTTAAATAGCTTCCCTTCAGCAGAATTGACAATTGCTGATTCCCTAATGGCCTCAATAATTCACTGATTAGGTAAGTTTTCTTTTACATTTTTCACAGTAGCAAATGAAAGCTTCGCTCCTAGCTGTCTCTTATGGTCTATTTACTTACCCCCATGGATTACTCTGGCTTTTCTTTTTGACCTACTGCTGAGACACAGCTGACTCCTCACTTGTTTCTTCTGCCTGAGAAAGGGAAAATTCCCTTTAATATAATGGGGTTCTTCAGCCTGATACTGAAGTAAGCATGTCTGTGAGATGGGAAGGGAAGTCTTTATGCCATAAAAAATTCAGAACTAATGGAACATAATGCATCCTGTAGCTTTTTTTTCTAGGTTTCCCAGCATTCACAGGGCTTTTTGAATCTTTCAGACTATTCTAGTTTCTTTTAGCAGCGTCAAGAACTGTGTAGTGAATGAAGGTATAAAGGTCCAGAGGATCGTGAAAGTCTTAAGCACTCTTTTATGTCATCATATCATAAAACTATGCAGGACCACCACCATTTTCTATATTCCTGTCCTTCCAACTTCAGGATCTTTATTTTGGAGCAGTCTTCACAGGAAACAACAGTCCTATTGTAGGGGTCATCCACCTTTGTGGTTTGCCTAGAACTGTCCCAGTTTTAGCAATAAAAATCCGACATCCTGGGATATTTCCTTCAGTCCCAGGCAAACTAGAGCAGTTGGTGACTCTATGTAGAGCCATTGGAAATACTTGCCCTGGAGACAAGAAGACCAGGGAGCCATTCCTAGATCTCTGTCATATTAGTTATGCCACCCTGGACACGTAATTTAACCTTAATGAAACCTCAATTTCCTCAACTGTAATTAAGGACAAAAATGCCTTTTTAAACAGTTGTTCCAAAGAAAAAAAAATGAAATAATGAATTGAAATTATCTAGCATAGCTCAGCCATGAGATTAATAAATATCATTTGTTGTCTTTAGGATAGGTTGACATACTTGACATTGAGTACCTTATTTATTCATACTCTTTGGAGGTGTTGGTAGAATGGGAATATTTTAAGTTTACTCTTGAGAATAGTGGCTATGTGATCCCAGAATCAAGAGTTTCTGAATTTCTAGGCAATTTATTCACTGAGAAATTAAATCCCTGAAACATCTGTGCAGGTGAATTCTGGAACATACTTCATGGGAAATGCCACTGGAAAAGGGAGTTTGACAAAGTCATGGTTCACTTTATGACTATGAAGCAAAAAGACCCGGGTTTGACTCTTGGTTTTCCCTTACAGATTGCATTGCCTGATCTCTCTGAGCCTGAACTTCCTCATATGCAAAGTGGGGATGATAATACTGATCTGTTGGGAAATTAGGTGGATTTATAAGTGAGACAATATTTGCAAATTGCTTAGCACACTACCTAACCATTTGAAAGTACTCAAAACATATTATAAAATAATAATAGCTAATAATTATTAACTGCTTGTGTGCCATGCACTATTCTAAGAGTTTTCATGTATTAACCAAATTAATATTCAAAATAAACTGTGTGAGATAGATATTGTTCCTTTTTGTGTGTGATAAATACGAAAACCTAGGCACAGAGAGATTAAGTAGCATGCCCAAGTTACACAACAGAGGGAGTATGATTAAGATTCAAACCAAAGCCATCAGGCTTTATAACCCAACTTTTAATCATTCCACTCTATTACAGTGGTAGAGCACAGAAAGGGGAGATGGTGACAGAGATACTCTTAAATGTATATTTTTGAGAAGTAAAAGTGGAAGGATATATAGTGGAGTTATAAGCAGATTGAATGTTCAGTGACCTTGAAGGGTAAGCCATACTCATAATCACATGAGACTTCCTTCTCAAAGGAAAAAATTCCACTCACCCAAAAATGTGAACTCAGGGAAATCACTTTTAGGTGGGAGACACTGAATGATGACTTCATGTACATCTCTGAAGACACTGCTCAGCTGGTCTACCCAAGACACAGCCACATTAAGAAAAAGCATCTTAGCATTTCTCTTATTCAGTCTTGTTTTCCCCCCAACTAAATTTAAGAGTTCATGATAGGTTCCTAAAGAGTTACTCTTTTCACATTCAAATGGTCTTCTTATCACCATTAATCAGTGACAGATAAAACAAAATCAGAAGAGCCGTATAGGATCAAAGAAGTTGTATTCAGCTGTTTAACTCCATACCTCTAAGGAACTCAATGATTTCTGCATTTACTATTTGCAATGCCAGGGACTTAAAAGCAGTGTGTTAAGTTTGGACTCCTGCCTTCAGTTAGAAAGACTGTTGCTCTAATAATGAGAACAAGCCAAACAAGCTTCAATATTATACTTTTATCCTTTTAAACCCACCAGAAAGCTGAGATCACAAAGAATATGAATGAATTAAATTTGAGAAAGTAATGAACTCTTCCAGGAGTAAAGACACCTGCAGTTACTTTCATCAAAGCCACTTGAGCTGTGGTAAGGAGAAATCAGCTAAATTTTAATGAACTTTCAATGGCCACGTGTAGACCGTACTGATTGATTGAAATCCTAAGGATCCCAGCCACCTGAAATCTACACTCACCCATTAACTTCTTCATGAGTCTTCAGTGAGCATATGAGTAATTATAATGCAACAAAGTCTGGGAGAGTTGATAGAGTGCCCGTTCCCTGAGAAATAGGTCTTCCCCATTAGTAAGACTCAGGCTTATCAAACACTAGCGAAAGGGCAGGATGCTGAGAGAAATTCATCTGAAGCACTCCAGGCTGTTATGGAATGCACTATGGAAACTCTCAGAAAGCTGGAGAAATGTCTGAAGGAAGGGAAAAGACCTCTTATTCTTTAGAAAGCCAGAGGTGGGATTGGAAAACAATAACATCTTAGTGACTAAAAGCTGACTGCCAGAACTTAAAGCAGAGAGAGAGAGAGAGAGGTCCACTATTATTCAGAAAGTTGCCACTAAGTTAGTTGTAAAGCATAAAAAGATTGCTTAAGTCTTAGCACATCAAGATCTCAATTCTTGCTAAAGGCAAAGTCCTGACAAAAATTTAAGACCCCTTGAAAACTAAAACTAACTAAAGCTGCACCAAACCCAAACTCAAATCAGATACTTTTTGGATTAATTCAGCTCCTCATACTAACAGCCTGAACAAAGAAGGAGCATAGCTTTTCTAGGTGTAAATATTTTTTTAAGTCTCTCCCTTATTTTACACATAATGTCTGACATTTAATGAAAAAGTACATGACACAGAAATAAGTATAAAAATGCGATTCGAGGGTGCCTGGGTGGCTCAGTCGTTAAGCTTCTGCCTTCAGCTCAGGACATGATCCCAGAGTCCTGGGATCGAACCCTGCATTGGCTCCCTTCTCTGCTGGGAGCCTGCTTCTTCCTCTCCCACTCCCCCTACTTGTGTTCCCTCTCTCGCTGGCTGTCTCTCTCTCTGTCAAATAAGTAAAATCTTAAAAAAAAAAATGTGATTCATAGTAAAGAGAGGAAATACTCAACTGAAGCAGAAAATGAGATGGTCCTAGGTACAATTATCAGATGGAGATTTTGTTAATGTTTATGTTGTGTATGAATTACCTTTTAATTATCTTATATACATTAAGTAAAAAATAGAACTAAGAAAAAACAATAGCATTAGGAAATACCAAATATCTAGAAGCAAATCTAATAAAAGATATGCAAAATCTCTACATTAAAAAATTTAAATATTATAAATAATAATAAAAACATAAATAGGTATTACATGCTAGTAAATTAGTAAGACTCAATAACAATAATATGCACATTTTCCCAAAATTCATCTTCAGATTCAATGCAAAACCAACAAAATTACAGACATTTTTGTTTAAAAATGATAAATTTATTCTAAAATTAAATCCAAAGTATCTAGAATATTCAAAACAATCTTCAAAAAAAAAGAACCAATTAGGAGGACCTTCTGTATCTGATTACAAGTCTTACTGCAAAGTTATATAGTATTTAAGACAGTGTGATAAGAGCATTAGGAAAAATAAAGACCAGTGAAATGCAATAAAGTACAAAATAGTTGCACATCTATAGGAACGACTAATTTTTGACCAACTTACCAGGTCACTCCAATGGGGAAAGAAAAGTGTTTTAAAGAAATGGTGCTGGAACAATTGAATATACTCACAGAGAAAAACCAAAACAATGAGGATGAACTCCTACTTCACTCCATACCCATGAACTCATTACAGACAAATCATTGACCCAAACATAAAAGCTAGACTCCTAAAGCTTCTGCAAGAAAAAAGAATACTTTCATGACTTTAGAGTAGGTATATTAGTCAGGATTCTTCAAGGAAATAGAACAAATTGTGTGTGTGTGTGTGTGTGTGTGTGTGTGTGTGTATAAGAAAAGATAAATTTTTAAAGATTTTTATTTGTTTATTTGAGAGAGAGAGAGTGCAAGTGGCAGAAGGGAAGCTAGAGAGGGACAAGCAGACTCGTGCTGAGCACTGAGCTTGACGTGGGGCTCAATCTCACAACCCCGAGATCATGACCTGAGCCAAAATCAAGAGTCAGACACTTAACTGACTGAGGTAACCAGCACCCCTAAAAAAAGATTTTTAATAAGGAATTGACTCACACAATTACAGAGACTAGCAAGCCCCAAGTCCCAAGTCTGCAACGTGAGTCAACAATTTGTAGATCCAGGAGATCCAATGGATTAGTTCCAATCCAAGTCCAAAAGCCTGAGAACCAAGAGATCCAGTCATGTAGTTCCAGTCTTAAGGACAACAGGCTCAAGATCCAGGAAGAGTCCATGATTCAGTTTGAGTCTGAAGGCAGGAAGCCAGCAACCCAGTTTGATGACAATCAGGCAAGAAGAATTCTTTCTTACTGAGGGGAAGTTCAGCCTCTAGGTTCTATTCAGATCTTCGACTAACTTGGTAAGGCCTACCCACATTAAGGAGGGCAACTCTCTTTATTTGGTCTACCAACTTAAATGTTAATCTCATCCAAAAACACCCTCATAGAAACATCCAGAATAATATTTTACCAAATATCTGGGTACCTTGTGGTCCTATCAAGTTGACAAAAAAATTAACTTACTGTTATGTAGGCACTATTTTCTTAGACATGAACTAAAAAGCACTGACTACAAAAGAAACAAAATTATAAATTAAATTCTGTCAAAATAGATATCCCCACTCATCAAGAACTGTCCTTAATGAGATAAAGAAGCCACAAAATGGAGAAAGAAAATATTTGCAGCACATATATCTAACAAAGAAATCATAACCAGCATACATATAAAAATCTCCTACAAATCACAACAAAAAGAAAATAATCCATAAAAAAGCTGGCCAAAATACTTGCAAAAAGGTACTTCACAAAAGATACACAAATGTTCAATAAGGACATGGTTAATGTCATTTGACAATATGTAAATGCAAATTAAAACCACAATAATATGGTATTTAACGGTAGTAAAATAATCGAATTAAAAAAGACTGACCATGTAAATGGTGCTCCAGAGTAGGAAACGACCGGAACCCTATATTATCTTCCCTCGGATCAGCAATGCATGACCACTTTGAAGAAGCGTCTTCCAGTTTCTGAAGAAGACAAACATACTTTCACCAGATGGCCCAGTTACTCCATTCTAAGTTTGAGAGCATATGTTACCCACAAATTTGTACAAGATGGGTTCTCATGGTACGAATAGTAGCCTTATTCATGGAGGCCAAAAACTAAAAGCAACAAAATCTTTACCAATAGGAGAATAGGCAGTTGAAGTGTGGAATCATATAAGTAGTACTACTCAGCAATAAAAAGAATAAATACAGCAACATGTACAAGCCTTAAAACATCATATTAAGTGAAAGAGACACAAATGAAGAGAGTATTGTATGATTTTATTTGCATGTCATCCAAACACAGACAGAAGAACTCTATGGTGATAGAAATCAGAAAGCCCTTGTCTCTGAGAAATGGGGATTGATGGAAAGGAGACAAGGACATTTTTCCAGGGTAATGGGAAGTTTTGAGCCCTTGTTCTGGTTGGTAGACATATGGGGGGAATAGAGTTTTCAAAATTCAGAAAACATGTGCATTTGTCATATGCGGATAAACTCTTAAAATATGTACATCTATTATATGTGAAATATACTTCATTTGAATAAAAAGAAGAAAAAAAATAGCCCTTGTCTGAATCTAGAGATAATGACTTTAAATCAAGAAGCAATTAAATTTATGGTAGATTGCCTTTAAAGGTTTATATGTATGGGGTTTTTTTTGGGTTAGAGATAATGACTTTAAATCAAGAAGCAATTAAATTTATGGTAGATTGCCTTTAAAGGTTTATATGTATGGTTTTTTTTTGGTTTTTTTTTTTAAGATTTTATTTATTTATTCGACGGAGATAGAGACAGCCAGCGAGAGAGGGAACACAAGCAGGGGGAGTGGGAGAGGAAGAAGCAGGCTCACAGCGGAGGAGCCTGATGTGGGGCTCGATTCCAGAGCACTGGGATCACGCCCTGAGCCGAAGGCAGACGCTTAACCGCTGTGCCACCCAGGCGCCCCTATATGTATGTTTTTGACACATTACTTAAAGAAAAAAAAACATAATTCTCTCTCTCTCTCTCTCTTTTCAAATAAAGACTTTTCTCTTAGGAGAATTACTTAGAGTTTTTTTTACCAACCTCTAAATACTCACATAGTCTATCTTACCAATGAATTTAATTGGCCTATTGCTTGCTGTTTCAGTGGACAAAACTAGGACAATTTTAGGAAGTTATCTATGTGGGAATACAGTGGTTCCTTTGAAAGTTGCTAGTTTTTATTTCACCATTAGGATTATTGTCAAAAAGTATATGTTTGCATAAATTAAAGGGGGAAAAGAGATAATTATGTAATATCCACTAACGATGAAATTTTCTCCACCCTTTGTTCTACTGGTTGCTAACGCAGGAAAAGCAAAAAGGGGAGAGGTGGGTATAAACAAAAACAGACAGAAGTTATGCAGTTCCAAATAAAATAAACACTTTTTTCTTTTTTTTCTTTAATTTCAGCTTTATGGAGGCATAATTCACAAATGATCTTATAAGATATTTAAAGTATAGTTTGTGACAATTTGATATACGTATACCTTATGAAAGGTTTTCAGCCGTTTAGTTCATGAAAATTAGCACATCCATCACGTCCCATATTTTTTGTGAAAACATTTAAGTTCTTACTCTCTTAAATTTCAGTTACACAATACAGTATTATCAACTATAGTCACCACGTTTTACATTGGATCCTCAGAACGTACTCATTTTATAGCTAAAAGTATACACCCTTTTACCAACATCTCTCTGCTTGACCCACTCCCTAGCCCCTGACAACCACTCTTCTACTCTCTGTTTCTGTAAGGTTGACTGTTTTTTTATTTATTTATTTATTTATTTATTTATT
>NC_048227.1:63529798-63599157 GCF_002007445.2 Ailuropoda melanoleuca | reverse complement strand
GTGGGGCTCGATCCCATAACGCCGGGATCACGCCCTGAGCCGAAGGCAGACGCTTAACCGCGGTGCCACCCAGGCGCCCCTGACTGTTTTTTTAGACTTCACATATGACTAATATCATACAGCATAGGTCTTTGTCTGGCTCACTTCAGTTAGCATAATGTGGTCACAAATGACAGAATTTTCTTCTTTCTCGGGGCTAGNTTTCTTCTTTCTCGAGGCTAAATAATATTCCATTGTATGTATAGACATCTTCTTTATTCATTCATTCATTGATGGACAATTAGTCTATTTCCATATCTTGGGTATGTGAATAATGCTGCAGTGAACACGGAAGTACAGATATCTCTTTGATATCCTGTTTTCATTTCCTTTGGATAGATATCCTGTTGTGGGATTACTGAATTATATGGTATGTCTATTTTTAATTTTTTGAGAAACCTCCATACTGTTTTCCAAAGTAGCCACACAATTTACATTCCCACCAACAGTGCGCAAGGGTTGCTTTTTCTCCAAATCCTTGCCAACCCTTACTATTCTTTGTCTTTCTGATGATAGGTGTGAGATAATATCTTACTCTGGTTTTGATTTGTATTTCCTAGATGATTAGTTGTGATGAGTACCTTTTTATATACCCTTACCAGTTTGTACATCTTCTTTGGAAAAGTGCCTATTCTGTTTCCCTGTTCATATTTAAACAGATTGTGGGTTTTTTTGCTACTGAGTTGTATGAATTCCTTATACATTTTAGATATTCCTTATACATTTTAGATATTCCTTATACATTTTAGATATACATTTTATATACCCTTACCAGTTTGTACATCTTCTTTGGAAAAGTGCCTATTCCGTTTCCCTGTTCATATTTAAACAGATTGTGGGTTTTTTTGCTACTGAGTTGTATGAATTCCTTATACATTTTAGATATTAGCTCTTTACCAGATATGTGATTTGCAAATATTCAGTAGGTTGCCTTTTCATTTANGTTCATATTTAAACAGATTGTGGGTTTTTTTGCTACTGAGTTGTATGAATTCCTTATACATTTTAGATATTACCAGATATGTGATTTGCAAATATTCAGTAGGTTGCCTTTTCATTTAGCTGATGGTTTCCTTTGCTGTGCAGAAGTTTTTTAGTTTGATGTAGTTCCTTTTGTTGATTTTTACTTTTGTTGCCTTTACTTTTGGTGTCAAATCCAAAATATCATTGCCAAGACCAATGTCAAGGAGCTTATATCCTGTTTTCTCCTAGGAGTTTTACAGTTTCAAATCTTATACTCAAGTCTTTAATTCATTCTGAGTTAAACTTTGTGTGCAGTGGCTGTCCAGTTTTCCCAACACCACTTGTTGAAGAGACTGTTCTTTTCCCCTTGTATATTCTCGCCTCCCTTGTTGTAAATTAATTGACTTTATACATGTGTATTTATTTCTGGGCTCTCCATTTTCTCCTACTGATTTATGTGTCTGTTTTTCTGCCAATATCATATCGTGTTGAGTACCATAGCTTGGTAATATAGTTTGAAATAAGGAAGTATGATACCTTCATCTTCGTTCTTCTTTCTCAAAATTGGTTAGAGTAGGTAAAGTTTGTGTATTTTCTTTATCTTTTCAAAAAACTAGCTCTTGATTTCATTGATCTTTTGTCTTTTTATTTGCTGTTTTATTTTTTTCTAATTTTGCTATTGTTTTTCTTCTACTAACTTTGGGCTTCATTTGTTTATTTATTTACTAGTCCCTTGAGGTATAAAGTTAGATTGTTTATTTGAGAACTTTCTTGTTTCTTAATATAGGCATTTATTGCTATGAACTTCCCTCTTACAACTGCTTTTGTTGCATCCCATAAGTTTGGATATGTTGTATTTCCATTTTCATTTGTCTCAGTTAAATTTTTTAAATTTCTTCTTTGATGCATTTGTTGCTTAACCTTCACGTTTTTGTAAATTTTCTAGTTTTCATGTTGTAAATGATTTCTAGTTTCATACCATTGTGATCAAAAAAGATGCCTGATAAGTTATTAATCTTCTTAAATTTAATGTAAGTTGTTTTGTGGTCTAGCATATGATCTGTCCTGCAGAACGCTCCATGAGTACATGAGAAGAATGTGTATTCTGCTGCTTTTGGATAGAATGTTCTGTTAAGTCCATCACGTCTAATGTGTAGCTTAATTCCAAAGTTTTCCTATTGATTTTCTTTCTGGGTGATATATCCATTGTTGAAAGAGAGGTATTAAAGTCTGCTACTATTATTGTATTGCTGCCCCTTTTTCCCTTTAGCTCTGTTAATATATGCTTTATATATTTAGGTGCTCCTATGTTCAATGCATAAATGTTTACAAAAATTATATACTACTCTTGGATTGACCCATTTATAGTATATAATGGCCTTCTTTGTCCCTTATTGCAGTCTTTGACTTAAAGTCTAGCTTGTCTGATATAATATTGCTAATCCTGCTTTCTTTTGGTTTCCATTTGCATGGAATATCTTTTTTCATCTTTTGACTTTTAGTCTTGTCCTCTTAAAGGTGAAGTTTGTCCTTGTATAGGTGAGTCTCANAGTTAGTCCTTGTATAGGTGAGTCTCATTTTTTTTGTTTTTGTTTTTTAATCCATTCAGCCACTCTACATTTTGATTGAAGAATTTAGTATATTACATTTAAAGTAATTATTCATAAGTATGGACTTACTATTGCCATTTTTTTAATTGTTTTCTGGCTGTTTTGTAATTTCTTCATTCCTTTCTTCTGTTATTCTTTTCTTTGTGATTTGATATCTCTGGAGGAGTATGCTGAGATTCCTTTCTCTTTATCTTTTTTGTTCTACTGTAGATTTTAGCTTTGTGGTAACCATAAGGCTTACATAAAACAACTTAGGGCTCCAGCAGTCTATTTTAAGCCAATTACAACTTCTAATGCATACTAAAGTTCCTCATTTTTAATCTCTCCCCAATGTTTTGTTTTTGATGTCACAATTTACATTTTACCTTGCATATACATCAACAAATTATTGTAAATATAGTTATTTTTCCTACTTTTTCTTCTTTCTTCATATGATTTATAAGTGATTTACTCACCACCATTACAACATTCAAATATTCTGAATTTAAATATACATTTACCTATACCAGTGAGTTTTATACTTTCATGTATTCCTGTAAGTGATTAGCTTTCCTTCTTTGCAGCTTGAAGATCTCCTTTTAACATTTTTCTGTAAGGCTTGTACTGGTTATGAACTACTTCAGCTTCTGCTTGTCTGGAAATCTCTATCTCTTCCTCAGTTCTGAAGGACAGTTTTGCCAAGTAGAATATTCTTGGTTGGCAGGCTTTATCTTTTAGCACTTTAAATATAGTAGGCCATCCCTCCTGGCCTTCCAAGTCTCTGCTTAAAAATCTGCTGATAATCTTATGGAGATTTCCTTGTACATGACAAGTTTTTCTTTTGCTGTTTTTAAGATTCGTTCAATGTCTTTAACTTTTGACAATTCAATTATAATGTGTCTCTCTGTGGGTCTCTTTGGATTCTTCTTTTTGGAACTCTATGGGCTTCCTGGATCAGTATGTCTATTTTCTTTTCCCCAGGCTAGGGAAATTTTTAGCCGTCATTGCTTTGAAGAAGCTTTCTGCCATTTTCTCTCTTTCCCTTCTGGTACCCATATAATGTGAATGTTAATGCACTTGATGATGTCCTATATGTATTAAGTTAGTTATCTTCACTCTTTTTCATTATTTTTTCTTTTTGCTCCCCTGATTAGATGGATCCCATTTCCCTGACTTTGAGTTTGTTGAGTCTTTCTTTTGCTTGATCTAATCTAACACTGAACCCCTCTATCAAATTTTTTTTTAAAGATTTTATTTATTTATTTGACAGAGATAGAGACAGCCAGCGAGAGAGGGAACACAAGCAGGGGGAGTAGGAGAGGAAGAAGCAGGCTTCCAGCGGAGGAGCCTGATGTGGGGCCGATCCCGAAATGCTGGGACCACGCCCTGAGCCGAAGGCAGACGCTTAACAACTGCGCCACCCAGGTGCCCCCCCCATCAAATTTTTCATACCAATTGTTGTACCCTTCAGCTCTATGATTTTTGTTTGTTTCTTTCTTATATATTATATCTTTGTTGAATTCTCACTTTGTTCATCATTGTTCATCTGACTTAGGAAAACATCTTTATGAACATTATTTTGAACTCTTTATCAGGTAAATCACTTATCTTTGTTTCATCAGTGTCTGTTCCTGGAGTTTTATCTTATTCTTTTGTCTGGAGCACATTCTTCTGTTTCTTCATTTTCCTGACTCTGTGATGATTTCTGTCCATTAGTTAAAGCAACAACTTCTCCCAGTCTTGATGAAGTGTTCTAGTGTAGGAAATGAATCTTATTGTTTTAACCTTGTTCTAGAATTAAGTTGTCTCTCAAACTTTTGTGATTGTCCAAACTACCCTCTTTGTTCTTAGTGGTTCCCAGTAGTTTAGATGTGTCAAAACCCATTTTGATATGCATATTTCCTCATTCGCCCAATGTGGTGGAGTGACTTGGCTAGTTTGTAGTTTTCTCTCAATGAGAATTACTCCAGTGTGTCCTTGGGAAAAGGTGAGTTCAAGATCCAGCTATGTTGCCACCTTGGATTGGAACCCATATATGCATTCTTTGATGATGTGTCAAAACTGGTTAAATGCTTTTAAAATTAAAAAGCATATATATATTGGAGCTCTTTTAACTTTTAGAAATATAGAGGCCATATGATATGGTTATGTCTATTTGGGGCAAGCTATATTCCTGTTGAAATCTGTAAATGAAGGACTATTAAGAACTACCACATAGGAAATTAGAGGACATAATAAAAGGTACAGTACTGAAAGGTGTTAGACTGAATATATCCTTAGCTTAGATGGATAATTCAGAATATTGTGTAGTCAGTTATATCAGTTTTGTTTTAATCTGTAACAAATTACCATAAATTTGGTGGCTTAAAATACCACAGTTGTATCTATCTTGTACTTCTGTAGGTCAGAAATTCTGCATAGGCCTTCTTGGACTAAAATCAAGTCATCAGTAGTCTGCATTCCTTTCTGGAGGCTCTAGGGGGAATCTGTTTCCTTGCCTTCTCTAGCTTCTGAGGGCTGTCCACATTCATTAGCTTGTGGCCTACTTTCTCCATCTTTAAAGCCAACTACTTTGCATTTCTCTTACAATTTTTCCATAGTTAAATGTCTCCCTGACTATATTCCAGTGGGGAACTTAAGGGTTCTAAGGTTTTTAAGGAACCATGCTTTTAGATTAATCCCACCTGGAAAATCAATCATCTTAAGGTCTTAATCATATCTGTGAAGTCCATTTTGTCAGTAAGGTAAGGTATTTACAGGTTCCCAAGATTAGGATGTAGACATCTTTGGGAAGCATTATTCTGGATATCACAGTGGTGGGAAAATATTAAATAAAACAACACATTAGAAGACAAATTAATCATTCTGTTTCAATATTATCCTTTAATATATTACATTTTACGAAGATTTTTCTATTGCTTAACACAAAATATTTACATCCATCATTTCCCTCTTTTAAACAGTGCTAGAAAAAAAACTATGTCTTATAACCTCTAAATTACTTTCATAAATCTAAGAAAAAATATCTTACTCTCATTAAATATACCATAGAGGAACTCAATAGCATCACCTTATACTTCTAGCATCTGTTAGTGAGCACAACCGTTGACAATAAACAAGCACCTTCAAAAGATCAGCAGATAAATTCCTTCTCTTTGAGCAGAATTAAAGGGTGCGCTTAAAATAATGAGCGTCAGAGTGGGATATTTATTTTTAGTTATCCATTTGATTTTTCTATAACTTGGGGTTGTGATGAGCCAAAAAGAAAAGGGAGATATTTTTAATAGAAATTCTAGTAATATGTGGCTAAGTGCCCATTAGGGTAGATATGGTATAGTGTAGGTTGGGATGAGGAAGCCACAGAGATGAAGGTTATAGGAGGGGACATTGCCCCTTGAACTGAAGATGCTATAATGTTTCTTGTATCATGATCTTTCCAGTTTTGGGAGAGTTTATCAACTTTTAACATAATGAACAGTAACATAGCTTTCATCTTTAGGAAAAAAAAATGATTAAAAGAATTTCAATTATGAGGGTTTTTTAAAAGAGCCTATCTTCTTTATATTAAAATCCTTAAGAATTTATAACTTTAAATTTGTTTTGTTAAAGATTACAACATATAGTTGGCAAAAAAAATAAATAGCAAAGTACATATTCCAATTTCACAAACAACGATTTAAGATGTACAGAATACTCAATAATAACATTCTAAATTTACAATACTTGGAAATTTTATTTCCTGTTATCAGCATACATAAAATTTTGGAGCCTACTGTCATTACAGTAATGTGCACTAAAATTCAAGTTGCATGATCTTGTCCTGTTTTTAGCTTCATGGTTTATAAAATAATATTAAAAGCCTAAAATCATAACCTCTACCACTACCAATTATAAACTCTTCATTGAGCATATATTGAATTTTCTTAGTGTGCTTTATGACCTTTAAAATTCTGACAACATTTTAATGGACTTTTTGGTCCTGCAATGAAAAATTTCAAGGGCTGTGAGAGGGCACATAACAATAAAATTACTATATTCCTTTGGTTTGATTATTTTTAAAATCTTAAATTATTATTATTATAGTTCAAGTATAAAAGATGGACTAGAAAGTCTTTAAAGAGGCTTTCTATCTCAAAAACATAATTCAACTGTTCAATTGTTTTAAGTTATTTCACTTTATGGAAAAGTAGGAATCGAATCTCACAATACAGTCCATTACACTGATCCTTTTTCTACACAGCAGAATAAGAAAAGGAGACAATTATCTAGAGACAAGTAGTCCCCAACTTAGGAATTGGTTGTATTCCAAAAGGTTATTCGATGGTCAGTCAAATGCATTAGACCCAAGCAAGTCCAGCAGCAAAATATCAGCACCCAGCCAATGACTCAGTTAAAAGGGGGAAAGCTTTAGTGTTCAGAGGAAAAAGTCAAGTTCTCAAGTCAAGAGAAATTGAATGTTTACAGACAAGACCTTAGCACAGTGTGAAGAAGGCATAAGGCCAGTGTCGACCACTGCTGCCCCCCACCCCTGCGTGTTTCTGCAGGAATCACCAAGATCTGGCCCTTCTAGGCTCAGTCCCTTCCACCTATGTGGCCACATTTCAGCATGACATGAATGCATGTGCAACCCTTCTTTGGTAAAGCTGGGGCCTAGCCAATTCTGAAATAAAATATCTGCCAATAAGGTATCTCCTCTCACTCCCTCCCAACTGTCTCAGTTAAACTGGGGCTTCTGTCTTGAACTGCCTTCAGCACCTTATTTCTCAGCCCGTATTATGCTTTCTGCTTCTACATGTCCTATCAGATTTTGTATTATGCTAAGCATATGGGAGCAACAATGTAAATACCTGTGGATCTTTTCATTAACTAAACTGTCTAGCTAATTATGTGGATCAATGCTGATGATTATTAATAATTCCAGATTATATACACCAATTAGACAATCATACACACATCATGTAAGGACTTTGGAAAGACATTCAAACATCTCAGAACATTTATGTTTGGTGGAACTACATAGAAAAAAAGATTATGATGTATCAAACACACTGGATAGTTCTTCTTGTCTTGGAGAGGAGATGGTACCTTGGGGTGGGATTAAGTGTCCCTTTATTTCTCTATCTCAAGCACACAATAATCTTTTATTCTAAATCAAGAGATAGCAAACTACAGCCCTTCAGCCCTGCCACCTAGTTTTATAGATAAAGTGTTACTGTTTGTTTCTGTGTTGTCTATGATTACATTCATGCTACAATGGCAGAGTTGAATAGTTGAGCCAGAGACCTTATGGCCCACAAAGGTTAAAATATTATTATCTTGCCTTTTATAAAAAGAGTGTGTCAACTTCCACCCTAAATTGGTACAGCCACAGCATACCTTGCAACATATTAGAGTACTACCTGAAGGTATAGGGAATACAACATGAGGTAGAAAGTTACTTACAGCTTCTATGTGATGAGACCATTCTCAGGGTACCCAAGCCAGATTTGCTCAGTTTCCCCTTCCAAGAGGCTCTGCTTAGTTCCTGATTAATCCCTTTAGAGCAGCTTATGAACATTAAAGTAGTATGCCTTGGAGTCCAGACCCAAATGTTGTGTTGCCCATATGGAAAAAGAGTTTTCTCCCTCCCTCTAATGTAAGTCCTACATCCCCAGTTTCTCATTTCTGCTCAAGAACCACCCCTTTACACAACAATAAATTGTTAATTGGAATAGCCACATCCTATAGGGGAAATTGTATCTCCTGCCCAAAGAGAAGAAGTATTTTTCTATAACCCCAATGAATGATTCCATTTATTGTACACTGTATTAACTATTCCCAATTATTTACTGCCTTGACTTGCAGACTTTTTATACCAGTAAACTTTCCCATACAACTGACTTTGGGCCTGACCATACAAACTTGCCTTGGCATAGCAGATCTCAAGTATCCCATATTCTAGCAGAAACTCAAGATCCATCACATAGTTCAACATTTCTGCTTTTCCTTCTGCTTTGAACAGATCATGTCCCAAACAATGACTTCTAATACAGTCTGGATCTTGGCATGAAAAAGACACATGGCACAAAGACAACTCACAGCTGCCTCAGCTAACACATAACATAAGTGAGAAATAAACTTATATTGTTATAAGCAATTGATTCTTTAAATTTCTGTGCTGTTACTTAGCATAATATGGAAGGATGCTGACTTAGCTCAGGCTCTCATAATGAGTGGTTTAAACAATGGAGATTTATTTCTCACAATTCTGGAGACTGGAAAGTCCAAGACCAAGTTATCAGCCAGTAAGTTCCTAATGATAGCTCTCTACCTGGCTTGTAGACATCTCTTTCTCCTTTGTCAGGTAGAGTATTCGTGATTGTATGTTTTTTCTTTTCAGCACTGAATATACCTTCAAGATATCTTTGCTTTCCACTCAATTTCCATTGCTACTAAACTTATCTTTTCTTTCATTACTTGTCTATCCTGTGACTCTCCCAAATCTATAGTTTTGAAGTCAAAAGGGGGCAGGCTCTGAGTTCAGTAGTGTAACAGGCACATTAAAATGTTAACAGTTATTCTCTCACATCCACAACACTTAATTTTGATAATTTAATGAACAGTAATTTGCAAGGGTGTCTGGGTGGCTCAGTTGGTTAAGCACCCGACTCTTAATTCCAGCTCAGGTCATGATCTCAGGGTTGTAGGTCAAGCCTCATGTCAGGCTCCAAGCTCAGCTGGGAGTCCACAGGAGATTCTCTCTCCCTCCGCCCCTCCCCCCTCAAATAAATAAATAAATCTTAAGGAAATTAAAATAAATAGTAATTTTCAGAAAGTTTTGGAGTAAATAATTTGAAAATTAGGGAGCAAATTCGTAAGCAGTGTCTTTCAGATTATCAAATCACAAAAAATAGAAAGTTACAAAATTTGGAAATTAGACTTAACATTGTCTATATATGACATATTTTAGAAGCTTCTTTTGATTAGTCATANTTGTAGATCTTGGATACCAGTCCTTTATCTGTGGTGTCCTTTGCAAATATATTCTCCCATTCCGTGGGCTGTCTCTTAGTTTTTTTGACTGTTTCCTTGGCTGTGCAGAAGCTCTTTATCCTGATAAAGTCCCATAAGTTCTGTAATTTAGCATCTTGACCAAGAACACCTTAATGGTGGAATAAAAAATTTAGACCAAAATCATTTACATTTTTTACTTTTAAGTTAGTATGATTACGTGCTAATTGACTTGTTTGTGGGCATCCCTTTACAATGTGTACATATATCAGAATATCACATTGCACACTTTAAATAAATTATAATTTTGTCAATTACCCTTCAAGAAAGCCAGAAAAAATATGTCCAAACTTTTATAAAGGAAAATTATTTTTTATTCACATATTTACCAAATATTTCATAAATATATCATTTGCACATATAAAGCACATTGAAAGGACAATATACCATATTTATTTAGAAAAATTAAGTTTTGGGCTACTGGGGGGCTCAGTCAGTAAAACATCTGTCTTCAGCTTAGGATATGGTCCTGGGGTCCTGGGATCAAGTCCCACATCAGGATCCCTGCTCAACCAGGCATCTGCTTCTCCATCTCCCTCTGTTCCTCCACCCTGCTCGTGCTCTCTCTCTCTCTCTCTCTCAAATAAATAAATAAAATCTTAAAAAAAAATAAGTTTTAACTTATTCTATATTATTCTTTGTTCACAATAGGTCATTTTTTTCAAATGGCCAAGATAACTGTTTCCAATAAAAGAAGACAACGTTTAAAAAAAAAAAGAGTATACGAGAATAATCTATATAAAAATCTTTATTAAAACAAATTATATATATGGTATATAATAGCATACAAGCTGCAAGTTGTTTTATAATTAACAATGTTATTTTTAATTTAACTTTAATGGAAATTGCCCTTACAAATTCAGGATTTCATTTATCTGCTAATATGCCAACTGTTAGGAAATTTTCTGCAATTCAAAATTCAATGCTAGATAGCTCTTCAATAACAGTCCTGTATAACAAGCTGGCGAAATTATGCTTATTATAGAAATAATAGAGTTGTATCTAAAACCTTCCGTATTGCTTCAGCTTTTCAACTCTTGCGGGAATTAAAAATGATTAGACTCTATTTCTAGTGAAATTCCATTTGGGAATAAGGATGACTTAAAAGAAGGGAATAAACCTGATTATTAAAAAAGAGACTCAAATAGAATTTGAATAATATGTTCTCGTGTCCTTTTCCAAGTATAGTAAAATTTTACTCTAAATGTATGAGCCATTAGTTAGAAATCCAGTAAAAATAAAAACATAAAATGTAAGTACGCTTCAGGTAAATTCACACAGCAGAAATTTGTTGAGAATAAAATCAAACTTGAATCAAACCCAGCAGGTATATACATGTTTTAAGATCTAGAAATAACCATATTTCTATGCTTTGATTTTTTTTTCTTTCAGCTGTTGGATTACCATCCTTTCTGTGTCAGTCTTTGAAAGACAAAAAGTTCAAATCCATCTAAAATTTGTAAAGATTTAATACTAGTGTTTTCCCAATTTCTGATTTCCCAAAAGAACAGAGAGCAAATAAGATACATATTTTCTGAAAATCTGGTCACTGTTATGCTGTCCCAGGCATAGTGCTAAGGAAAGCCTCTCCCGTGCGCAGAGGTATACAAGGGAGGCAGAAAGTATATACTCAGGTGAACTGCCCACCTGGAACCACGAATGCAAAATGCTTTACCATAAATTGGCCAAGTATCCATGGCCAGCCAGCTACAGCCCACCACTTGAGAATCTGCAAAGTCACAAGCAACAGAGCAAATCAATGGTTCTCCAAACTGCAGAGTTTACAGAATTTTTCCCTGTCCCACTTTCAGCACAGCCCCATCCAAAGCTCAGTACCTCAGATTATACACAGACACACGAAATATGAGCAGTGTTTTTAACAGTGATATAAAAATGATCTGTATAAATAAAAGCATATTTATATTCTCAAAGTGTCAGGTTTAATTCGGATTTTTTTTAGTAAATTAACATTACAATCAAGTCAAATTATTTGTATGATGCAGTAGAGGGGGGNTTTTAACAGTGATATAAAAATGATCTGTATAAATAAAAGCATATTTATATTCTCAAAGTGTCAGGTTTAATTGATTTTTTTTAGTAAATTAACATTACAATCAAGTCAAATTATTTGTATGATGCAGTAGAGGGGGGAAAAAGAATGAAAGTAAAACAGAAGGTGGGTGAGGAAAAGATAGAGGGGAAATAGACAAAATTGTAAATTAAACTTTACCTCTCTCTGTTTTTGTTTTTGTTTCTTTTCCTCTTTATTTAAATTCTAATTAGTTAATATGCAGTGCAATATTGGTTTCTGAAGTAGAATTCCATGATTCATTACTTACATACCACACCCAGTGCTCATCGTAACAAGTGCCGTCTTTAATACCCATCATCCATCTAGCCCATCCCCCACCCACCTACCTCCATTATCCCTCAGTTTGTTGTCTATCATTAAGAATCTAACTGTTTTTTCCCCTCTCTCCTTTTTCTCTTTCCCCCTTCCCACATTAATTTATTTTCTTTCTTAAATTCTACATATGAGTGAGATCATATAGTATTTGTCTTTCTTTGACTGACTTATTTCACTTAGCATAATACACTCTTGTTCCATCTACATCATTGCAAATGGCAAGATTTCATCTTTTTGATGGCTGAATAATATTCCATAGTGTGTGTGTGTGTGTGTGTGTGTNATTTGTCTTTCTTTGACTGACTTATTTCACTTAGCATAATACACTCTTGTTCCATCTACATCATTGCAAATGACAAGATTTCATCTTTTTGATGGCTGAATAATATTCCATAGTGTGTGTGTGTGTGTATGCCACATCTTCTTTATCTATTCATTGGTCAACAGATATCTGGGTTCTCTCCATAGTTTGGCTATTGTTGATAATGCTGCTACAAATATTGGGTTAACAGCACAAGAAGCAAAGGGTGTTGGTGAGGATGGGAGAAAGGGGAACACTCTTGCACAGTTGGTGGGAATACAAACTGGTACAGCCACTCTGGAGAACAGTATAGAGGTTCCTCTGTGTTTTGTTTTGTCTTTAAAAATACATCTAAATGACAGCAAGGAAATAATTAATTCAGTTACAATATGTGGAATTCAGAGACTATTTCTACCTATGCCAAGCAATAGGCTATTGAAATATTATATTTTTCTGTATTTATCAGTATCAGGCATATAGGGCCAAAATTCTTTGTTTATATGTCTCTCAAGATCCCTTAGTTGTACTTTCTTTAGTTAGAATTTTATACTTATTTCTTCTATTTAAGGTTTTAATAGTAACACCGATAATATATCATCTCAAAATTAAACAAAAAACACTAGCCTGTTCTCTTATTTGTACAAATCTACCTTATAATTTAATTCTAATGCACATGTGTACTAATACTTAGATGCAGCTCGAATCCATTAATTAATTTGCATTTTATGGATGTTGTTGGAATCTTAACCACATTATTGTACCTCGTAGAGTAAACATTGCAGCCAAGGAAGTGCATCTTTCAATTATCTGCACAATTATCCTGTTAGCAGGCATATGTTCTTATTATTATTGTTACTATGAAGACTTTGCGAAGCCCTATAAAATTACATTTTAGTTTTCAGTTATTCCTAACAAACCTCTGGTGTCAAAATTTTGCCCTCTTTATTGTAGATGAAGAAAGTGATAGCAAATTGTTTTCCTATGATTTAATCATTTGTATCACACCAAACGTCATCCACTATAGTAACAGCCAATTTCTGATTGATAACACTTTGAGGGGTGACCGCATGTCACTTCTGTTTATTACAATTTTGAGATGGTCATCTCAATGCTTTTCTTAGCAGATATGTGTTTAGCAGTCAATGCAATATCACAGCTGATTCTAATTGATACCCAAGTGAATAGCCTCAACAAAAAGGTCTATAATTAAAGAGCCACATGATTGAAAATGATGAATTCCCTCCTTCCCTTCCATGATGTTTCTCCTAGAACAGGATTGAAATTCAGATTGTGGCAGCAAGCCTGAAATCCTGACAGCAGCACAGAAGCCATCTATCTCTGTTCCAACCAACCAAGACCTTTAACCAATATTACATATACTTAGAGCAACAAAGTAATAATTACTGAAAATGCTTTAAAGTGCAAAGAGAACACAGTAGGTACCTAATGTATGGATGAAACATTCCGTTTAAATATCATATGTTGACTTTTCTTATATTTCAACTTAGTTCCCAGCAACAAGTCTATAAAAAGGTTATAGTCTCACATAAAAAGGACTATAAAAATAAAATCTGAACATGTAAAATTCTCTGAATAATATTATGCCAACATCATGAAAACCAGTCAGAATTTCCTACAAATAACTGAACCATTGATGCCTTAAAAACTCTCAAGGACAAAAATTTTAATTTTCTGAATACAACGATAAAGGCAGCAAAGAAGTATTGGAGTAGAGCATGATTCCTTCAGGGTGCGTGTGTGGACCAGCAAGTCTCCTCAGTGGAGAAATACTTGTTATTTTCTTATAGAGTCACTGTCATCCAGAACCAGCCTGGATAAAAAATCAATAGAATTTGTTCAATAGAGTTTGTTGTTTTTCTCAAATTTCAAATCAGATAAATCCCCCATAATAGGATCCTTGAGAAGGGATGTATGGTCAAAGTTATAGAATTTATGGGAAATGAAGACAGAGTATTTGAAAGAAACATCTAACAGACACAACCCCTAAGAAGGAAGTGTGGGAAAGACAAAACTCAATCTTTTTGATTGAGCTGTCAGGCCAAAGTCACTAAAAAATACAGAATCCTAACTGAAAAAGACACCCAGGTAATAATTCTTTTCAAATGCATACATTTCTCAGTCTAAGTAGTAATTAGAGCACTTAAAAGTCTTCCCTATTCCATGTCTTATGGCCTGGCCATGGTTTTCCTCTTCAAGACGGTTCATTACCATTCTTCATATTTTAATCTTCATTTATTTGACCTGCTACTCTTCAAGGACATTTACAGTTTCTTTTTCCACAAATGATCTTAACATGAAGGACTTATTAAGTATAAAAAGTAATGATATGTTCTGGTCATAATCTTATTAAAGTGGATTGACCATAAATTATACATTGTGTGGTCTCATGAATGCTATTTACATCTATGCAATTCTTACCATCATCCTAAAAATAGTGTTCCTCAAAAAACATTTTATCAAATGAATAATGGGGCCATATGGACACCATATAGGAAAACACAATTAAGAATAATTAATTTTAAGCAGTTTTCATAATAGATGTCTGAAAACATGATATACATGTTCATTGGTATTTGGCATTGTTTTAGAAAAATGCTTTGTATCTTTCCACTAATGCTTTTTGTCTTAAAGCATCTTGTAGTAGCCCCATTAATCTGGACAAACTCAACAAACTCAGAGCAAGGCTGTTTTGGCAGAAGGACAAAGGACACTTTCCCCTCAGCTCATAACAAATTGTTTTCATTAAGAATAAATGGTCTTGGAGCATTATTTTACTTGAGTCTCTGCCTGGTGACAAGCCCAAAGGGTAAACCCAGTGCTCACTGTAAACAATAAGAAAGGGTCTCAGCAAGTGGAGTGTCCTTCTGTAGTTTAAAAACTCCGTATTTTGGGAGCATGAGAGGGGCCATTTTCAACCACAAAACATCAATTTGTGATAACTTTTAGTAGTTTTTTGTAACTTCAGACTATGTCTATAATTAAGATACTTTGAATAAAGTAGATATCATGAAGTGGCAGGAATTTTCTGGATACTCTTATTTTTATCATCTGAGATATTGCTTTTCTGAAGTTAGCAGTAAGGAATGAATATTTTTTAGATAGCATCTAGTTCACTTATCTCAAGGTCTTTCTATACTATCTAGAACTAGATCTTGAGAAAAATAATCATTTCAAATATCTTTTAGGAAATTCTTACAGAAATTAAAATAAGTAACATTAAAAATAAAAATAAATTTTAGCTCAAGTGCATAATAATGTAAAGGGGAACTGTAACATAATATAAAAACAAAATTCTGTATTGATAGTTTTAGCTGACTTTTTGGAACCACTGTTGGGGTTTTTTATAAACTTCTGAGCAGTGACAATTACAAAAAGACTATATAGACATTTCATAATGTGACCCTTAACTCTTCCATTTTAAAGCATGTTTGATTTTGAAATAATTTAAGACTCCATATTTAATACTTAAAAAATAGGTTCCAAGCATGCACATCAACGACTCTTCATAATGCCATTTTATTACTTCGATCACTGCATTACATCCTTACTGTGCATTTATAAATCTTAGGTTCCAGCATACTATAACTCAGCAGTTTAAACCATATCAGATTTCCAGATACAACTGATGTTTTTTAAAGGAAGATTAAAAACCAGCTAAACCCGAGCACTTCAAAAGCTTATTGGCCTTGCCCTGAGCAAAAAGTTGAGGAGGGAGGAGGGGGTCATACGAGTACATTTTGTGTTTGAATAAGAAATTGATTTGGGGAAGAACTCCAGGCTAGCTGAGACAGAAGATCATAATTTTCTATTCTTCCAACACTCCGTCAATAAAAGAACATTAGAGAATCTATCCTCTAAAGAAACAGTCCATCTTTGGTTTCATCATCAGCATCAAAAAGCATTTTTGCTATTCACACAGCGGTTTCTCTACAGGAAGCAGGATGGATTGCCTTGAGTACAGGAGGGAACCACAGAAGAGTCACCATTACTTAATAAATGCTTACATCATCTACAAGGTGGGTGGTAAATAGTATCTTTACCTTGGCTCTCTCTCCAGCTTCATACACACATGCCAAAGGGAAACAAATAGATGTATAAATAAATCATTTTTAAATCAAATAAAATCAAAACAGAGAACACTTAATTGACTCTATCAGAATACTACAGATAAATTAATATTCTTCATTTATATTGCTTATGGACATGATCCCTCTTACATTACAGAAGTTATTTACTTCAATCCAAAAAACTATTTTAGAAGCACTTTCATATGCAATCACAGAGATACAAAAAATACAGTTTTAATTGAAGGAAGAGGCACAATTTCTTTTCCATGGCCAATTGTTTATAATTGAATACAATTGAAAGAGAAAACATCTTAAAGAATATTGACGCTATTAAACTATAATCTGTTCATTATCTTTATAAAAACCAAAAAATTTGAATTCGAAAAATTTCCACATGGACATCTGGAGTCTATCATAAATTAGATGGCATCAATATTGTTGAAACATTGTCTATAGCCTGATTCTCTCTGACATTTCAAATAACTAGGGAGGGGGAGAAGGAGCCGAAATTACCAAGAGAGAGGAGAGAAAGAACCCCATTCTTTGAGAAAAAATAAGAGTAGTTTCAAGTTTCAAGTTTTCTTCATTGTCCGGAGAGCAAAGCAGATGCCCCTTCGGTTCTAATTTCTGCTGCAGATGTTTATGGCTCCAGCTCCAGGCTGGCTTTGTCCTTGGAAGCAGGGCCCATCATCTGGAAAAGAAGACTTTTTCTCTGAATCTTGTTTAATGACGTTTTCTATTTCCTCTCAGCTCTGATTCATGGTCATTAATTCAAGGGGTTAAGCCCTGTTCTACATGTTTTCTGATTCCAGTTGACCCTATATTGAATCTTGAAACAGTGTTCCTTTCTGTCCTTCTGCCTTGGTCCTTTTGACCATGTCAAAAGGTGTTCAGCCTGAAACAGATGCTGTCTCTTCCTGCTTTCTCCACCTGTCAGGGTATTTACAATGGTTAATGGAATGGACTATTCCATCCCATTTTACCCAAAGGTATCAACCAATGTTAACCAGTGCACTGGTCACTCTCACTATGCACTTCAAAATATTAATTACATTGTTTTTAGATGTTACATAGACAAAGTTTAAAGATTTTATTTATTTGAGAAAGAGAGAGAGCACATGAGCAGGGGGAGGGTCAGAGGGAGAAGGGAAGAATCTCAAGCAGACTCCATGCTGAGCATGAGCCCATCAGTGGCTCGATCCCATGACCCTGGGATCACAGCCTGAGCTGAAACCAAGAGGCAGATACTCGGTCCACTGAGCCACCTGAGCACCCCTACATAGACAAAGTTTTAAAAGACAAAAGAATTATTGGAAAAATGAGTGAAATAAACTTAAGTTTCTTTATTGATGAGTATCTCAGAGCTCTTTAATATGCTAATATGCACACACATTTTGAAGGGGAGGTGTGTTGGAGCATATGTACCGTGTCTAAACCATTTGATGAAGGTGCCCCCACTTTTTACTTAAAGAACACATTCAAGGCCTTAGAGCAAACTCATTTTGGAGACATATTATTGCTGAGAAAAATGCAATAATCCAGGCTGAAAAGTCCCCAAATCTAAATTTTCAAGATATTTGAATAAACAAGTTGTCAAGATTTAACTTTTATACAAATAGCTTTTAAAAATAAAATACTTGAGGGAACATGGGTGGCTCAGTCGATTAAGCGTCTACCTTCAGCTCAGGTCATGATCTCAGGGTCCTGGGATCAAGCCCCACATGGGGCTCCCTGTTCAGCAGGGAGTCTGTTTCCCCCTGACCCACTGCCCCTAACCCCTGCTCCTGTTCTCTCTCCCTCACACACTCTTTCTCTCAAATAAATAAAATCCTTTAAAAAATAAAATAAAATTCCTGAAATGTCTAAGATTGATCAAATACAAATATTGCTACTTAAGATTTTTCATAATAATCAATCCATGTCTCCATACTCTTGGTCAAATAAAAAATATTCACAATGCTGTCATATCTAATTACTACTCATAATTACAATAACGTAAAGCAATTATGTGATACAACCTCTTATAAATCAATGTAACTAGGCCATAGCTAAGAAGACAACGGAATCTTTTGGTATAGATAAATAAATGATAGATGATAGATAGATAGATAGATAGATAGATAATATTATGTATTATTTGCTTTTTTATTATTTTGCATATTCCAGCCAAGACCCAAGTTACAGTGGCCAGGAATAGTTAATGCTAGGCTACACATTCACTGAGCTCAAAAATCATGTCTCTCTTCTTCACTTTTATATTCTCTATAGCAGTTACACAGTGGCTTACATAGAGTAATTAGTCAGTAAACAAATGATATATAAAAGTACATGGATGAGGCTCATAGTGATAGAAGGAAGAAAGAAAAGAAGGAGGAAGGAAAAATGAAAGTCATATTCAGAGTTAGTCATTCCCTAAATAATAATTGGATGTCTTCAGTTTCCAGATCTTATGCTAACCACTAGCATGGGTATAAAAATGGCCTGGACTTAGGTATACCTAGCCTAATAGAAGAGATGGATATTTTAATGAAAAATACGTTAAGAATGTGGTGGGTCTATGATAGAGGTATATAAACATATAAAAAGAATAAAGAGAGAACAGTAACCCCTGTGCAGGGAAGGAGGCTTTCAGAAGTGATTAATACCTGGATTGTGTTGTAAAGGATTTCATTAAGTGGAGAAGGGAGGGGGGAACATTCTAGACGGAGGAGATGGCATCAGCAAGTGCACAGAGAACCTATTAAGGAAGCAGTATATTCAAGAAAGTCCTATCAGAAGGGTGATGGGGCTGAGAGATAAGTGGGGCATGGGAAATGCCTAGAAGCTATGCTCAGAACTTGCACATTGGTCCTATGGATTCATATTTCCCATATTTATTTGATTGAGAGATTTTCTTAAGTGTTGATAAACATCAATAATGATTCATGACATAAGAACAAAAAATCCTCAAGAGATTAATTGCAGTAAGAAATTATCAACAAAAACCAAAACAATGTCACAAATACATGGTGAATTTATGGGATAACATATAATGCATAAATAATTTATGCCAGCTTAATCCAGTAGACATTGTACAACTTAAAGGAAAGTTGATAAATAATGCCTATTTATTAATGGCAATATGTAATGTGATCACGTTTGTGACTTTCTGGAATTCACTGCTGTGCATATCCTTTAAAAGTAACCTTTTAAAGCTGTTTACATATGTAATTCAAAATAGGTTATTAAAGAAAAAGTCTTGCCATCATGAATTTCTTTTTTTCTCCATGGAACAGAGTTTGAGAATCACTGCAGTAGACAATGGGGAAAAAATTAAAAAAAAAAAGCAAAAAGTTTCACCTTGGCAAGGAGATAACACTCTATATGCTAGATTTAATTCAATTAAAAAGCAACCAGGCCCAGAAAACCTCTTAAAAAGTTTTTTGATGATATATAAAATAGTATATAAAGATTATGTTAGTGTATACAAAAAAGTTCAAGGACTGTGAGAGGACAAAATGTGGCCATTTTTATTAGAAAAGTCCTATAATGCCAAGAGTGTGACTGCCTGTTTATGGGAGGGTAGATCCTTACAAACAAGTGAGTTGGGAAGGAAATCCAATTAAACTTTGAATTAGTGTCAATTAAGAGAATTTCTTTAAGATAAAAAATGTAGGCAAGACAAATTATCTTTGAAAGCAGATGGAAAATGGCCAATTCAAATTAATGGCCATGGATTTTAACTTATAGTTGTTATTCTCTAGATTTTCTATTGTTATCACTGCTACTTATCATGTTTATAATGATACCAAGAAAATAGTAAGCTATAGGGCCAAATACACCTAGAATAAAACCCCAGATCTGTCATAATCTGTTGGATTGTCCTTGAGTTATCTTCTTGACAACTCTGAGACTTAGTTTCTTGTTGGTTTTTTTTAATCTTCAAAATGAAGAAATGCTCATTTCATTGTGCTGTTTCAAAGATTAAATAAAGTAATATTGAGTTACTAGCATTATGTATGATACATCCTGCCTTAGTTTGTGTTCCTCCAGGAAGAGTTTAAGAATTTAAACACTTTGTTTGGGAAGTGGTCCCATGAAACACTTGTAGCTAAGTGCAGAAGTGAGAAAAGTAAGGGAATAATGTCAGTAAAATGTGCTATCAGATCTGCTACCACTGGAGGTCCTGCTGCTCAGAACTAATGGGTGCTCCTTAAAATTGTCCCAGCCAATGGATAAGGAAAATGAGAAGGTTTACCCACTAAATCCCATCTATTACTGGCTGATGGCTGGGTTCCTACAGCCTGGGAGTGGAAGGAGCTGTACATGCTACCAGTCAGAGTATCAGAGGCATTAAAAGCTAAACACCAAAAAAAGCAAATAATCTAATTTAAAAGTACACAGAAGACATGAACAAACATTTCTCCAAAGAAGACAGGTGGGCAACAGACACATGAAAAGATGTTCAACATCACTCATCATCAGAGGAATGCAAATCAAAACCACAATGAGATATCACCTCACATCCGTCAGAATAGCTAAAATCAAAAACATGAGACAACAAGTGCTGATGAGGGTGTGGAGAAAAAGGAACCGTGGTGCACTGTCAGTGGGAATGCAAACTGCTACAGCCGCGGTGGAAAACAGTATGGACATTCCTCAAAAAATTAAAAATAGAATTACCATATGATCCAGTAATTCTACAATTGGGTAGTTACCCAAAGAATATGAAAACACTAAGTTGAAAAGATATATGCACCACTAAGTTTACTGCAGCATTATTCACAATAGCCAAACTATGGAAGCTGCCCAAGTATCCATCGATCGATGAATGGATAAATAAGATGTGGTATATACATACAATGGAATATTACTCAGCAATGAAAAAGAAAAATCAGACTCTTAAATATAGAGAACGAATTGGTGGTTACCAGAGGGGAGGTAAGTGGGGGGATGGGTGAAATAGGTGAAGGTGATTAAAATTACACTTACTGTGATGAACACTGAGTAATGTTTAGGATTATTGAATCACTATATGGTACCCTGGAAACTAATATAACACTGTACATTAATTACATTGGAATTTTTAAAATAGATAATTTTTTTAAAAAGCTAAAAGCTAAAATCCATAGTCACTTACTTGAATTGGCCATTCTCTATCTACTTGGCCTTCAGCAAGTGGACAATATGGCAGAACACTGACAGCATCTTCTACGTGTCCCAAACTGCCAATCCTGTGGGTCAACAGTAGGTGTTACTTAGATTTGTATCCCCAGTACGTTTGTCACAATAGGTACTAAGCAAATGTATGTATGAATGAATGAATGAACATTAGTTTTGGAACAAATGTAACTTATCTTTCTTCAGAACACTAAATTTACCTCTCAGAGATGTTGGATGCAAAAATGAAATAATTAATCGCTTATAACTGAAAATGTTATGGAATTAACATGTCCTGTGAAGAACTCACAAATCTAAAAGGCTTGAGAGCCTTTATTCTGTTATTAGATACATGTTCCCATATTATTGATATGAGGAAATCCACAGCAATTTATAAATTCACCAGGTAAAGGGAATTTAAAATAAATTATTCAACTCATAGGAGGTCACATTTAGATTCTCAGGTAGCAGATATAATAAAAGATAAGCTTACCATGACGATCTCATAGCCTTCGCTTAGTTGATATTATAATAGAATCAGAAACCAGCTAGCAAGAGACTTCGTTGTATAAAATAAAAAAGAAGACACAGCTTTGATCTGTTGACTCTGCAGCATTGCTGGTTATTTTCCACAGTGATTCTGCGCTCAAACCATTTTCACAAAAAATGGCTGAACTTTCATATATTCTAACAAGGTTTAAGTACCAGAAAATTCCTCAGAAGAAATTAAAGTAAATAAGTGTCTCTATTCTAATCCCTGATACCACCAGGAAGGGTAAGGAGCCATAAGTCACTCACAAATCAACAGGAATGCTATCCAATGATAATAATAAATATCATTATTGAGCTTTTTATATTTTTCATCACTGGCTAACCTCATTTATATGCAGTTAGTATTTTATTCACTCTTCACAAGAACCTAATGAGGTAGTATTATTATCATTCTCCATTTTGCCTAGGACACTTAAGTTACTTTTCCAAGTTCACACAGCCAAGACGTGACAGAGCTGCATTGAGAAGCATGCCACCTCTTTCCACAGGATCCCCACCCCTCAAAAATAGAGAGAAACCAGCCATTTGCAATGTTGGCCTCGTTTGGTCACACCTTGGTTAAGTAGCTTCTGTATTTTGTCCAGGATACTACCCTCTACTTGCAGCATTATTTCCATGAGAAAATGTGTTCTGTCAGGCAACTGACTTCCCAAGAAAGGTGGTGGGACACATTGCATGCATGAGCTAGCCCTGGCCCCCTGCCAGGGCTATCACCTGAATGCGAGCAGACCATCAGGGTTCTACACCTGTCTCAGTGACCCCATCCCTTCACTCCACGTTCTGCCTCCAATCTCTAGTCTTAGGATTCAGCCCTATATTCACCATCCTGGAGTGTGGGGTTCTCAGATGCCAGCAATATAACTTCTTTAAAGGCAAATCATTCTCCTAAATTGCCAAGAGCTTGCTTTCAGCTTGAAAAGCCAAGCCTAGGGGAGCCTGGGTGGCTCAGCGTCTGCCTTTGGCTCAGGTCATGATCCCAGGGTCCTGGGATTGAGCCCCGCATTGGGCTCCCTGCTCGGTGGGACACCTGCTTCTCCCTCTCCCAGTCCCCCTGCTTGTGTTCCCTCTCTCGCTGCCTCTCTCTGTCAAATAAATAAATAAAAATCTTAAAAAAAAAAAAGAAAGAAAAAGAAAAGCCAACCCTTATTCAATAAAAATGTTCATCCCTTGTGATTTATCAAAACAAAGGAGTAGGTTAGCCTCCAAAACTGGTTAGAAAAAAAAATTATCAGATTATAGTGAAACTTTGGTGCTAATTAGTTTTAATTTTTGTTGTATTTCACCTTATGCATATGGAAAAATATCTATAAAATATGTAACTTATAAGATCTAATGAGAAAGTGAGTTTCATTTATTTTTAGAGAAAGCATCCTCATTCCCTTAATCTAACCGTTATTCATTCAGTTCATAGGGCAGAAAGGTATTATCTTCTGCCATTGATGCTTTCCAAAGATTAGCCCCAAAATGACTATTCAAGGTGCGTTTTAAATTTTTAATCTTTATGTGTGCATTTTCTCTTCAGGCATCCAAGCTCAATCGGGTTGCTTTTTCTTCAGATGAGGCCTCTGTACGCTCAGGTTGGGCTTTCCTGCTGCAAACACCTACTGAGAGGCGGCCGCATCCTTTCCATCATCCCTGACTGGGGTCTCCGTTCTCTGCCAGCTACCATTTTATTTTATCTGCCGGTGGCAAAGCACACATGAACATTTCTGATCACCCTGCCAAAGACACACTTCCGCCCAAACAGGAATGCATGCCTGCAAAGATAGACCTCATTTCCTCCCCATCTCTAGACGTCCTTGATTCACAATCCTGAACGCACGCCCGTGAACATTACACAGAACACGTCTGAGAGGGCCTCAGGAAGGCCCGCCTCTTTTATGCTAAACACTACATATATTATTTTTCAAGAAAAGAGAAACTTTAAAAAATACATATATGAAAGTATACTTTGAAACTCATTCATATCAAAGGTTATGTTTTCTGTTGTTGCTGTTCCGTATTACTGCCTTGACATAAACGTGCAGAAAAAAATATTTGGGATATGTGTCTAATTAGGCAAGGCAAGTGTTTTTCGCTATCTTTTAAAGAGTGGGCTTTAGAATGCATGTAACCGAGGCAGAAAAACTGATTCTTTACAGATACAAATCTACGCGGGCAGATTTCCTACTTACTATTTAAAAGTGGGTAACAGTTTAAAGTTACGAAAACTTGGAAAATATAAAAATTCATGATTATCGCACAATAGGGCATTCGCCCTGAAGAGTGGTCAAAAAGCCAACTGCGTCCTCTGCTGTGCTTAGTAACAACTGTCCGGGCCTCCTCCAGGGGCTCGGGATGAACCAGAATGTCTGGGCGTGCGGCCTAGGAAGCGGCATTTTAGCACACAGCACAGGGGAATATAATGCACGGGAAACTTCAGCACCACTTCGTCCAGCCTGAGGTTCGGATTACATTCTCCTTCTCGGGGCTACCAGGGAATAGCTGGCAAGACCGGTTTTCTATCTCGACCCTCCGTTGCACCCCAGACTCACCCTGAGGTGATCGCCAATGTTCTGGTCTTTCTGAACAGAACCACTCCACCACTCCCTGGGTCTTACCTATGATTTGCCTTCTATTTGAGGCCACACTTCAAGGGTAAACGCTGGCTAGTTTGGCTTCTCTTTCCCGTGGCAAGTGACTTCAATCTACTCAAAAGTTGGCATGAAAAGATGAGTAAGAGTTAATCCTGTAGCAACAGACTTCCTGGTAGTTCAAAATCCTGCCTGCCCCCGACTGTGTGGCTTTGGACAAATTTTATTATCTCTTTG
The DNA here is from genome assembly GCF_002007445.2 of Ailuropoda melanoleuca. Classification (NCBI taxonomy): domain Eukaryota; kingdom Metazoa; phylum Chordata; class Mammalia; order Carnivora; family Ursidae; genus Ailuropoda; species Ailuropoda melanoleuca. Next base: position 63,574,219 of record NC_048227.1, on the reverse strand, counting down.
TATTTCTTTATATATATATTATATATATATATATACTTGTTTATATATGTGTGTTTATATTTATATTTGTATATATATGTTTATATATATTTATTGTTATATATTTTTATATATTAATATATATTATGTTTATATATATATATACCATAAGTAATAATAGAATCTACCTCTCATTATTGTTCAAAGGATTTAATGAGTCAACATCTGCGGAGAACACTTAGTACAGGGCCTGGCAACACAGGAAACCCTGGGGAAATCTGAACTGGCGTCTTTATCTTATCCTGGTCCACCTAAAGATCATGACTTAACTGGAAGGAATGGGTCCATCTGCAGAGGAGGTGGAGGAACTCTTCTCCAGGCTATAGGACTCTGGGGTGCTTCTCAAATTATGTCCCATAAGTAAAAACCTTTCTACTTAGAGAAAAGGGGTAACTGTTGTAGGGTTTCTGCCTTTGAGCAAAGAATTTGCAGTGGTGTGACGAAGTAAGTTAATGCGGAACCAGAATTTTATTATCTGGAAAGCAATAGAATTGTGTAAATGAAACAAGATGTCTAAGGGAAGGAAGGAGGGGTAATAAAGGAAAATAATAACATGAAAGTGTCACCCCTAGAGAAAGCCATGTGTGTGTACATGCAAATGTGAATTTAACCTTCTCTTGTCTATCTGGCCTTATTGAGGCCATAGTCATCCAGGACGTGGAATCCCTGCCCCCCTCAAATGGTCTTGCCCTTGGTAGTCACATTTGTATTCCCTAACTTAGCAGCTAGTCAAGTGAATTTATAAACCTTTTGTCAGACTTCAGACAATTTCCAACTGTCCATATCAAATTCAGCTCTGCAGGGTAGGTGTGGTTTGGATTCCTGGAATCACTGACTTCTCTCAGCAGTTTCTACTCAGACTTGATTAAATACTTGCACCTCCAAAGCCACCGCCTCCACTATTCATAATGCTATAAATTCAGTACAACTTTACATCAGACTCAATATGCTACATGCCTGGTACTAAGTTTAACACAGCAGAGGAAACTGGCCAATTAATTTGCCCACTGTTAACCCTGTGTCTGCCTTACGGAAGATCCTCAATATTCCTGAAGTAATGATTGAATGAGTAAGTACAATGTGAGTACAACCTCTCAAACAGGGAGAACATTTTTAAAAATAAGAAGAAAGATAACCAAGGTTACACCTAACAGTGATTAGCATATTATTTTCAGATTGGGCGTATGAGAGGTATTTATTTCCCTTATGCTAGATATAAATGCTAAGCCACTTAAGAATGTGTTAACTACAAGAAGGTCCTGACCCCTGAGAGTGTTTTGGAGGAACAGAAATATAAATAATTAAAATTATAATTTACTATGATGAGTGCAAAAAAATTTTTGATGCGCAAGAAATGGTAAAGAAACAAAACAAAACAAAACAAAAAGGTGATAACCTCACTCAATGCCAAACAATCAGAGGCTATAGTGGGTGATTTGATGCTAATCTGAAATCGCAAGGGAGGAGAAGTGTTTCTTCTTCCGGATAAGATTATTAGGTCATGGAACCCAATGATCTGGCCTTTGAAGGGCACAATCAAATCTTCCGCTGTCTATCAGAGTAGGGGAAACTGAGATCTGACATATGCTCAGAAGCCTTAGAAAGACCATGAGTCATGAAAAAGGTCAAACCAAGAGATAGACTGAGTCTGTCTCAAACTGCCACCTAGCTCTGACTTCACTCAATACCCGATATGATTGAAGTTATCACCCCCTCTCTCTATCTGCCTGAAAAAATGGGGAGGAGGGGAAAGCACTTTACTGCTTTTACTGCTGGACTATATCATCTTTTAAACTATGCTGGAATATAAAAAAAATTAATAGAAACATGAAACAGTGAAAAAATGTAACTGAAAAAGTAATAAATTGTACAGTAGAAGCAGATCTGCAAATGAATAAAAAATGGCAATACCTTATATGTGTAAAAAAATCAAAAGCTGAACAAATTAAATAGAGATAAAAATTTCAGTAAAGAATTAGTCTATATAATAAACCAAATGTATATTCTAGAACTAAAAAAACAAAAAGACTGAAATCAGAACTCATTATTAGAAACTGAGAGCAGTTTGGACATAACTGAAGACAAGATCAGTGAACTCAGAGAAAGAACAACAACAGAAAAAATATAAACCGAAGCAAAGAGAAAAATAAAATAAAATAAAATAAAACAGAATAAATGACACAAGCGTGACATAGTTAAAAGAGCAAATACACATATAATTAAAGTTCAACAAGTAGAGGAAAGAGATAGGGCAGAAGGAATATTTAAGAGATAATTGGTGAGGGGCGCCTGGGTGGCACAGCTGTTAAGCGTCTGCCTTCGGCTCAGGGCGTGATCCCAGCGTTATGGAATCGAGCCCCACATCAGGCTCCTCCGCTATGAGCCTGCTTCTTCCTCTCCCACTCCTCCTGCTTGTGTTCCCTCTCTCGCTGGCTGTCTCTATCTCTGTCGAATAAATAAATAAAATCTTACAAAAAAAAAAAAAAGAGATAATTGGTGAGATTTTTCCAAAACTGGTAAAAACTTCAATCCACAGTTTCAAAAAGCTCCACAAACCCCAAGAAAGAAACATGTGGAGGAAATACACATCAGTAGAGCATAATTAAAATCCTGGAATAAAGACAAAAAAAAAAACTTTTAACAGCAGTGGGAAAACAAGACACATTACTTTTAAAGGAGTAAGAGTACAAAAATATAACTGACTTCTCAACAGAATTGGTCAAACCAGAAGATAGCGAAATGACATCTTTAATGTATGGGGTGGGGTAAGGACCTGCTAGCAGAATTCTATGCCCATAGAAAATATCTTTTAAAAATGAAGACAAAATAAGAGATTTTCAGACAAACAAAAGCTGCCTTCCAGTTAATATTAAAAGGATATTTTAGGCAGAGGAAACTATCCTAGATTGTAGCACAGAATTTCAGATAAAAATGAAAAGCAATGAAAAGAGTAAATAACTAGGGAAATAGTTTTTAAATCAAAATGTATAAATAAATGTGCTTAAAATGAATTTTAAAATTACTAGAGAAAAATAATGTATTAAATATTGTGATTAATTTATTAAAAAGAAAAAATCACAGAAGAATAAAAGGACAAATAACAGAAATAAAATTTTTAAAAAAACAGAAATCAAGCAACAAAATGGTAGAAATAAGCCAAAGTACATTAAATACAAATGGACTAAAGACTCCAATTAAAAACAAAAAAACTTCAATGGATTTTTTTCAAATCCCAGATATATGTTGTATACAAGAGATGACATCTAAATATTAGGAACACAGACGTTTGAGAGTAAAAGTTTGGAAAAAGAAAGGTATTTTATGAATACATGACACATTAGATTTTAAAAGCAAAGCAAGAGGTATCACTAAAGATAGAGTGGAAACAGTCAATTCAATAACACAACAACCCCCAAAATTACATTTCATTTCACTTGATAATTAGGAGGTACTTGTTCTTATGAGATGTGGTAGCTGCAGAAATCGAGTTGCTGAGAAGTTAGAGACAAATGAAAACGAATAGGGATCGGGAGTATAGGCTACACTTTCAGCGCTTCGATGTAAAGGAAAAGAAAGAGGTTAAGTCATGATCTACCAAAAAGGGAAGTTCTAATCAGACAAGAGAGACTTGGGTGTCAGTTGAACTTACAACATAAAAGGCTTTGAGACATTTTGGAGAAAATACCGCTACTGTCCATCACATTGCTCATCTGTGTTACCCTGAGTGTCACATAGCAGAGCACCGATGGCAGTTCTGCCTTTTTCCATTCACGCTCTGACCTTGGACAACCGAGTCATCCTGCGTGTCTCTATTTCTCCTTTTGTAAAATGAGAATTTTAATACTGACCTTATAGAGTTATTATGAGAAGTAAATATACTTTTTAAAAGAAAGCACTTTGTAAAGGAAGCATGTTATAAACATAATACATTACAAGATAAATGCAGCTTCCAAAACTAGAAAGAGATATGGTAAAGCACATTGATAAAAGTATTAGAAGTTCTAGTCCCATTAGAATTTAAGAAAACTAAGTGTTGCACACATACTTGGGACAATGTCTATATTTTCTTGCTGTATGGTGCTTTGTCTATAAAATATAAGTACTACTCTGTGCTGAAGTATTTCCAAGAATCCAGAATGCCCCACCATTTTCATTCTTTGGAGTGCCCAGGACCCGAGAGTGCTTCACCATGCATATGTATCTCCCACCATTGTGATTTCTTTGCCAATTGGAACCACTCTACCCTGGAAACCCCGTGAGTTCTGATAAGAGAGTTTTTGTGCTTATGCAGGAAGATAATTGAGCAAAACTGCTTATAAAAATAGATTTCTACTTAGTGTTGCCTTGTCACAGAACATAACAGGAAACATCCCAACTATACTTTGGCAGATGACAGGAGCCAAGCAAGCACCGCAGTAGGGAAGTTCCTAGGCAGACACAGAACCCAAGGCATAAAAAACTAACATTTCTACTGCATAAAATATTAAACCCTACATGGCATCTTCCTAACATTTTCAGCAAATTCAAAGACACTTAAGAACAGACCACAGCCTTAAGCTATAAATTAAAAAACAAGGAACAATTCTCCCTGATGGGGAAGTCATTTCTCCTCTATGTTCTTGTCTTACCAAGCTCAGGAAAATCTTGATGTGGTTAACGATGCCAGCGGTGGCCACCATCACTTCCTTGGGGAATGGTGATCCTTAATTTAAGTTGGCTGCTCCAATTTCTCAGCATCCCTTGTTGTGTAATTTCTAGGAGTGCTCAAACATTTCTGCAAGACAAGCATCCTTCTTTATCCAAATGTGGGCCTCAATGCAAGGGGAAAACACAGTACAGTAAGCAGTAAGCCCATCAGCAGACTGGATGCTGAGCATACTCCTCTAAGAGTCGGAAGGCAAAAGTCCTAAAAAATACCCTTTGCACAGTATTCTTGGGAAAATCGCATTCTATCTTCACCTCAATATTCCCCTCTCTAATTTGTGAACCTACCCCATAAGGTCACAAACAATATGGTAGACTTTTACTGTAACATCTTAGTTAACTTGAAGCTAAATAGCCCAGAATTTCCTTGCTTAACTAATTTGGGTTAATGTTGGCCACAAGGAAAATCTGTGTGTGATGCAGGAGGCAGAAGTGCAGTAGATATTGTGCTCTAAGGGAAGACATTGGTTAAATTTGCTTGGCAGATTTCAGTTTGTCTTACTTAATGCTTCAAGTACATCTCTTCTTCCTGACAAATGACCCTACTGGATATCAGCAACCCAGGCCAACAAGCGTTTCTTCGTTGTGAATTTAGCCATAAAGAGCCAACAACCTACAGGGACTCCTATACTAATTCTACTCCAACACCGGAAGTGACTCCCTTACTTCAAGTTCTCGATCACTCATCAACAACATATTAATTAGGGACTTTTCTCTCATTTTTTCAAACTTTTACTTCCCAGCTTCTCTGAAAATGGTATGAGCCTTATTTTATACAATAAATTTCTTATTTCATAATATTCATAGTGATTTTACTTCTAGGATTGAACCCCAACTGATATAAGAGGATAAAATAAAATAACAATTGGTAAAAGCAAAAAGGGCTTTATTTTATTTTGTTTTGTTTTAATTGTAAAAAAATAATCCTGCAAGTCTGTGAAGAAAGAAAGAAAGAAAGAAAGAAAGAAAGAAAGAAAGAAAGAAAGAAAGAAAGAAATTTCAAAATGTCTTTAACACAAACATAATAGGTGAACCTGACTTTATTTGCATGACCTGGAGCAAGAATACAAATGAATGTTCACGTACCTTATTACTAAATATACATAAATTATAAATTGAACTAAAACTTCCAAGTAAAACATATTTTATTTTCCTACCTTGAAATATTATATCTTCAATATTAAAAATTCAAAAATATACATGTTATGATTTTATGTGCCTTAAATGCCAAATTAAACAATTTTAGCCATTTTAATCATTAGACAAGCTTTTATTAATTTCAACTTGAAGAAACTATGCTAAAACAGTAAAACTGAAATTGTCAAAATTCTTAAAGCAAGAGTTATATTCAGAAATAATGAGTTTTACCTTCAGACATAATGGAGACACACAAATTGTCCTTATGCATAGAACATTACAAAATGTTTCAACTTTTTCACAAAAGTCGTTATTACTAAGATCATGATTTTTGTTGTCTTTAAAAATATTAACTAGATTTCTACCCTAATGTAAACACTAACATAAATTGAATAGATCTAGTTAATGCTTTAAGAGAACTGTATATCTACAAATATAAATCAATATGAATTTTAATAACAAATGTTATAAATTTAACTATTACAAACATCAGGCTCATTCATTTACATTTCGAAGTAGGATGCTGTAATGGTTAATTTTATGTGTCAATTTGCCCAAGCCATGGGTGCCTAGATTAAACATTGTTTCTAAGGATGTCTGTGAGAGTGTTTTCAGATGAGATTAGCGTTTGAATTCATAGACTCAGTAAACTAGATTGACCTCCCCAGTGGAGTGGACATCATCCAATTCACTGAGGTCTAAATAGAAGAAAAATCAAAGGAAGGGAGGATTTGTTCTCTTCTGCCTCCCTGTTTAACTGGGATATAGTTATTCTCCTGTCCTTGGACTAAGACATTTACATCATTGGCTCCTCTGCTTTTGGATTTAGACTAGATTATACCACTAGCTTTCCTGGGTGTCTAGCTTGCAAATGGCAGATTGTGGGATTTCTCAGCCTCCATAATCACATGAGCCAATTCTTCATAATAAATCTCTCTCTCTACACACACACACCCACACACAAATATATATTAAACGTGTGTGTGTGTGTGTGTGTGTGTATGTATACATATAAAATAAGTTCTGTTTCTCTGGAGAACATTGACTAATACAGATGGTATAGTTTATGTCTGACCAAATTCAGTAAAGAAAATAGAAAAAAGTCAGATAAAATAAAAAGAACTTCTGTTAAAGTCATCAGAGAGCCATAGGAGCAAAAAAGACTAGAGACGCTAAAATTCTGGGAAAGTAGGAATCCTGGAGCGGTAGCTGACAGATCTGCAGCCATTTTTCTCCAGAACCCTTGCTGGTTTGATGCAAGCAAAGCTGACAATTTCAAGGTGTGAAATATACATAAAGTTAGAATTTCCAAAATAAATCAGAGAGATGTTTTAGAGAAAGGGCAGAAAAATATTTGAACAAAAAATGATTGAAATATTTTCCAATCTGATGAAAGCAATAAACCTATACATCTAGGGGAAAAAAAAAAAAAGAACGAACCACAAGCACACAAAATATAAAGAAAACTACAGAAAGTCATGTTACAATCAAATTGCTACAATGTAGTGATAAAATCTTAAAAGGAGCCAGAGAAAAAGACATATTACATAAAGAAGAATAAAAATAAGAACGGCAGCAGATTTCTTATTGGAAAAAGTATCTGTTTGAAGACACCAAAGCAACATTTTTGAATAATTAGAGGAAATGGCCTAAATCCTATGCCTATTGAAAACTGCTTTCAAAAGTAAAGGCAAAAATGAAGTTTTTTTCAGACATATAAAAATGAAAGAATTCATCATTTATAGACCCATACCATAGGAAATGGTAAAGGAGTCTTTCTAGAAAGAGAAAAATGATACCAAATGAAAATATGAAGAATGAAGTAGAGCAGAAATGGTAATTACGTGAGTAAATGCACAGATATTTTCTTATCATTTAAATACCTTTAAAATATAATTGATTGTGTAACCAAATAATAATACCGATCTAGTGTGAGTTCCATAACAGTTCAGAAGTAAAATATATAGGAATAGCACAAGAGCCAGGAGGGAAGAAATAGAAGTATAATATTCATAAGAACATCACAATATGTGAATATATTGAAATATGTGAATATATGTGAAATGTTATATCATTTGAAGGTAGGCTATGGTAAGGAAGAAATGTAACAATAAACTCAAAACAACCACTAAATAGCAAAAGAAACAGTTATGCTAATAATTCAAGGAGATAAAATAGAATTATAAAAAATCCTCAATCTAAAAGAAGGAAAGAAACGCAGAAACAAAAAACAGATGATACAACAACACAACAAATAGAAAGCTGACAAATTTAGACTTAGTCATTTCAACAATTGCATTAGATATAAATGATTCAGGTACACTCTTTTCAAGTCACAGACTGTTAGAAGTAAGATCTTAAAAAAAGTAAGATGCAATTATATGCTTTCAAAAAGAGACACAAATTCAACATAAAAATACAAATAGGTTAAAAGTAAAAAGGATGAAACAAGGTATATTTTAGTAACAATGATCCAAAGAAAACTGGAGTGGCTGTATTAGTATCAGACAAAGTAGATTTTAGAGCGAAGACTATCAACAGGGATAGAGTTGTTTAATAATGATAAAAGAGTAAATTAAGCATAACAATTCTTAAATGCTTATATATCTATCAACAGAGTTCAACATACATAAAACAGAAATTGACAGAACTGTAAGAAAAAATAGATAATTCCAAAATTATAGCCGGAGACTTCAATATTCTTTAATCAATAGCTGTTAGAAAACTAACAGAAAATCAGTAAGGATATAGAAGACTTTAATAACACGTTGTTGAGAGAAATTAAATAAGATAGGAATATAAACTATCCTCTCGGGTTACAAAAATATAGTTAAGAACTGATCTATAAATTTAAATAGACCTAGAGATTCAAATGTATCCCAGATAAAATCCAAAAAGACTACTTTTATTGAAATTGACATGCTAATTCTAAAGCATACAGAAATGCAAAGGACCTAAAATAGCCAAAAAAACTTTGAAAAAGAGCAAAGTTGGGAAACTAATGCTAGCTGACTTGAAGACTTATTATAAAACTATAGTAATCAAGAGTGTATTATTGGCACCAGGATAGAGAAATAGACGTACAAAACACCATAGAGTGTCCAGAAACAGACCTGCTCATGTATGGACAACGAATTTTGGCAAAGATACAAACTTAGTTCATTGGGAAATGGTGAAATAATTGGATATTCGTCTCTAAAAAAAAGGCAAACTTTGATTCACATCTCACATCATATATCGAAATTAACTCAAGATGGACCATAGTTCTAAATATAAAGCCTGAAACTATAAAACTTATAAAGGAAAATATAACAGAAAATTATCTTGTGTTAGGCAAAGTGTTGTTAGAAATGACCCTAAAAGTATAATCCATAAAAGAAATGGCAAAGTGGACTTTATCAAAGTTAAAAACTTCTGCTCTTTGGAAGACACTGTTAAGAGAATGAAAAGGCAAATCAGAGAGTAAGAGAAATCAGACAGATCGTATGTCTGATAATAAAACATAGCAAAATATATATGGAACCCTCAAAACTCAATAATAAAAAAGCAAACTGATTTTTAAAATGGGCAAAACATTTGGGTATTTTCCAAGGAGATATTTAATGGCAAATAAGTCAATAACACCATTAGTCATAATAATGAAAATAAAAAAATCAAAATGAGATTTCATGACATACTTATACACCAATTATATTTATGTATAAAAAGACTGATCATATCAAATGTTGACTACACTGTAGAGGAACTGGGACTCTGATACTCTGGAGGTGAGAATATAAAAATAAACACTTTAGAAAGCAGATTGTCAGTTTCTTTAAATATTAAACACATGCCTATGGTATAATCTAGCCATACCACTCCTGAGTATTCCCCCAAGGTAAAAGAAAGCCTTTGTACATTCAAAGGCTTGTATGTGAATGTTCATAGCAACTGTATTTGTGGTAGCCAAACATTGGAAACAGTCCAAATGTCCATCAACAGGTGAATGGATAAATTGTGCTATATCCACTACTGAGGAATCAAAAGGAATAAACTACTGATATGTGCATACATGAACATGGATGAATCTCAAAATAATTATTCTAAGTGAAAGAAGCAAGACAATAATAATATAATCTGCATGATCTTATTTATATAAATTTCTAAAAAAAATACAAATTACTCTATTGTGACAGAAAACAGATCAGTGTTGCCTATTAACTGGTGGAGAATAGCCAACTGCCAAAATCATTAAATTGTTCACTTTAAATATGTGCTGTTTATTATATATCAATTATTCCTCAAAAAATCTGTTCTAAAAATCAAATATTAGGAATAAATTTAATTAAATATCTATAGAAACTCTACAGTGAGAGAGGGAAAATATAACAGAGAAATTAAGGAATACTAAAATAGGTGAAGAGTTATACCATTTTCACAGAAAGAAGAGTCAATATTCTAACGTCATTTCCCCTAAAATTGATCTATAGACTGAAGTCAATCTAGGTTTAAATTCTTTTAGGGGTGTGTGTATGTGTGTGAAAATTAAGAAGTTGATTTTAGGGGCGCCTGGGTGGCACAGCGGTTGGGCGTCTGCCTGCGGCTCAGGGCGTGATCCTGGCGTTGCGGGATCGAGCCCCACATCAGGCTCCTCTGCTATGAGCCTGCTTCTTCCTCTCCCACTCCCCCTGCTTGTGTTCCCTCTCTCGCTGGCTGTCTCTCTGTCAAATAAGTAAATAAAAAAAAAAAAAAAAAAAGAAGTTGATTTTAAAATATATATGTCCTTTACATCTTTTGTCAAGTTTATTTCTCAGTATTTTGTCTTTGTTGATGCTATTGTAAATGGTAGTTTTGAACTTCTTTTTGGATTAACTTCTAGTGTATACAGAAAAATGGATTTTTGTTCATTAATCTTGTATCCTGCAAACTTACTGAAGTCATTTATTAGTTCCTGTGGGGGGTTTTGGTGGATTATTCAGGATTCTTCTGCACACAAGATAAAATTAAAACCACAATGTGATAGTACTATATCTGTACAAAAATGATTAAAATGAAAATAGTAGGAGTTAGCAAGGATGAAGGATAACAGTAACTCCTATACAGTGCTCGGAGTGTGTGTGTGTGTGTGTGTGTGTGTGTGTGTGTGTGTGTGACCAGGGGACGGGGGGCGGTCATAAATTAATACAACCACTGTGGAAACCTGAAAGTAAACCTATGCATACCTTATCACGCAGCAATTCCACTCCTGGGTATATACCCAGAAGAAATAAGTATATAGATTTACTAATAGACATGAACATGAGTGTGCATAGCAGCACTATTCAGTAAAGTTTCCAAACTGGAAACAACACAAATGTCCATCTATAATATACAGGCTAAATATATCTTGGTATCTTCATGCAATAAAATACTGTATAGCAGTGAATGAAGTCTAACTAAATGCATCTGTTGGGGGAGATCATTGCCGATTGACCAGTGAGATAAACCCCAGAAACTGGCAACTCCCCATGCTCTCCCCTGTCCTTGGAATGTGCACTTGCCTTGCCTGCTCCCAGAAGCTGCCCCATGGACATAGCCTTGAAATAGGGATGTGTCATTGAGACCATCCGGGTGGTATACACGACTCAAATCACTTAAGACCACTAGGTCAACTTTGAAGATTTGGCGGGGGCATGAAGAAACGACTTGTCTTGCAGCCACCCAAGACATACGGAAGTTCCTTGCTTTAATAAACTGCCACCTTTCCATCTGGGACCGTCTGCCTCTTTCTTCCGTCTCCCTGCTCTCTGGGTGTCTGGAGGCCAGTGTCAGATTACACAGGGAAAGCCCCTGAGGTTGCGAACTGACAGCATCAGTATAAATGGATTTCAAAATATTGAACAAAAGAGTACTGTATGTGATTCCATTACATAAAATATTAGACAGCAACAACTATAGTGGTAGAAGGTCGAACAGTAGATCTCTTGGCAGTGCTGGTGATCGATAGTGGCTGATTACACAGGTATGCTCCGTCTGCGAAAACTCAGTGGGCCTCACACTTGAGATCGGTCCACTCAAATGCTCCATGCATTCCAAGACATCGTTTGCATCTGATGTCAGCTGTTGTACATGCCACAGACCTCCATGGCATTGGCATGCAGTCACCTTTCATTTCAAGGTCAAGGGGCAGGAAATGGAGGAGAAATATCCATTTCCTTGGGGCCTAAATGATATTAGTCACAAGCGCAGATGTTTAGGGTTACAGGTCACAAGTGCCAGGTCCCAAGTGACAGATGGTCTATGTGCTTTACATTCAATGAATTTCTGCGTTTGGGGCATACAGGGCTCTCTGAAACACAGGGCCCAGAGCAAAGACTGCCCTTGCCCTGGGCCAAGGTGGTTCGGGTCCAGTTAGAATTTACCTGGTACATTTGATTGCTTGCCACTTTTATTAATTTGAGGATTTGGATTTTTTTTTTTAAGATTTTATTTATTTATGTGACAGAGAGACAGCCAGCGAGAGAGGGAACACAGCAGGGGAGTGGGAGAGGAAAAGGCAGGCTCCCAGCGGAGGAGCCCAATGTGGGACTCGATCCCGGAATTCCAGGATCATGCCCTGAGCCGAAGGCAGACGCTTAACGACTGTGCTACCCAGGCGCCCTGAGGATTTGGATTTTTATCCATTGTTTTATCCATTGCTTCTAAATATTTTTCCCATTTTTTGGGGTATTTTTTCATAAAAGCCTATTTCTTTGCTGTAATATGATCACGTTGTAGCTAAGAATGTTTGAACTACAGTAAAAAAGATTAAAAAAGAAAGAATAATTTGATCGCAAATAAATGTGGACCTGGTTTAAACACACTGATTTGTTATATTCATTTGGTTAACTGTACTGCATTTTTGCATTTCCTGCAATGTGTAGAAAGCTATAAAGTTCTAACCTGAGTTCAAACCTTTAGCTACCAATGTTGATGCTTAAGTGTCAGATTCAGTGTCAATTCTATACATAACCAATTCACTGGTAATTTGTTGTGTTTGCATTCTGGAATTTCTTATCTATCATGGGAATAAACTCCCAGAGGCTTGAGCATGGAGAAAGGAAAGGACCTAGATTCGGAGAGCTGTGTCACTCATTTATCGCTTCTGCAGGCAGGTACTCACCTAGGTCATCAGAGGAAAGCATTGGAAGGCTTCGCTTCCTACTTTGTCATCCAGCTGATACCACACCCTGTTCCAGGCTCCCCCCTAAAGGAGGAGACAGGCTTTTTAAAAGAAACTGCAGCATGCTCTGAGGAGTCTCCTGGGTAGCCCGGAGAGACCTGGCAGAAAACTACCAGCATGGAAAACAGACAATTTAGGGTGAGGAGAATGGAGAACTAGAGAGCAAGCAATGAGGGAAAATGAGAAATTTCATTTATCCTTACATTAGAGCAAGATATTCTCTGGGGAACCATGCCTTATTTCAAAGTAAAAGAGAGGAACAACTTCATGCATAATTCTGTATAATTCTGCATAGTATATATTAAACACCTTGCTAAAATCTATTTATAAGCACTCACAAGAAAACGAGGAATTGAGAAAAAGTACAGAAAAATGAGTGTCTGTCTAATCTATTTTTTTCCCTCTCACAGAGTGATAGAATTGCTGAATCAATAGTTATAATTAGCCTGATTGTCAGGGGACTGGGTGTGGATAGATGCAAAGCATATTATCTTTGTTCAATTTCTAGTCTGGGGCTGCCAGGCAAACGTCTCCACAATGGAGAAGGCAGAAGAAAGGGTGTACAAGGCTTCTCGCGAGCAATCCTCGCATCATCCTACAGGGAAAAGAAGTGGTAGGCACTGATAAACCGAATTCCTCATGGATGTCATGCCTGCTCCTCCTTCATATCTTCATTAATGACTTAGATAAAGGTCAACCGTCAGACCCTTGTGTATGAACAGGGGAGTTTTCCCATCAACTCCGTCACTCCCATTGAAAAGCGTATCTTCTCCCTTCCTCATACAACTCTACACCCCCAAACATCACATACCTGGTCAGACTTTCAGTGAAGTTTATTTTAACAAAACTCGATTGAAATGGGGCAAAAAAAAAAAAAAGAAAAAAGAAAGAAAGAAAAAAAGGGAAAAAAAGAAAAATCTCTGAAGATATGGAAGGCAAGGAAAGGAAATTACCAAGCTAATTATCAAAATTATCAGAAAGTTGAGTCTATTCCTTCCCTATCTTCTCCACTACTGCTTAAAGGTCTGACCTTTTATTATTTCTTGCTTGAATCACTGCAAAAGCATCGAATCCCTAAGACAGGCTTTTTATATTCATCTGGACTTGGTTGTGGAGATGTTTCATAAACATAAACTTGACGGCTACTTTGCTGCTCAAAACCATTCATCGCTCCTGAACTTTTTATCCAAGCACATAGGCCCTTCACGGTAGATCCAATCTTTCTCCCCAAACATCCCTCCCATGGCCACAGAATACCCTCAATTGCAGAGGTACAACTTCCTTTTGCTTCGGTAGGAGGCTTGCAGCTTCTGTGCGGTGCTCTACAAGGACAATTACAGACTGCAGATGCTTGAAAGTCTTTATTTCAGAAACCACCTACCACAAAACTACTTTTTTCAATGGTGACATATAATGCAACCTGGATTTTTATTTGAATATTTAGAGAAACCATTTTCCATTCATTAATTTTTAAGTTATCTAATTTTAATAGGTATTTATAGAACATAGTAAAATATTTAAACTTCAGAATGTCTCTTTTCTCCCCAATTTCTCTGTTACTTTATACATGCTATACCATCCTAAGGATAAGATTCCTTTCATGTTTATTCTGCATTCTTACCCCAGTTCAAACAAAATCTATTAATTACATTCTACATGACTTAAACTTTAATATAAGCTAATTCTCCAATTATAGGTATCTACTACAAAAATATTTTGTGGGCCTTCTTTTTTTAGAAGTTTATATAGGCATCTGAACAGCCAAGGGAAAAAAATTACCCAGAAGGACCTTTTGAAATACTACAGGGGATTGACTGCCTCTTGTATACGATCTGCCTATGACATTTTGCCCTTCTAAGTATTAAATCAGTCTCCAATATGAAAGTAAATGCATAGTCACAAAAGTAAACATCTGGTTTCCACATAAAGAAAACACAAATGATTTTAAAGGTCAATTACAGAATAATAATGTTTCTATTACCTATCTAGAATTTTTATATATTTGAAACTAGCTTCAGTTTAAGACAATTTCACCCACATCTGGTTACAATCTGCATTTTCCTTATTCAAAGTAACAATATTTGATAGAAAAAAATCCAATACCATATGAAATTTTAGATGAGTCTACATATATATGGCTCAGCTAAAGTCCACAAATCAGCTAAAATGTACCAATAATTAGAAGTTCAGTAGATCGTAGATTTGCTGATTCTTTTGTTCTTCACCCAATAGAATATTTATTCAACAGATGACTACTGGCATTGTTAGAAGGCAGTAATGCATCTAAACCATGTTTGCTTAGCCTAGCAAAATAATAAATTGTGCTGTGTTTATCCTTTTGTTTCAAAGGCCAACTGTTGGCTTTATTTAATACCCTCTTAACATGCTAATAGCTCCTAATGGTCACATCAACCATCAGTTAAACAAACCATTAGGTTGAGAAAAGAAATTTCAATAAAGGCAATTCACTAATTTGTTGATTGTTAATGGACATTAGCCCATTCAGGACCTTACTCTAGACATATAGTTTAACTCAGAATCTATTACAGCAGTTTCTCTATACATAGTAAAGGAGCCAATTCAGCATTCTAAGTACTTCTATTTCCACAAGACACGTTACCTAGATTTTTATATGCAAATTAGATGTTTTTAATCTGCAACATACACATAAAAAAAGAACCTGCCAAAAATAAATTGACTTTCAAATTATATAATTTTCACACGGTTTATGATTAAGGATAAATTTACAAGGGTCTTCTTAATCTCTTTCTCAATTATTAAAGCACTGTTCCTGCTATTTTAGTTTTAGAGCTGGTCATTTCTGTTTTAGATTCAAAGTACCCTTTATACAATCAAAACACCACATTATTATGCCAGAAAAATGAAAGTTAAAGACATTTTTATAAATAAGATTTTGCTGCTCACTTCATGCTTGCCTTCACGGACAAGAGTTTAAATTGCTTAAAACATTTTTTGTGTTATACTTTTCAACTAATTTGTTTATTTAATTTTTAAATATAAATGGGATTGAGGACTATTTTCAGAACGTTTACTCAAAATCTGATATCTGAGGGCATTAAAGAAAAATTACGCATGGTTTTTCAATTTTAAAAGGTAAGTTAAGATACTTCTATGTTTCTTTTCATAGTGGAATTATTTTTCTTGTGATAATTCCAAGACATGTATAAAGCGACCCAGAGCCCCTTTACTTCAGTGTAAACTCAATTATATACATTGACAGACACCAAAGCCCACACATGACTGTGGAAAATCATTTAATTGTAGTCATATTTTACACATGCCATTCACATCATCCTGTAATAGGGTAACTAGTACAATTAGCTTTGGCATGTGTTGTGAAAGCCAAGCAATGAATGCATTCAAGATCGCACTTTTCTTCTTTCCTCCCTCTTGAATGATTGCTGAGGTGAGCCTGAAGACTACTGGTGCTTGGAGGGAATTATCATCATACTTTATCATAATTTAGTATTTTAAGCAATCCACGGTGAAGAGGTTTCGAGTGGTTAAAACAACCAAAGATATAGGGATCAAGTTTCTCAGCTTTGAAATTTGAAGAAAATATCTTACGGACATGCAGCGTTCTCATAAACAAAATGATTCTCCTTCGTGCCGTTTAATCATTTCATTACCTCAAAATGTAGAAACAAAATGTGCTGGTCATGCAATCACTTAATTACCATGATTGGACCATGTAACAGATCACGTGTGCACATTTTTAAAGCCATAATACTCTAATGGAAAATACTCTTATGCATTTTATATAAAGCTCCAAATTTAAACCAAATGAAGTGTCCATATTTTAATTTTCTTCTTCTTCATCTTTGAAAAGAAAAATTACCTAAAGGAGATACCATGGGTAACAATCCCTATGTTTAGGTATTAAATTTACAAAACTCTTCCTGAGAATTTCTTAGGAGATTAATTGCTAGCTTATTTTGATCTATACACTATATCTTAATTGTACAATACTTTTATTTCATGTGCTATGCTGTACTTTTAACATATACTGAAACTTTATATATTTTTTTAACATAAATAGGTGAAAGTTCAACATATGATTTATTGACAAAACATCAATATTTCTCAATCTTGAAATGTCATAACTACCATTTCAATAACCGAATTAGTATTCAATAAAATAAGCAAACTAATCATTTTATTTACTCAAGAATTGAGTTCATAAACATTGATTAAAATGTAGGCTTTGCTGCTTCTTCCTCTCCCACTCCCCCTGCTTGTGTTCCCTCTCTCGCTGGCTGTCTCTATCTCTGTCAAAAAAGTAAATAAAATCTTAAAAAAAAATGTAGGCTTTGCAGGATTGCTGTGAGAATTAAATATAATACATAATATAGTAAAGTATTAAGACTCCCTAAGCTTTGGATAGCTATCTGGATATAAAAATAGAACCTAGATGGTAGAGACCCCGAGTGGGAGAGGATGATTATGCCTTAGTTATGGAGGGGAATGAACCATTTCCAATAATCAGTAAAACAGAGCAGGACCCTTTATTTACTCTTACCTAACGCTGTCCCTCATCCTACTTTAGAATCGTACTCATGTTTAACTTGTTATTCTGCTCACAAGGAAACCAGCTAGGAACACAGGGTTCATTTTTCATTCCGCCATTGATATTGAGATGATAAGTTGGCAACTGTAATTGTTTCTCCCCCATAGTTCATTACAAAGTCCCCATGTTGATCTATCAAGTCATGGAGTAACTCAATTGATTGATTTGAGACTATTATTGGATTCAATGGTTTTCAATTGCCTCTCTTTCACAAAGCAAATATTTTTAGCCAAGAGATATTTTACTTGACCAATACATGATTAATAAACTAAAATGCTGAGCTCTGTTGTACTATGAAATCTATACCAACCATCATTATAAATGGTAAGTACAACCACTGAGGGGGAAATGGCAATGACTCGGAAAATCTTACCATAAACTTATTGTCCAAGAGTTGTTATACACCCAGCCCTGATATCTTATCAGTTAATTTTTTATTTACCACAATTCTAATCATGGCACCTTTGTCCCGGTATGAAAGACAATTATAATCCAATCCTTCTCTTAAATTTCAAAAACATTTATTCTCTTTCTCAACGTTGTCCCATTGTTTCCAATTATGTACTTTGGAACTTACTTGTATGACAGCTTCCCAGCCAGGATGAACCTGCCTATGGCCAGCCCATCCTTCCACATTTGTCCCAGGAGCACAAGCAATCCTCTTTCTACAGCTGTCCATGACTACGTTTTCTGTCTTCTTCAATAGGGTTTACTTTATGATGTTTACCATTTGCTGATTCTAAATTTCCTCTCTTTTCATTTCATTCATTTATTCATTCGAGAAATATAATTGAGCACCTTGTTACGTGTCAGCATTGTTCAAGATCACAAGAAATCAGCAGCGAATTTAAGGACCAGAGATAGCAGAGGCGCCTGGGTGGCCCAGTTGGTTAAGCACTTGACTCCTGATTTTAGTTCAGACCATGATCTCAGGGTCATGAGACTGAGCCCAGTGCCCAGCTCCATGTTCACTGTGGAGTTTGCTTGAGATTCTCTGTCTCTCTCTGCCTTTGCTCCTCCCCCTGCTTTCTCTCTCTTTCTTTTTCTAAATAAATAAAATCTCTTAAAAATAAAAAAATAAAATTAAGACAAGAGATACCAGAGAAAGCAGAGATTAATTGCAGTTTTGAGTAATTTCTGGTAGAGAACTGGATCCAACCATTTTGAGTTCTCTTTTCATGCATTAAGTTCCTTCACTAATGATTTGATTATCTATCTTAAAAGGGGTTTTCAGGAACATTTCACCAAGAACATTTCCTAATTTGGTTAAAGAACTCTGGTAAACTTGTTAAAATCTTGAAAGGTGATTCTCCTAGAAATTGTGTAATGATTGATGTGAAGAAAATGGCATTATAATATTAGTTCTTCCTTTTGCATGTGTAAGACATAGCTAGAAATTACTAAAGTATAATCAGTCTTTTTATTTTTAGACTTAATTATAAAGTTGGTTTTGCCTATAACTATAAAATGAAAAAAAATATTTCACATTGTGTAATATAACCATAACGAGACATTACACCTTAAAATAGCTAAACCCAGTAAGGTAGAAAGTGAATCATTTTATTGAGCTTTAGGATACAGGAGAGGTCACAAAATGGCAACTAAGGAACATGAAAATTTCCCCCTGATTAGGTGATTTTTAAATTTTTTATTATATTATTTATTGGTAATTTTATGTAACACTCCAGAATCTGTTTTTGTTTATAAATTAGCAGAGCTAATTAACACTTTCCAGGTGACCACGACCTCATTCCTTATTGCCTGACACATGGCTTGTTTCATTCATGTTTATTATTTATCTAATCCTATAAGCTTTTGGGTTGTGGACCATGACCCACATTAAATAGTATGATGTAAGAAGAAGCCACTGAGTATTGGAATTTCAAGTAATTAATTGAGGTAAAAGGTAGGAAGCTCTCCCAAGTAGCATCCAGTCTGAAAATTATTCTAATCCTACCCAAATCCAAAGAATGGTTTCCATATTTCCCAGCATATTTGAGTGGAGGCAACATTTTACAGTATATATTTGTGTAAAGGAAGCATTCATTGCAAAGGTGGGAAAGCTATAAAAAAAGCATGCCATGAAGTCATTGGACTTTACTAGATGGTCTCTGAGCAATAGCAAGAGTCATTCATTCTCAGAAAAAATTCTCTGGGGATCTGTTGTCACCTCAGATACAAGTGAGCGGGCTAAAGTGGTTTGGTATGGCTTCACAAGCAACTAACAAGGGATAAGATGTAACCAGCAAAGGACACAGATGAAGGTCAGCTCCAAGGTGGCTTGTATCAGCTTTATTGGGGTGTGGAACATAGACTGAGAACAATGCCTTTCACACAGTACACCTTCAATAAATATTTTTCAAATAAATGAATAAATGGATAGAAAGTTAACTAATTAAAAAATGACCCCCAAATTGTGAATATTAGTTAACCATTCCTCTCAAGGGTAACATTTACCCCCAAGTCCCTACTAATTTTCCTTGACCATGAGAATCACATTGAAGTGTTAGCTGAACATTATTTTTATTTTGTTAAATAGAAGTTTATACTCCACCTATTTATTAATTTCTCTGTAGTTTATTTGATATTAACAGTTATTTCTCAGTTAATCCTTCTTTATTGTCTTTAGAGGTCTTGAACAACAAAAAGCCGTTTGAATACATAGAAAGAAAACTCACCTTTAATGTTTACAGACATTAGTCCAGAGTACTGGTAGTAAGCATACCTTATCATGTGGTACTAATCTATACCTGTTTCCATCTGGTTGTAATAAGCACTTCAAATACACTATAGCCAACCACCCTGTGATATTAGCTACAAGTAGAGGAGGCAAATAAAATTAAATAGACTTTTGATACGGACTGTAAAATGCCAGAGTTAGAAGGCCCTGGTGTTAGGCTGTGTATTTCCCAGTACTTCTCAGCTAGAGGTGCTGGAATGTTCTACCACGGGCCCACCTACATTTGATTTCTTGGCTGGCATGAGAAGGAAAGGTGAATATTGAGTATCTATTCTGAGGAGATGAAATCTCACACTCACCCCTGCCCCGAAGGTGCAATGTTGCTTTACTTACCTTACCTGGCTCTTCACTTTCCTGCTGTGTTGGAAGTGCTCTCTGAAGTGGGGTTCAGGTCACTCAGGTGAGATCCTAGAACCTCCTCTTTTATCCCCAACTCATTGTTCTTGAATTAATTGTTCAGACCACATTATGGCCTTCAGCTTGTTGCTGAATACAGTTCAGAGCTAAGACCTCTACAGCTCTGACGCAGCTGTGGGTACCAAATTCCTTTTGTTGTTGGTGTCTCCTTGGATAACTCCAAGTTTGCATACTTTCTTTGCACAGTGCATGGTCTGCTACTGCTGGAGACAGCAATAGATATCAGGCCATTTCCCCTCACTCTATTTCATCTTGCCCCCAGCCTAGCTGATGTATGACACCTCAAAATCTAATTCAAGGACTTCTAGTCAAGAAGGATCTGTATGGAATCACGGTGAAACATTCCTGATGTTCTAGACACAGAACATTGAGCGCCAAATAAAAAGAGGAGAAAAAACAGACATCATCAGGAATCAAACACAAAACAAAATGAGGCAAAACAAACAGGCACATAGGAAGTGGTGAGAGGGGCTGAAGCCACTGTCTGCTGAATTTTGAGTTACAAGCAGATTAAGCCTGGCATTTGGCTTTTCCAGGAAGCAGAAACTGAAATTGATCCCTACAAATCAGATCCAGTTTCTTGAAACCAGGAGCTGGGGTGGAATTCTCTGCACATGAAAAGAAGCTGAAGGCATAGCTGCTTGCCAGTGCAGAGGCCATGGCTAATATAAAAGATACAGGGCTGTCTAGCCATCATCACTGAGGTGCCATAGCTTTGAAATACAATGTCAGACCTGGTTCTAGACTAGAGACAGTTTCCATCTGTCTGGAACCCCCTTCCCACCATCACCATGTACCTGAGATCCTTCCCATCCTCCAAAGATCTGCTCAAACGTGATTTCTTCCATCAAACGCTCTTAGAACACTTTCTGCCTGAAAAAGTTGGATGTCTTCCCGGCAGTTCTTGATGTATGCATTTTGTGAAAGTGAAGCTTAAGTATATACCGTACTGGTAAGTCTGGCCTACGTATATGAAGACCTCAGATTGAATGTCAGTTCAGCCACTCACAACTGGATAATATTGAATAGTAAACTAAACTCTCTGAACCTCCATCTGCTTACCTGTAAAAATAGGGTTGCTGCGAGGGTTAGCAGTAATGCGAGTCAGGCCATTAGCATAGTGCCTGGCACGGAGCAAGCCTTCAGGGGGTATGAACTACTCTTACTAGAGTTTTGGTGTACATCTTTCAGACTACAGGATAAGATTTTGTGGGTAGATTGTATGTCTCAACTGATGAGTGTGATAGAGTCAGGCATCCTTCGCTTTGATTCTGGCTCTATCCTTTAGTGCCTATGTGACCATGAATGAATGCTACAGGTCGGCTGGAAACTGATATTGAAAAGAAACCCACCCTGAAAGAATAAAACATTCTGTTAGTAAAATCAAGATTTGTAAATCCATTCAGTCTATATCAGAAATTAGCCAATAATGCAACTGGTTTGGAAAAAAAAAAGATAACACTTCACACCCATTAGAAATGGTATTCTATATACAGAAAAGAATAAGTATTGGTGAGGATGTGGAGAAATTGGAATCCTTATGCCCTGCTGGTAGGAATATAAAATGGTGCTGCCACCATGGAAAATAATATGTTGTTTCCTTAAAAAAATTAGAAAAAAGACATACCATATGATCCAGCAGTCCCACTGTGGGCATATACCCAAAAACAGCTGAAAGCAAGGACTCAGACAGATACTTGTACACTCGTGTGCATAGCATCAGTGTTTATAATAGCCAAAAAGTGGAAGCAACCCAAGTGCCCACCCACCAATGGATGGATAAACAAAATATGGCTTATACATGCAATGCATTTTATTCAACCTTAAAGAGGAAGAAAATTCTGACACATGCTACCACATGGATGAACTTTGACAGTATTAGGCTAAGTGAAATAAGCCAATCACAGTAGGACACATATTGTATGACTCCACTTATATGTGGTACCTAGAGGAGTCAAACTCATAGAGAAAGTGGAACGGTGGCTGCCAGGGGCTCAGGGGAGGGGAGAGTGGGTACGCAGTTTCAGTTTGGGAGGATGAAAGATGAGCTGGAGAGGGTGGGGGGATGGGAAAGCACTCAATGCCATTGACGTGTTCATTTAATATGGGTAAGATGGTATGTTTTGCATGTTTTATCACAATAAAAAAGATGGTAAAATGTAGTGAACTAACAGGTGTTCAAAAGAATCACACAATTCCTTCATTTTCCTCCTGGCAAGTTTACTTACTATTGCTGCTTAACTTCTGTGTCGACAAGCTTATATTTCTTTCTTATTCAAATTGGAAATTGCACGTTAGATAGAATTAAGACTATTAATCAGAAACATGCCAAGTGTATTTTCTAATGACCCCGACTTTCTGGATTAATTTCTGATTCCAATACCCAGAACTGCCTGGTGCTGTGTGAATTTTAGGGGAGAGTGAAAATGCGAGTTCACATTAACATCTGATCTCTGTTGTGAAACTCATCCATGGGTTAGGGAAGCACCATTCTGAGTACTTTCCTACAAATAAGACACACACACACACACACACACACACACACACACACACACACACACGGGTTTAGCTGCAAATGATAATGTAAGCAGTTGCCTGTTAAGTATAATGCTTAGCAGAATAACTGTTTCAAAAGCAACACACATATACAGAGTAATAAAATAAAAGGTGTTTTTTAAAAAATTCTCTCTTCAGTGAGTTTCTAGGTGCAGTGAGGAATTTAGGTGGTGCCAGTGGGGAGCAAAATGCTATTTAAGACTTCCCTGCTGGGGAGGTCTTTTCTGGTGTTCGTGCTGTATATATTTATCCCATCTGAGAGCTTGTCCCTCACACCTTTTTTTTTCTTTTTTGAAGTGAGTCTAATAATCTTTTTCCCTGAGGCAGAGAGACAGGAGATTTGTGTTTTCCCCACGGCATGTTGCTCCAGGGGCCACTCAATAATCAAGCAGTTAAAACAGACAGGACTCTTCATTGCTCTTTCCTACACTCCCTGCTAAGTCTGCTACCTCAGAGACTCATTTTCCTGGACATCTGATTATCTTTTATTCCCCGCATTCCCTTTTATTACCTCCAATAATTCGTTTGACCCCTACGTTTTCCTCCAACATTCCTCCGTGACCTCTTCTCAGTTTTGGGGACCCATGTTAGGCTGTGTGGAGACAAAGACATTTTGTCCGTTGAGCAGAGCAAGGAGGTGTCTTGCCCCACACCAGTCATCATAACTGACACAGGAGCTGAAAATATGTTCTGGGGTGGTGAATAATTTCAATAACGAAGAATTTATAATAAATCATGTTCACTAACCTTCATCTGGTGGTTAAGAAAGAACTGGTCCACTTTTATTTATTTATTTTTATTACCAGATACTCTTTCACATCTGAAGTATTATTAGAATACCTTTTGGCACCATTCCCATTCTCCAAGTTTGTTAGTAATACACAAGAAATATGGGTGAAAGGTGGGGGTAAAAGGCAGAAAGTGGAGGAAAAGCATTCAGTGATGGGTAGAGGAGGAGCAGAAGGAAGATGAGAAATATATGTGATGTCCATCCTGGGAAGATGACAGGAAGGACTAGATATAGGATCCTAGGTCATGTAACTGAGGTACCTTCTTCCCTCACAATAGACATATGACATTCACAAAGAAGGGAAGGCAGACCACCTTGACTCCAGGCCAACTGACTGTCCTCCATTTTGGTGTCTTGGTAAACAGAAATATTACACATTGTTTGCCACTAACAATAGTTAGCAATATTGAGGTTCATGAATTATATTCTTTACAAATTAAAGCTGATTCTAGTAATCTCTGCAGTGACATCTCTTTCACTCGCTTTCTAGTATGTTCTTGCGGAAGTAAAAGAGAGGGAGCTAATTTGCAGGGAATTGTGTTTATACTGCTAAATATGATATCTCCATGTGTACTTGAGACTGAGGAGAGTGAACGTTTAAACGACTCACTTCATGACCTGCGTGCTTAAAACATGCCTTTAAAAGCATCAAGCTCCTGGCCTCATCACACATCCAAAAGTCTACAGCTGTATATTTCTTATTTTCTGAAACACAAATCTTAAAAACTAAATGGGAGTTTGTGGCACAGCTGTGCCTATCATCCTGTATATCCCCAGAGGGGAAAAGAGGTTGGGCCAAGCTCTTCCTGTCTTCCTCAATGCCTTTCCCCCATATTTCTTGTGTATCACTTGTGTGATACTTTATGGTTATAAATCACCATGATAGACTGATTCTCATAACTCTCAGGTGGACAGCTGTTACCTCATTTTATGGATAGAGAAATAAGTCCTCTTCCACAGTGCTCTAAATGGGAGGAGTTTATGAACCACCATTCACGTGGAAATCTGACTCCAAAAGCACAGCATTTCTTATGCACAAAAATGTGCACTCTTCCCTTATTTCTTGTCATATTAAATCCAAGCACCTTTGCCTGGTTTTTAATTCCCCCCAGATCCATGGGGATACCATGCTTATCCAACCTTGTATCCCACTAGAGTGGAATTCCGAACACTCAGGTGTGTCCCTAGAGGAGAACGACCCTAATGTAAAATTAAACACTTGAGAGCTATTAGGTGGGCCAGGCCTACCTCCATGAAGCAGGTACTATAGTGTCCCCGGTTTATTGATGAGACCACACGTCTCATGAGAGAGAAGCGGGCTTTGAACTGAATTCTGTCTCTTTCGAGTTGCTGCAGATCTCCCTGTGAGCCTCACACGTGTTAAGACGTCCTCCAGAATTGTCCTCTCATATTCCCTTGGTTCACCAGGCCGTCACGACTGTACTCCCGGAGAAAAGCAGGCAAAACTACAGCTTTACGGTTGTGACTGAGAAGGTGGGTTCAGACGTGCCCTGCAACTGCCAGGTGGCAGCAGACCTGCCCAAGAAAAATTATATTTAATTATATTTTTTAAAGAAATAAAATGAAGGTCGGTAAGGTGGCCTCACCTGTCTAAGACTAAATTCAGCTTTCAATTGGGCTTATAAAATTGTATTTTCTATACTGCTCTAAGGGAAAAAAAAAAAAGCTTTCAGAGAATAAAAGATGGGGATTTATTACACTGCTATTACTTTGCAGCTTTTTATTATTATATTTCCTCTTAATTCTATTGAAAAATCCATACTCTGTTTGCAAACAGATTTTTTATTAGATTTTCAACTTACATTAATGCTCTCCACCATGTCTAAAATATCACAGCATTATATTTCACTCTTGTTTGAGGATAAGGGAGGAGAATATATTCTTTTGCAGCCTTATGCATCTATTTCATGGAAATAGGCAAACACAGGAAGTAGGCAGACATAAAACATATGTGCTGTTCCCACTTTTTAAAAAATCTAGTTTTCCAAGTACCAAACAAAGTCATATAAATACAAGTGTAAGTTAGTTGAATATGGGTTTTAATAATTCCCTCCCCTATTCTCTCTGAACACCAATATTTTTAAATAGAGCCCTATCATGAAGTTGATTAACAGCAGAAAGACAGCCAAAGACATAAAAATGATCGAATCAGTAGAGAATAAAGCAGGATGTCAATCCTTTGATATAGTTTAGAGAGGTTAAGTAGAAATAAAAGAAACAGAAAAATTTGATTTTGAACTAAAAAGGCAGAACATTAAATTAGATCAATATGGATATGGGGAAAAGGATGAAAGAAAACATTATATAGAAACAAGATCATTCCACATCCACCTACAAAATGAATCTTGGCATTCGTATTATAATACGTAGAAAAGGAGACAATTTCAGGTCAATCTAAACAAAAGTTACACAGCATCTAATGTGGGAAAGATACGGAGGACCCAAAATTAAATCTAAATATGCCACTCTGCTTCAGGTTATCTCTCACACAAGAGATACTAGAAATACAGAAAGATTTAAAATTTAAAGAGGAGTATGCTCAATATTCTAGAAATGGAATGAATAAATGTGATATGGAGACAGCAGTTCACTATTACCATGCATTATAAGGTTAGAGAGTCATTATCATGGAGTTTCAGCAGAAAAAGGGTAAACAAGAATCAATCAGGCCCAACTCCTTTATTCCATAAATGTGAAAATTGAGGACCAGAGATGTTAAGGGCCGAAATTTCTTGACAGACACACAGTATTTGGGAACAATACTGTCTGGCCCAGGAACCCCAAGTCTCAAAGCTCCATGTGTATCATTTTGTCACTAAAAGCAGCGTTAAAATGATACTTAAGGAAACATGCTCAGCGACTTTCTGGTGAATGAGCATGCCGTAACTTTGTATTGTTAGAACTTCAGTGACCTTCAGGACTGCCTCCCCAGCACCACAGAAGGTATTTATCCACCGTGTTAACTTCTATAAATATGTTAGAAATTCAGACACATGGGATTCCCCTGGGGGGCTCAGCCCGTTAAGCATCCGACTCCTGATTTCAGCTCAGGTCATGATCTCAGGGTCGTGAGAGTGAGCCCAGCGTTGGGCTCTGCACTGAGTGTGAAATCTACTTGGGTTTCTCTCTGCCTCTCTCCCTCTGTGCCTCCCCACTCTTTCTCTCTCTCTCTCTCTCTGAAAGAAGGAAGGAAGGAAGGAAAGAGAGAGAAAGAAAGAAAGAAAGAAAGAAAGAAAGAAAGAAAGAGAAACTCAGATACAGTGACAAATCAATCAGGAGTTTAGATATTGCCCCCTCACTTGCTCAAAATCGTTTCACTGAGTTAGTAGCTAGAAATACAAACTGTGGCGAAGCCAAGAAGGGTTGGACATGGGGAAATAAGCCTGAAGGAAATGGAGACTGTGATGACAAAGAGCTGAATGTGATTTAATAAACAGGGAAAATAAACTAGGAGAAAACAATTCATCCCTGAAACTAAATGAGATAAAAATTGACTGTTTTTCTCTCATTGAATTATGTTTGCCTGGTTATTACCTCATTTTCTTCCTTGGAGATGATTCTCCTGAGACAGCATTGAGGTAAGGCCTGGAGTACCCAGGGACCGGCCCCTCCCCCAAGGTGAGCTCCCTTCAAGGACTGAAAACGCAGCAGGAGCTCTTGTTACCACACCCAGGGAGGACCCACTGAAGAGCCAAGGCAGAGCCAGGAAAAGCGTGGCCAGGCATGCTCGCCTTTGACACGTCCCACTTTCTCCCTCCTTTCCTCTCCTTTTTTGATCCAGTACCCTTACCCTCAGTACCCAAAGCCATGTCCAAGCCCTCTGGGATTTCTCTGAGGGGTCAGCATACTGTAATATGAATTTACTCAGTTCGGGAGAGAATGAGTATTTAAGAAAAGAGACCCTAAATAACATAATGTTTCATAATAGATGATTCTGGGATGAGAGAGAAAATTTTAACCTCTATGTACCTTGGAGGAAAGACCTTCACACTTTTATGCTCGTGTATCCCCTAAAAGAATTTTGAGTCTATGTGACTTTAAACTGAGAGTAAACCATTTGCTCAAGTCTAAATACTTGTGAAGGATATAATTGCTAGCATATGGCAAATATTGAAATTTAAAATATGATATCACACTTTCAGATGCTTGTAGTAGCAATTTGATACCATTATCAATTGAAAATTTTACTGAAAACTCTTCTTAATGGTTATAAAATTAACATTCTTTCCTTAAAATTGCATTATCATTTCACCTTTCCTGTAGAATTTTTTTCTCATGTAGCAAATATATATTTCATATATACACATATTATATAAAATTTTATTTATTAATATATTATTACATATATAAACATATAAATATATATTTATAAATACAATAAATATTTTGTGTGTGTGATTTTATTTTCAGAGACTGGGAAGCTCTAAATGACAAAAAGAAAAGTGTTTTCAGTATTGTAATTGCCGTTAATACACTATTGGTCAGCACAATATAAATATATACTTGATAGATAAAAATTGAGCATTAAAGTTAACTTTATTAAAAAAGCATTTCTTAATGAGATGTATGGCTCTTTCTTTTATTTATTTTTAGTTTTTTAGAGGGGGAGAGGCAGAGGAAGAGGGAGAGAGAGAATCTTAGGCTCCACGCCCAGCGCACAGTCCAGCTGGGGGGAAGGGGGCTCAGTCTCACCACCCTGAGATCATGACCTGAGCTGAAATCAAGAGTCAGCCACTTAACTGACTGCACCACCCAAGTGCCCCTAATGTATGGAGCTTTCATTCTTAAATCAGTGCATATAA
This sequence comes from Ailuropoda melanoleuca, assembly GCF_002007445.2. Taxonomy (NCBI): domain Eukaryota; kingdom Metazoa; phylum Chordata; class Mammalia; order Carnivora; family Ursidae; genus Ailuropoda; species Ailuropoda melanoleuca. Next base: position 63,545,245 of record NC_048227.1, on the reverse strand, counting down.
CCATGGGGGAATATTACTCACTAATAAAAACGAGAGGATTTAGCATCAATTCAATTCTTATTTTTTATTTTTATACATGTAAGCATTTGGTTACATAAACATTTAGATGGGAATGAAAGGAGTTTTGCTATAATGTCTCTCAATTCATTACACTGCTTCTGAGCTCCATGACAAAAATCATCACAACCAACAATTCAATTCGGACTTTCTTTGACACTGTTGAAAGCAAAAAATTGGAATCAAATTCACTTGCAAATGAGTTTGTTACTAAGCAATTAGAATTATTCACTTTCTTACCATCTACATCAATTTCTCCTACGATACCTTTATACAATGCCCATGGGTTTTACATGGCAGAGCAAAGCTCTACAGTGTGATTCTGGCCAGGTGAGATATTTTCTTTTCTCTTGTAGAGTGGAAGAAAAGTGGTTGTTGTGAGAGAGGGGAGAGGACACTCAGGGTGACTTCAGGCTTATTCGACAAGTAGTCGGTTTTAGAAAAAAGTATATGGAATTTGAATAACTAGAAATTAATTCCTTAGAAACTCATGATGTCCCTGAACCCCTGGGAAATGTTCGTGTTGCCCCAGGGGTACTTAATATCCAGTAAGATGACTACTGCTTTCTAGTATCACTTAACAAAATGGAGACAGAGGTAAAATTTGACTTTGGTTTTCCTCACCTCCCTGTTTTTCTCTTGTGGTAGCTGTTTTACTTCCCTTGTATTCTCTGGGACTAAGAAGACCACCCTCCTGCCCCTTCTTTTTGCCAGGAGAACACCTACAAACCCATTTATTTTAAAGCATGATGATTGGTAATAATCCAAGTGGTACATTTTACCCTAAAATTTATGGATCTGTGTATTAAAAGGAATCAACACCTTAATATTAGATAAATAAACTTTGATCCTGTATTTCCAGGCATTTGTCAAATGAGACAGAGCTTGAGCAATAGATCTTCCTCTGAAGTCACTTCACACAGGAGTTTACCTGCTCAAAAATCCCACTGTGACTTATTGGTTGCCTGCTGAAAGCAATAGTGATAAGTACCTACTTCAAAATATTAAAGATAACGTTACACACCGCTTGAGAGTCAATGCCCAAGGGTATCACTGAAAAGTGAAGGCCTTATAAAGGAGAGAATATTTAAGTTGAGTACGACATAATGGTTTCTAACCTTTTAAGAATCACAGTTACCCTTGGAAAAATCCATCTACCTATGATTTAATCCCTTGAAGCTCATACAGAGATCCTCCTTCATGTCTGTGGCCATGAAGGCTAGAATCGGCACATTCTCGAAAGGGCAATTGTAGACTTGCAAGATAGATAGGAGGACAGGAGTATTTCAGAGAAAGCAGGACACACAAAGATCCAGACATGGCATGTTTAATTGATTGCCACAAGGTCTGTGTAGAACAGGACGCATTACTGAGCTTGGATGGTTGAAGCTGATACCAAGAAAGTACACTAGACTATGAAGGATCTTAACTGTCAATAAACTGGCTTAAAAATTTTAAAAACTGTTTTTATTTAACTGGTTGTGAATATCTTTGGTTTCATTCAATAGCAGAGCTATGGTAATGTTCGAGAAAGAGTAGGACAATATTCAGATAGCTCTTTAAAAAATGACTTTGGTTATAATCCAGTTATAGAAGCTGGATCAAAGGGAAAAATATTGGAAGCAAATGGGATAGTTAAATACTGCTGAAATATATCATGAGAGTTTGGATAATGGCAGAGATCATACAGTAACCATGGAGACAATAAGGGAGGAGTGCATTCCGAAATATTAAGAAGGTAGAATTGGCATGACTGGACAGTCAAATACATGGGAGATATGAGATAAGAGCAGGAGAAGTAGAATTTTTTTTTTTTTGCATCAATATCTCTATGACAACAATAGTTAGTATTTACTGAATACCTACTGTTTGTGCAACAGCATGCTAGATGCTTTGCATTTATTATCTCTGATCATCACCAATACCCCACAAGGTCAATTATATTGTCCAATTTTACAGAAGAAAATTGTGGCTCTGAGTGCCTGGGTGGCTCAGTCATTAAGCCTCTGCCTTCGGCCCAGGGCGTGATGCCAGGGTCCTGGGATGGAGCCCCGCATCAGGCTCCCTGCTCTGCTGGGAGCCTGCTTCTTCCTCTCCCACTCCCCCTGCTTTTGTTCCCTCTCTCGCTGGCTGTCTGACTCTCTGTCAAATAAATAAATAAAATCTTTAAAAAAAATTGTGGCTCAAATACATTAAAAGACTTGCTTAAAACCACAAGTTAGACAGTGCCAAAGCTGTAATCCAAACCATATTTTCCAAATTCTACAATATACTACTTAAAAAAAAGTTAAATATTTGGGGCATGAGAAATTACTGTATATTTATATATGGCTTACAATTTTCAAAGAATTTATATACCCATTTTCTCTTTGGGTCCTCAAAAACTCCCTCTTCATGGAATGATAGTCATGATATATTATCTCCACTGCACAGTGGAAATCGACTTGCTCAAAGTCATGCATTTCTTAAACGCCAAGAGTAATGGTAGGTCTTCTTTCCAGTCCCCATCCTGTTTCTCTGCTATATCATCTCGCATTTTTCCTGCCTCATAACTACAAACTATACTCCTTATAAGCAGCTGGGTAGCTTGTGAATGTGAATTAGTATCAAAAGACACCTGGTAAGAATGTAGTTCAGCCCAGCCCCTCACCAACTAGTTTGGTCCATGCATGAATGTCATATGAGTGATGGGCATTAAAAGAAGTCTATAAATTCTGTTTTTCTCTCTCTCTCTCTCTCTCTCCTCTCTCCCCTTCTCTCTCTCTCTCACACAAGCACACAAACACACACACACACACACACACACACACTCACACCGTTATGCCAACTTTTGCCCTAGAGAATGTAAGACACAGGAACAATAGAACCCAATTTTCTTAAGTCCTTTCAAAAGCCCAGTTTTATTTTCAAATATCCCCAGGGACTGAGTTCACAGGCTTAAATTTCTGCATGAGAAATTTAAGTTAAATGTAGGGAAGAATTTTCTGAAATCGGGAATTATAAAACATAAAAATGCCTTGCCACTGGAGATCATAGCATTTCTGTCTTTGAAAGGCTATAAAATCGTGGAGGCTGCCCTTTGCCTGCAGTGGTTTAGATATGGTTCTAAATGGAAGTGGCCTCTTTGGGAAAGTGGTGGACAGGTGACCTTTCACAGTCTCTTTCAGTCTCTAAATTTCATTACTGTGTAATCTTATTAAAGAGATCAAATACATGCAATAATGCCGACTCATTCAGAGGTCAAGCTTCTAGAAACCTCAGGAGTTGATATATAGCCTTAAACTTAAAAGGAAAAAATGAGAAAAAGGAAGCTCTCAAGCATGAAAAGATATGAACTATTATACTCAGATCATTATACTTATTCTGCTGGAAAGGTAGTACCACTCTCAGATCTCTTCTAGACAACTGTGTGTAAAATAAGACATTGGATAAGGATAACAGTGCACAAAAGAAACACATTTCAAAGAACAAATAGAAGAATTAAGCTTATTTGAAAGAATCCGAGTCTTCTATATACCGACAGTCCCACACACATCACTGTAATACATTATGATGAAATTATTTTTCCATAAATTACCTAAATCTGCATGAAAAGCTTGAATTATTTTCACTGGTGACTTCTTAAGAAGACGGAGACACGTTTTTATTTACAAAATTTTTCTATTTATTTATAAAAATTTATAAAAATTATTAAAATTTTAAAATCAAGACCTTTAAAGGAGTAAGCCTAGACGCATAGAAAATTTGCTTGTAGGAAAGACTTCATTTTTCGCTTGTGCTGGGCAAGTGTGTGTTTTATTGTCTATTATTTTAATAACGTATTTTGGGACTCTGTTCGTAACAAGGGAAAAAAATCAATGTAACAATGAAAAGGAATCTCCGAGATAATGGGTCTTGTTATGGAGAGTGGTATGGCGGTTGCTTGGGTTACCACCTTACACCTCCAGTCATATTTAATGTGTATTAGGTTGTTTTTAGACACTCATTTCTCATAAACTCATCTTCTTTACTTAGCTTTCAAACAAAGTATTTGTTTATACACCACATTTCCAAAAGAGTTCAGGTGGCTTATAGAAACAGATCATTACACTACAACAAAATGAAAATAAACACGTAAATAAAGAAATTAGAATTTAAAAATAGAGGTGGTAAAGCGTGTTGAATCCAAGTATAAAATTAGGACACATTTTGTACGCTGTTGGATCCTGTCCTGTTGAAAGAAGTGGACAAAATGTATTACGATTTTTTTTTTGCTTCATTATTTATTATCAGTTCAGCCTTACCACCAGCTCCTCTACAAGTTGAAAATATATTTCCCAAAATTTCTTTTCCATATCGTCCAGGTCACAGTCTGCCAAGGAGGAGCCCCCCCTGGGTTCAGAAGGCAAAGGAAAAAAGAGGCCAGTGTCTATAGAAGCAGGGGTGACTGTGAAAGTCTAACAACTTCCTACTGAGTTTTTGAGAATCGCTTACTTGACTGTTTCAGCTTGAAATCTTCAGTAGTGACAATCTTCACAACCTGCACGTTTTCCAACAGTTGTGTAAACCTCTAACTCTCCAAACTATGATCCTTCATACTTGTAGCAGGTAGAGTGGCTTCTGTTTTCCTCTTAAAATCCTGGCAGATACAGTTCCTGAGAGCCCAAAGCAGAGAGAAAACCTACTAAGCTCTGTATTCAATTTACTGTTTGCTCAAAAGAAACCCAATTTGCCCTGTTATAGGACACTGAAAGAAATTTTTCCTGGAATTCTCATAAGGATGTATTTAACGAGCACTTGACAAGATTTGTACAATATGTATGACAGTGTCTTTCTAATGGCTGTTTCTTATGATGTCTCTCAATGAAAGCTGATGGCATAATTCCAAAATGTGATTCTGTATAAGCAATTCTACAAGGGACTGAAATAATGCAGATCAAGTGTGCAGTTCTCTGATGGCCTGGTTGAATCCAAATACAAAATTTAGAAGAACTGAAAGGGTAGATTTATAGTGTAACCTTAGGGGAATTTCTATAAATACTATTTCATACTATAAGAAAATATCACCAGCACTAGGCAAAAAAGAAAAAAAAAATTCATGAGGCTTTAAATACCAGACCATGATTTGTAAATCTAGAAAAAGTCAGCATAAAGATCTTGGTGTCTAAAACCTCACCTATGAAATACATCCTTTAGGTATTTATGAATATCTCAGAATCGTTCCTATTATTAATTTGTTTGTACAACTTATTGATGAGAAGTTTATAGTTAGATTTGAACTTGAAAATTTCACAAAAGATGTCCTTACTAGCCTTGCCATGATTTTTTTTTTCCTATCTGGCAATCCATGTCAAATCAGGCACTAAAATAAGGACCGTAAGTATTGAGTGAATAAAACTGCTACCCATTTATCAGCAATTTTTGACAAGAATAAAATAGGTAAAAATCTCAGATAGCTGAAGATCGGCACCAGATTAAAAGTCCTTCAGCTCCTTCCATTTTCTCGCCCCCCCCCATCACCATTCCTACCCTGAGAGCAAACTGGCCTTGAAATATCTCTGCCAAATATTCCAGATTAAACTGAAGGGGGAAATGATTACTATATACACAGTCCAAAATGTCCAAATTAAGGCACTTGGGTACAGAATGAGACTACCTGTAACAAGTTTCATAGATTTGAATTGAGAGAGAAAAAGGAATAAAATATCCTAAATAATTGCATGTGTCTCTACCAAGTTTTTTTAAATAAATAAATTTAGTAAGAATATTTGCATGTTTGTGAGAGACTATGGACTATGAGAAACAAACTGAGGGCCTCAGAGGGGAGGGGGTCGGGGATTGGGATAGACCGGTGATGGGTAGTAAGGAGGGCATGTATTGCATGGTGCACCGGGTGTTATACGCAACTAATGAAGCATCAAACTTTACATCGGAATCCGGGGATGTACTGCATGGTGACTAACATAATATAATAAAAAATCATTTAAAAAAAAAGAATATTTGCATGTTTGTTAAAGTCCCTATTCCTAAGGAGACGACCTGCAGGCCCCTTCCTCATTAGCTTCCACTATCAAAGTCAATACCACACCTGGTAGTCAAGTAACCCAACAAAATTATTAATTTTTTAAGCAACCATTTGTTGAGTATCCACTATGTATTCAACATTGTTTAAGATGGAAGATACAGTAGTTGACAAAGCTAACAAAAGTCCCTTATTCTTGAAGCTTAACTGTATTGAAGGAAGAGAGGCAAAAAATAAGTAAAATTCATAGAAGTAAAAATAATGGCAGGTCCTATGAATAAAAACTGAGCAACAAAGCGAGATAGAAAGTTTAGAAATTGGAGGTGGGATGGGATGCAAACTTGCAATTTTAAAGAGGACAGTTGGGGAAATTCTCACCAAACAAATAACTACAGATTTGAAAGAAGTGAGAGAGGAAGCCATGTGAACGTCCAGGGAGTTCTTGAGCCTCAGGTGAAGAAAGCATTGGCTAAGGCTTTAGGGTAGACAACTCAAGCCTAGGCCAAAATGAAGACAAAGTTGTTACCTGCACATTTGGTTATTATCTTATCACATTGGTGCTTTAGAAGCATGAAGAGTAAAGAAAGCAATCACGTGTAGGACAACACTGTGCACAGGCAAGCCAGTGGCTGCAGGCGTGGAAGTGAAGATGGGAGGGAGCTACACAGGCAATGGTCAGGAGTCATGCTCCTGGGTAGAATCGAGCTACAGTGTGGAGTCACCCAGGAGAAGCATGCATCCCCCCCAAAACTTGAGAAAGCTCATTTATTCCTGAAAGGAGTTCTAATATGAGGCTTTGCCGTTATGTGAACAGAAGCCAGTTAGATGCAGGCAATGGGGTCACAGTGTTGTTGACAAAGTCAAGAACATCTTCTCTAATTATCCCATCATGCTAGCATTTACTGTGGTTCATACAGAACACAGTTCACTGTAGGAGGTGAGAGACCTCATGGTACAGTAGAGTTTAGAATTACAGAACTCTAATTTCTACTTCCTAGGTATGGAGAGCTGTGGTTGGATAAATTGAGTAAATAACTGTTCCTAGGTCTCAATTTCCTCATCTGTAATGCAGACATAAGTAGAAACTGAAAAGATTTGTGAACATTATAAATAATGTAGGTAAACAGGTTGGCACATGGGAAACACATACTAAATAATTCATATTATAATAAGGTCTTGCTAAGAAAAATTTTAAAATTAGTAAAGTTTGCTTGGCACGTTGAAGATTTCCACTGACCATTCTACATCCTCTCTCCTGAAACATTAGCATGTTATAAGGAAGTATTTCATATAATATCGTTAACATGACTTTTTTTAGAGGTCTTCATTCAAAAGAATGACTGAAAGTGGAGATTTTTGACAATGTGGCAGGAGGTGAGAGGTGATATTTTTGAAATTAAGATTTAACATATGTCAAGCCATACGACAGAGCTGGCCACCTAATTTGTCTACACGTAGTCTCAGCCTCGGGAACGATTTCTTATTAACATTTCTCCTTCATTTTGTTACAGCTGGTGACTCCCCTCTGTATTCCAGTCCTAACTGACAATCTTACAGGACCATAAATCACCCTCAAGAGTTAAGTGAGAGAAAGGAGGAAGAAGAGTTGCTCAATGGGGATTCAACTAATCAATGGTTACTTAATAACCTCTGACTATTCTGTTCAATTCAACACACATGAATTATGTCGAGCACTGTGGATGGTTATAATTATAAGAATGTTCTTCATGCTCTAGGGACATACCATCTGGCTGCAAAGATTAGAGTTAACCACATAAATCAGTTAGGGAATAATAATAATAATAATAACAACAATAATAATGCATATTTTGGGCTCTTGCTATACTAGCTTTTATAAATGTGCTATGTCCAATCCCTACAACAAACTTATGAAGCAGATATTTTTATACCCATTTCATAGGGGAAGAAATGAATTTAGACAGGTTAAGCAGCTTTTCCATTGTATGATGGTATGTAATATTGAAAAAGTGCATTAACTGTGAAAATGACTTTATACATGAGTGCATCTACCATTGATATTCTAAATGCCCACCATGCACAGAATAAATGGCCAAATGAGGAGACGATATATGAAAAAGATGAATAGTAAGGAACAGAAAAAGGAAAAAGACCAATTAAACTAATTGATATATTGGTCAATGGATACATCTATTTTGATTATATCAAATATACAAGTTTTGTAGTGTCTTAGAACTCTCCAGAGAAACAGAACCAATAGGTTACATGTGAGAGGAGATTTATTATGGGAACAGACTCAAGCAGTTATGGAGGCCAAATAGTCCCATGATCTGCTGTCTGCAAGTTAGAAAACCAGGAAAGCAAGGGATGTCATTCAACTGAGTCCACAGGGCTGAGAACCAGAGGGGCTTCTGGTAGAAGACCTGGCATCCAATGGCCAGGGAACCAGGAGCTTCAATGCCCAAATACAGGGGGAAATGGACATCTCAGCCCACAAGGAGAGTTTACCCTTTCTCCGCCTTTCTGTTTTATTAGGCCCTCAACAAATTGGATGGTGGCCTCCCACATTGGTGAGGGCAGATTTTCTTTACTCAGTCCACTGATTCGAGTGCCAAGCTCTTCTAGAGACACCCACATAGACACTTTCAGAAATAATGCTTTACCAACTATCTCGATATCCCTCAGCCCAGTAAAGTTGACACATAAAATTAACCATCATGTATGGAGCACCCATTGTGGTTAAGAAACTATGTTCAGTGCTATGAAGACAATACTCTAAAGAGACATTTTCAACCTAGGTAAGATGGGAAAGAGGGCAGAGGGAAATTAAATAGTAAAATACTTAAAGTACTATTTAATACTAGGAAATGTGTGAGAATGTTCATAGCAGTATTGTTAATGTAACAAAGAACTGAAGAAAACCAAAGTGTCTCTCAAGAGAAAATCAGATAAACTGTAGAATATTCATCAAATGGAACATTCTACAGCAGCAAAAATGAATTAACTACCTTGGTAACAGTGTATATGACCTTTACAAAGAAAACGTTGAGGAATAAAAGCCACTTGCTTTTGAAAAATAAATGACAACATACTGTATGGTGATTAACATAATATAATAAAATAAAATTAATTATAAAAAAAAANGTAACAGTGTATATGACCTTTACAAAGAAAACGTTGAGGAATAAAAGCCACTTGCTTTTGAAAAATAAATGACACCATTTATAAATGTTGAAAAATATTAAACTAAAAAACCTATAATTTTTAGTGATACAAATGTGATAAAATTTCTGGCAGGAAATAGGAGGGATGAACTCAGAAAAGTCACAGTGACAGTGGGGAAGTTCTATTTCCTAAGTGTATACTTACTTATATGTATTCTATAATACATGTATCAATTATTTGAATGTATATAATATTTCACAGTAAAACAAAAAAGCAATTCAAGAAAGCAACGTATGTATATCATAAGGCAGAACAGAATTAAGAAGCCAATAATAATAGTAATAGTTAACAGTATAATTTGCATGCTGAGTACTGGTAACTTCGTTCATTCAATCCTCACCACAGATCCTTAAGGTAGATGCTATTATTATCCTCATATGATAAGATAATAATGGAAGAAAATGAGGCAACGAGTTTAGACTGTCAGACTCCAGAGCCCAGGCAAAAACTGCTATAGGAGTTCAAAGAAGCCATATCAAGGGTGGAAAGGTCAGGACGAATTTCATGGAAAGCTATGCTTTCTGCTTCATGGAGAGAAAGTTGAGTTTGGATAACCAGAGTGAGGTAGTGATTCACTTCAACCTCTAGAACAAATTATATTTCTTTAATCCATCGTCATCTATCCAAATGAAATATTCTACGGAAAAAAATCACAAACCCCATGAGAGAAAAGCGGCTCTGAAGACTGCGTGGGAGCCTCTCTTCCCTTCAGTATCCCCTCTCAGCCCTCAGCACCCCCACACTCCAAATGCTCTTCAGAATTTAAAAATAACTGCTCAAAGATAAACTCAAATCTTCTTCTTGTACACCTCATGACTGACACTGAAGGGATACTAAATTGCCTTATTAGCTATTGTTGACCCGAGATGCTTATGGTGACATTTCTGAAAGAGGAGAGATGAATGTATGTTCCTAAGAACCGTAAAATCTGGAGCACCGAGTTATTGTGAATCAAGGGACTCATGGGAAAAGATCCAAGCAGGAAAGCAAGAGACATCTGGGTAAGTCCTTTGGTCTGATTCAGTTGACCAGGACTATGGTTTCTTCACAGGAGCCTGGGGACTGCTTTATAAAAACAAGCAGTGGTTTCCCTGGAGTATCCATTCTGCAGATGTCTCTGAATTCTGTGGCAGAAAAAAGCAACTAGTCCTAGATGGAGAGCAGGAGAGAGAAGTATCTTCATTAGTAAATATATTTCCACTGGGACCCACAAACACAAAAAAGGGGGAAGATATTTCTTTTGGATAAAACAACATAAATAGCCAAAACAAACAAAACAGAGGAAAAGCTAGCTGATAGGGAAGAAAGTCGATGAGTAAATAAGTATCTGCGAAGCATGGGAAGATTCTGAGATATTTTTTGCAGTGGAACCTCATGCAATGCCTTGGTAGCTTTTACCTATAACCTGAACCGTATTTACAGTGAGAAAAGGATAGAAAACATTCAAAAGAAAAAAAAATAATCATGAAATCTTGTGAAACATAAGTCTCACTTAGATGAAAAAATCATCTCTCCTAGATCACAGTTGAAAGCCAAGATAAAATTGTAAGAAATGTATCTACTGGCAAACATCCTTCTTTTTCAAGTATTTCAGGTGGTAGGGAATTATTGCAAAGGATAATAAAGGTCGTCCTAGACACAATCCAAGAAAACTGCTGTATATTGGTATCTATCTATAAATGCCTTCTCAACATTTAATTAAATAGCAAATGTTATTTTCAGTGTCAAGTTCTGCAGATTATAAGAATATTTTTACAACAGTGCACTTTTCTAACATGTTTATAAACAATTCAGCATTTGATCTATTTGATGCCAAGCCACTTTGACCTTCACAATGCTGACATCTTGTTTTGTTAAGACGTAGGCACAAATTATGCCACAAAAAGATTTAATTGCAGGTCCTATTAATTCACAATTTCTGCTGTGTTTGGAGATTTTTGCATTTTCTTTGAATTGAAATTAAAAAGGCAGACGTATGCACACAGCATGTTATTCTAAAAGTGGCCCATTCCCCTCTCTGAGTTATAACATTTAAAAAAGAGAATGTTTGAAAAATGTCAGCATACTTACAGAATATTTTTGAAATTTTCATTATACAGAGGCATGATGGAACATTAAAACCACCTTCAAAGGATTTTATGATTCACTCTAATATAGAAGACAATTGTATTTTGGTTTGCCAGAACAACAAGATAGATTCAGAAAAAATCAAAATTTACATCTGGAACCAGAAAACAGCTTCTGTGTTCCTTCCTTTTCTTTAAAAAAAAAAAAAAGTATTAATAACATTTTGGTATAGGACATTCCTTGTCCCAAATTTTTTTAGGATCTTAGATTCCATGAAGAAACAAGATATAATTTTTATCATCATTAAAGTAAGCAATACACTGTTAGGGATAAGGCATGTCACACATAACTTATTAATATCTAATACCCCAGCAACAAACAACAATTTATTAAGAAGCATCTTATTAATATTTTCTCTTTATATCACGAAAAGCAATTTCAAAAACTGTCTGAAAATAGAATTTACGTGATTCTTATCATTTATTCTTCATTTTCTGCAGTAAAATAAAAAATTTGAGTTTGGTGTATATTTACCAGTGAGTATTCTTACCCATGAGTGTATTTACTAGCATTGTTATTGAATTGTGTAAGACATAATTTAAATGCACATTGTTTCTTCTTGTTATATCATTTCTTTTTTATATTATTTTTTATTGAAATATAATTAACATCAAGCATTTTAGTAGTTTCAGGTGTATAATATAATGAATGATCCAACAATTCTATATATTTCTCAGTCATATAATTTCCTGATGGCACCTTAGACTAGTTTTATTATAGTCTCTTTTTTCCAAACCTGAGTGCTAGATATCGTAACATCCCCATTCTTTATTTGGTGGCCACTACTGCAAATATACGTATCATTAGTTATGATGTATTTATTAGTGAGCCAGTTGGCTTGAGAAAACAATAATAGAATTGTTGAATTGACATCTCTGAAATACTGCCAGAGGGATTCGTTTGCAAATCCTACTAGTTGTCTTTGGAAATATACACGGCTAATGGTAGCATTTAGATACCTAAAAAAATGGGTAGTAGGGCAACTGTAGAGGATAAAACATCATCCAGAACTTGTACACCCACTATAGTCAATGGATGCCTTTAAGCACAATATTGATAGGCCTTATCTGCCCTACAAACCCTTGGATGGTCTCCCCCAGTCAGTAGCATCACCATTAACTCAATTTCCTAAATCCAAAGAACAGGGATCACTCTCAATGCCTTTATATCCCTCGGCTCTTATATCTAAACAATCACAAAATCACATCCACTTTACCACCCAATTATTTCCAAGATATCCCCAGTCCTCTCATCAAGATTCCATTACCTTTGTCCAGGCCACATGGTTTATAGCACAGCCTCTTAACTGGGTTCATTGCCCCCAGTTCATTCTTCTCTGATATGTTCTCCACATTGTAGCCATAGATTCTTCATTTTAGAAACTTGACCAAGTTGTTCCACTGACTAATGAATCCTAGTGACTGTCAGAATAAAGTGCCCTCAGAATAAAGTGTTCTTGATGATCTGGCCCCTGATTGCCTACTTTTCAGCAATCTGCTAGTGTGTTTGGGCTACCATAACAACATACCTCAGCCAGGGTAGCTTATAAACACCAGAAATTTATTTCTCACAGATTAATGGTCCAAGATCAGGGAACCAGCATGGTGGTATGAGGGTCCTCTTCCCAGTTCACCCTCTCACTGTGTCCTCACATATTGGAAGGGACTTGCAATTTTATAAAATCAGTAATGCCATTTGTGAAGGTTCTACCCTCATCACCTAATCACCTCCCACAGGCCCCACCTCCTCACACCACCACCTTTGAGGGTTAGGATTTCAATATATGGACTTTGGGAACATGCAAACATTCAGACCATAGCACAATCCCATTGGTATCTCCTATTTTCTAGACTAATGTCATTCTGAACCATTGACATTTCTGCCAATGGTTTCTCCCCTATGCTCTATCCCACCTCTGAACATCCGAATGTGCTGTTCCCTCTGCCTGAAATGTTCTCCTCTCCCTCACACCATCTGCCGAGACAGCAGAGTGCAGCTTAGAATTCCACAAACTTGTCCTTCTCAGAAATCTTCCAAGTCTTGTTAAGTACTCCCTCTTTGACCTTACATTGCATAGTTACCTTTGCTATGGAACTTATCATATTAAGTTGCTCTTACCTGTTCGCTTCTCTCTATGTTCCTAGCCGGTAAGCCCCATAGAGCAGCTAGGGCATGTTACTTACCACTGAATCCCCAGAGCCAGGTCAGTGTTCTGCATGGAATGGGCAGTCAACAAATATTAGACAAATGCATCGAAGATCAATTTATAGCCCAAGATGACATAATAAGGAAAACTCTTTTAAAACAATTCAAAAACAAAGGAATGAAAGAAAGAGAAATCAAGTTAACTGTTCAATATTAGGGCATATATCACTAGGATTTTTTATGTGTATATATTGTTTATGCCTTACTTTCTTCTAAAAAGATTTTGAGGTAGATTGCAATACACATATTTATATGCTTTATTTCAGACTGATATTTTTTCAAGCCAGTCAATTTTTTTTTCATACAGATTACCTATATTGTTACGTGTAACTAGGTAAAACTAATTTGGGGTTGTAAGAGTTGATTGGTCTTTCTTATTCCTTCTTGGAGGTACTGTAATTCAGTGAATTTGAAAAATAAGACCAGTTGTCAAAGAAGATAGGCACATTCACATAGACCCTAGTACTTAGATTACTTTTAAAGAATGTTCTATCAAATCTTGCCTAAGCACTAGATGATGGTGTTTCACATCTGTCTTCACGGTAGTGAATATTAAAATATTCTGGTCTTTCAAACCTCTTTAGTATTGCCGTTCCCTTCCCTCTGCTTAAGGTAATGAAGAATCTACTTCCAATCCTATCGAAACATGTGCCAGATAATGTAACATTTGCAACTGGAATAGGCCAATTTTCAAATCCTTATTTTGTCTGAGGCTTATTTTATTCATTATTAAATAATAATATTTTTATGTGACCATATGATGATAAAGTTTATGAAACTTCATCTTCACAGCTCTCGTCTGAGCTAAGATACATATTAAGCATCAAAATGTGACTTCAAAAGATAGTGCTGTGTTTATTTTCCCCAGTAACTAATTCACCAGTAAACCCCATTTTAATGTTCTCAGCTGACCCAGGATACCTGTAAACACTTGTTTCTCATCGAACTTTTTAGTTGGAGGCAGGTGGCTGGCTAGAACCACGTGAGCCACTTCAACACAAACTGCATTGTGGGTGGATGACTGGGCCACAGAGTTAAGCCAAAGTTTACAGGTTCTTAGATGGAAGAATTCCCTGCAGTGTGTCACATGGCCAGCTATCTTCTAAAAGTAAAGAATTCAGTTCTTTGGCTGGGGGCTGGTTTTTTCCTTCTTTTTCCTCTGTTTGGCTATTAGTGATTATATAAAAGAGAACCCACAGAGCTTCCAAACTGCTCACACTGTTTGATGACACAAACAAAATTAGCTGCCCCACTAATAACCCCAGCACACTTCGGAAGAGATCAGGAAGACTGGCTCTGGCCGGTGTTTCTCAGCCTTGGCACTATTTACGCTCTGGGCTGGATACTTCTAGGTGGCGAGGTGCTGTCTTTGTATTGCTGGCTGGTCAGCAGCTTTCCGCATCTCCACCCGCTAGATGCCAGGAGCAATTCCAACTCCGGTGTGACAAAAAACATCTCGGTGTGTTACCAAATCTCCTTGGGCGATGGGGGAAAGAATCGCCCCCGCTGACAGCCATGGACTTCTCCACTGCCTTTCAAGTCGGGAGGGTTGCTGGTCATCTTTGTCTTTCATAGCTGCAATCTCTTCCAACCTGAATCTAGCTTCCTAAATATTTAATGCATTGTGTCTGTAGAAGTATAACCTTCAAATCATGTTATATTCTGCTCGCTTGCCTCTGTGATCCTACTATTACATTTACGCGCCACTCTAGTGTCCCTGTTAATTCCAGGAAAGCCAACATCTCATTCCCATCCCCTTTCACTCCTTCAAGCACATTGTTACAATGACTTGTTCCCTCTCTCCTGCATTAACAATTTCCCCCTCTCTATTGGGTCATTCCTATCTGAATAAA
>NC_048227.1:63417288-63526523 GCF_002007445.2 Ailuropoda melanoleuca | reverse complement strand
TTTAAAAATAAATTTAAAAAATATTAAAAAACAAAACTCTGTCTCCTAACTCTGCTTCCCTCAGACACTGGTCCGTATCTTCCCTACTCTTTAAGAATATGTCTCAGAAGTTCTTCAGGTTCACCGTTTCTGATTTTGGCCTCTCACACTGTCTGGAGCCCACTCCAGGTAAGAGTGCCTGGTGCCTAGGGGTGCTTGGGTGGCTCGGTCGGTTGAATGCCCGGCTCTTGATCTTGGCTCAGATCATGATCTCACAGTTGTGAGTTCAAGCCGCACATTGGGCTCCACCCTGGGCTCTGAGTTGGGCTCCACACTGGGCCCAGAGCCTGTTTAAAAAAAAAAAAAAAAAGGTCTAGTGTCTAAAATGTGCAAAACACAGTTGAATGAATGAACAAATCAACTACAGCCCTACATTTGTGCAGGACCCCCTTTTGCATTCCTCAAACTATCAGGGTCTCTATTTTGTTCACCTACAGCAGCACTGACTCAGGAGGCAAGGGTGGGCAGAGCTATTCTAACATTCCAGTTTACTGTTTTCCTCTCCCAAGTGTCTGTAATTTCCTCACCTCTGCACACGGTGTATCTTAAAACCTTCCTTCCTAGCTAAACAAACAAACAACAACAACAACACCCCCCCCTTTATGTGATATCCTGTAGCCTCCCACCTGTGGTTCCACATAGCCCTGAACCTACCAAGGTAAGTCAACATCAAAAATACTTTTCTCTCAAGTTCCTGCTTCTTGCAAATCAAATGCATCTTGCTTTCAGACCGTTGTGTCTCCTGGGAGATTAAATAAAATCTTTCTGTTGACTTAGTCAAAGTGCTTGTTTTCAGCTGTATCTTTCCTCCCCTCCTTATTTTCCATGGCAGTAAATCTCAGCTTCACAACCTAAAGTGAGTGGTGGAAGGCTGCAAGGAAGAAAATATGAAAAGAATTACCCTAGAAAGAAGACTAGGTGATATTTCAAAGTATTGTTACCCTGCCGTGCATTACCACCCTCCAATCCTGTTTATCACTCTGTAGCTCAAGGAGAAAAATTAATAGTAATAAAGCACCAAGACACAGATAATATATTGAGGGGAAATAATCCTTGGCTTACGGGTACGAGAGAAATTTTCGGAGTTCTGTTGCCTAGTTTATTCTCGGTGTAGCTCTGGTTGGTAACTGGAGCTAGAACTTGTAACTGTACCATATCCAGTTCCAGAAGAGGCCTTCTCTAACCTCTCTGGTGCCTGTGGAGATCACGGTCTCCTTTTCTTAGAAATCCATAGGTGTGACATTTCATTTGACTCTATGATATCCTGATCCGTAAAGGAAAAAAATAAAAAAAGTGAGTGGTCACTCTCCTCTTATTCCTATATAAACAGAAGTACTTCAGGGTTTTTCTTTTTCAAGCTATATACAGTAGAGATGCCAAATTCCAGCTGTGGTAAAATTTAACTATAAAATTTGCTTGCCTAACTGTATTTTTGACTTGGACTTTACATGGTATTGTTAATGCAGAGATAGTTATCGTAACGGGTGTCATGCAGTTCCGACATTTGGTCCGGTTCCTGAGAAGCTGAGCATCTGGAAATGATACCTAAACACATTAGAATGCTGGAAATTGTCCTCCCTAAAAATAGGTGTACGTTCCACGGAGATAGGCAGTGTGTGTTTTTGTGACAACGCGTCAGCACATCAAGGGGTGATACAGCGAGCTAAATTTGACTTTCCTTCACTTTAAATTCTCATCTAAAAGAGATCTGCCATTTTCATCATATTAAAATAAATCACAGATTTACTATTTTGTTTCTTGCAGTGACTTGTTAATTAAATCACAATGTGGTTATGTTTATTAAGTTACAAATTATACCTTTTGGGGAAGAACAAGTTCTGAAGTGGAACATGTTTACTTGATGTTTTCCCTCCCATCTGCCTTAAGGGGAGATATAATTAAATGTAACAGAGCAAGAGGCAAGTGAATGTGAGGAGAAACATTGTGAGAAAATTTCTTCCAGCTGAATAAAGCTGTAAAGTTCTCAAGGCAGACAAATTGCTACAGATGAAAAGCTAACTTGAATCTAAAATAAGATTTAAAACTGAGAGATTGTACTTTTCAACCTCTTTTCTGGAACTTTCAAAATTGCCTAAAACATAATGAAAAGCCAAGAGCATTGCACTATTTCTTCCTAGTCTAGCCAGCCATCATGCCACTGTACCCCTAAGAGCCCCCAGATTTCATAGATGAGCAAATGGCAAAATAGTGTCCAACTTCATTTAAGGACTCTGGTAATTAAAAATGTGTGCTATTCCAGACCTGTTCTGTCCCATATGGTAACCACTAGCCACATGTATCTATTCAAAATGCTAAACTATTAATCTTATGAATTTTAATTAAAATCAAATAAAATTAAGAATTAAGTTCTTCACTAGTCACTTTTCAAGTGCTCAGTAGCCACATGTAGCTAGTAACTACTGTATTAGATAGCACTGATATAAAACATTTCCATCATCAGAGAATGTTCCATTGGACAACACTGTTCTAGCTGCACATAGGACTGAAGTTGGTATTGTTTTTTATGGGCTGCTACAAAGTACTCCCCAACAGGACTTTCTGCGGTGATGGGAGTGTTCTATTACTGCAATCAACCACAACAAAAAAGAGGGACCATAACAAGAGACTGACCCTGAGGTTGAGACTATGAACAGACCAAAAAATACCATCTCTGTGATATGACTTAACACATATTAATATACTCTTTTAAAATGTGTCTCGTCTTGTCTGCCTACACAATGTCTAAAAAATTCCAATTTTAGTCAATCTTCTGAGTTAAGACAAAAGTCTTATCAGCTATGTTATATGGAAGTGATAATCCATACCAACTATTAACACCTTAACACTAAATAGAACTTTGTGTGATGTTGGAATGTGACCACTGAGTGTGTAAAATGTGGCTAGTGCAGCTAAGAAGCTGAATTCACAATTTTATGTGATTTTAATTCATTTCAATCTAAGTAACCACTGGCTCTTTGCTATCATATTAGACAGCACAGGTCTGTAGGCAAGAGCTGAAGAAAGTACTAGGCAGGTTAGGGAATGCAGTAGACGGAATTGAAGATGGCCCCTGACACACGCACACCCTATATAATCCTTCACCACGAAAGAGAAGGCAAGATATGGGAATGTGATGGGATTTCACTCTTACCATTCAGTTCGCTTTGAGTTAATCAAAAGATAGATTATCCTAGGTGGGCCTGACCTGCTCAGGTGAGTCCTTACAAGGGACTGTGCTCTTCTTGTAGAGAGAGATTTGAGCATGAGATGGTGAGGTTGCAAACTGCCATGTTATGGGGGGGGGGCTGGGTGACAAGGGACAGCCGGTGATCTCTAAGAGCTGAAAGTCATCCTGAGTCAGCAGCCAGAAAGAAAAAAAAAAGGCGTTCTACCATTGCAAGGAACTGAATTCTGCCAACAGCCTGAATAAGCTTGGAGAGGGATCCTGAATTTCAAATCACATCACAGCCCTACCAACGCCTTGACTGCAGCCTCGGGAGCCTCGGAGAAGTGGATGACGTTAAACCACACCTGGACACGGAACCCACAGAACCCACAGAAACTTCGAGAAATATGTTTGTGTTGGTTTAAGGCACATCTGTGGTACTTGTTATGCAGCAACAGAAAACTAATACAGAGAATTTATGCTCAGCCTCCTTTTTATTTTTAAGATTTTATTTATTTATTTATTTAACAGAGAGAGAGAGAGAGAGAGAGAGAGACAGCCAGTGAGAGAGGGACCACAAGCAGGGGGAGTGGGAGAGGAAGAAGCAGGCTCCCAGCNAAAAAAAGGCGTTCTACCATTGCAAGGAACTGAATTCTGCCAACAGCCTGAATAAGCTTGGAGAGGGATCCTGAATTTCAAATCACATCACAGCCCTACCAACGCCTTGACTGCAGCCTCGGGAGCCTCGGAGAAGTGGATGACGTTAAACCACACCTGGACACGGAACCCACAGAACCCACAGAAACTTCGAGAAATATGTTTGTGTTGGTTTAAGGCACATCTGTGGTACTTGTTATGCAGCAACAGAAAACTAATACAGAGAATTTATGCTCAGCCTCCTTTTTATTTTTAAGATTTTATTTATTTATTTATTTAACAGAGAGAGAGAGACAGCCAGCGAGAGAGGGACCACAAGCAGGGGGAGTGGGAGAGGAAGAAGCAGGCTCCCAGCGGAGGAGCCTGATGTGGGGCTCGATCCCAGAGCACCAGGATCACGCCCTGAGCCGAAGGCAGACGCTTAACGACTGCGCCACCCAGGCGCCCCTATGCTCAGCCTCTTTCAGCAGAATGCACTGATTTATAAGACAATGTTTTCTAGTATTAACTGTTTCTTAAAGTAGATATTCAGGTATTTCTTTGGCAAATGTTTTGGCCTGACTTTTGTGAATTGGAGGAGGAGGAGGAAGAAAGAAACTGTGTGACAATGATGATGTGGCCTCGTGATGACGATAACAGTGTTCGAAGCGTTGATGGCGGTGATGCTGAGGATACATCATTAATATGACTGCCGAGATTATAGCCTGTATTTATTCCCATGGGTATCAGAAAGCCAAGAAAATGTTCTTGCCATCAGTAAAGGAAATACCGTTTTCGAATCAGCCATGGTTGTGTTATTCTCCAGGTAATTATTAATATGTAAAACACACGATCTGAATTCAAAACATTATATGGTGATGATTTGAGCCAAAATAAAGCAGAAGCACTTTAATAGGAATTCATATTTGAAAATAACCTCAAATTTGCATTTATCTTTTCCTTTAAAAGAAAAGCCTATTTCTAACTACCTTCTTGGACTGGGGAACTAAAAGCGTTAGGATAACCTTATCTCTAACCTCAGCTAGAAAGAATTGTAATGCTACAAAAGATGTTTTGACCTCTGTATTTAGTTTATTCATTTTATAAAATTAAAGGCTGTATCTGAACCAAAATATATAAAAAAGATTTCCAGTGTGAATGTATTTTATTATACGTAGGCTACCTTGACCCAATAAAAATTAAAGATCATATATTCCTACACAGAGAGACACAATCTCCTCTTATAATAAACCAACAAGTAGAATACAATGTTCTTTTACATGATAACAGAAAGGTAAAATGTAGGTCAGACATTCAGAGAAATAAAAAAAGAAAATACATCTTTATCATTTTATCCAAAAGAACTAAGTGTACCAGGGCAGTCCCAGTTCTTTGGAACAGAAGGACGGTGTGCTGAGGATAAACAGCAAGGTAGACAGCCCACCAGCAACCAGAATATCATGATGCTTACCAGATCGGGCCAATAAAGCTCTCCTTGCCTTCAAATTGACGTGCACAGAGTAGAAAATTTCTTGAGATCCTGAGCTCTTTTTAAATCCTTGTCAATCAAAACCCTAAAGTGACATGGGCATTGGTACTTACAAGATTCTTTCAATAAAAGACCAGTTGAAGTGTAGATAAGGACTGGTTCTCTTCAACCCAAAGCATACTTCAAGCAGAGATGCTCTGTTTTTTTGTAACCCTAAACTTTGGGGTGGGGGGGGATCATCCTGCCCTTTTCATTCTTGTTATTCCAGAGTGAGGCAGCACCTCTCGCTAGATGGAATCAGATCACAGCCAGAAGAGAAGCATCCACTCCATGTCACAACGCACAGTGTGGTACAAATGATCTCTACTTTGAGGCAATTGTCTATCTCTGCTTCAGACAAAGGATGGAGCCCTGCACCCAGCAGAGGAAGTTCCTGTCCTGGAGTGATGGTATCTTGTAGCCATCACTGAGGAAGGAGGGGGAGGGCAAAGGCATCATCTTCCTCCACGACTCAAAGCCAATCTCTTTGTTCCTCCAAAAACCATTTCTTGAGGACCTAGTCTGGAAAGACATTAAGGTAGAGACACTGGAGATATGTGGTGCCAAAGCATGATCCGAGTAAGTTCTCGAGATTGGCTGTACAGCAGTGTGCTTATAGTTAACCATATTG
Source organism: Ailuropoda melanoleuca (assembly GCF_002007445.2). Taxonomy (NCBI): domain Eukaryota; kingdom Metazoa; phylum Chordata; class Mammalia; order Carnivora; family Ursidae; genus Ailuropoda; species Ailuropoda melanoleuca. The sequence goes on along the minus strand of NC_048227.1, from coordinate 63,520,523 downwards.
TACTGCACAATTTAAATTTGTTAAAAGGTAGAACTCATGTTATCTGCTCTTACCACATTAAAAAAAGGATATACCTTATATTTGTCATCCCAGTAAATATGTGTAAAACAAATTAAGCAATCAATACTTTCTAGAAGTAAAAAAGAAGAGAAGGACGGTGTCCTCTTTGACCCATTGCAGATCATAGAGCCATTGGGGAATCAAACATTAACACACAAGCACACAAAAATAGATGATAGATATGTGATAAATCCTATAATAACACACAGAACCTACCTTAGATTAGGGAGAGCCTCAGTGAACATTCACACAGATGCCAACATTTGAGCTAGGGACAAGTAGGTACAGAGAGACGTTCTGCGGTTGGGGCAGAATGTTCTAAGCAGAGGGAAGAAGGGAAGAGAGTGGGAAGAGGCCTGAAGCAGGAATGAGCCTCACACATTTGAGGACCTAAAGGATAGTGTGGTGGGAGAGTAGTAGACAAGGAGGCCGAGAGGAGGCTGGAGAATGAGCCGGGACCAGATCACGCAGGGCCTCACAGGCCACTTAAGGAGGACAGATTTTTCCTGAGCGCAATCTATGACAGTGTTCTAAGCAGATGAGGTTCATAATCCAATTTATATTTTAAAAGAAAGTTTTGGGGGAGATGTTTATGAAGGTAGTAGGGCTCATTAATCCTAAATTATCTTGCTAGTTTAAAAAGCTTCGTAGCAATATATTCTCTAAACTCATTCGGTTGTCATTACACAGGTTTCTGACTTCACGAAATGAGATTGCATAGGAACCAAAGAACCGACTCACATATCATTACCTTTTCCTCAGCCTAGGCCTTCGCCATGTGTTAGCTAGCCGGGGTTTTCTCAACGGTGGCACTGCTGACGTTTGGGGCCCAACAATTCCTCATCGGGCAGGCTGTGCCGTGCATTTGAGCATGCAACATTTAGTAGCACCTCTGGCCTCACACGCTAGAAGCCAGCGGCACACTGCTCCCCCGGCCCACTCCCAGTAGCGGCAATGAAAAATGCCTCAAGATTCTGCCAAATGTCCCCTGCAAACCGATATTGGGAAGCATTGAGCTAGTTGTAGCCTAAGAGGCAATAATATTACCATCTTAACCTACATGATTTCTCTAAGAACTGGCAGCTAAAAAGGACGTCGAAAGCCATCCCAGAAATTCCCTTACCTATTCCCACAAACACATAGAAGAGTTCATTTCAGATCATTATCAAAATCACCTTGATATTCTTTGGACCTAAGATATATACCTCGGGGCATCAGGGTGGCTCAGTTGGTTAAGCGTCTGTCTTTGGCTCAGGTCAGGATCCCAGGGTCCTGGGATCGAGTCCCAGATCGATCGGGCTCCCTGCTCAGCAGGGAGTCTGCTTCTCCCTCTTCCTCTGCCCCTCCCCCCTGCTCACTCTCTCTCCTGCTGCTCTCTCTCAAATAAATAAAATCTTTAAAAAGAATAAAATTAAAATAAAAAATAAAATACGTATCTCAGGCAAATCATTTCCATTTGGGAAAAGCACGGTTTTGGTGAAATCATTTGACTTTGTGCAGAGCAGCACTATTTTCCTGTGCCCCAGACCCTGCAGACAAAGATGAGAACAATGAGACCTGTCAACTGACTTATTGCTCTCTCTCTCCCTGCTCTGAAACATTCAATCTGACCCCTTCATTTCAGAGGATTTACTATCTGATCATCATCAGATAGTTTATTTAGGCAGGCCTGGAGCTCACTCATAAAACAGCTCACCTTAAAGGAGAAATTGGGTGGTAAGAGATGATTCTTGTCTAGGATCACACCCAAAGCATGTTCTCTGGTGCTAAACAAAAAAGGAAGACCCTTTCCAAATGTTGGACTCAGCATCCTGCCATCAAATGTTGGACTCAGCATCCTGCCATCTCACCCACCTTGCCAACAGACTGCTTTGCATGGATTTTAGGGCAGAATGTGGCTTAAAATTACGGCTATAAATATTTGGAGCCACTAATCGGGGGCTAGTATATCTGGAGTCTCACTAAACATTTTGAAGTCTCTTTTTGTTTTTGTACTTTGGTGGCATTTGCTCTTCAGACTTAGATGGTCTTACAACGGGCTGAGGGAACCCCTAATGCAGGCGGAAGGAGCAGGTGCCTCTCCCGTGGGACCTGTCCAAAGCCTTTCCTTCCACCCACCATAAATACTTGAAGTTCCTACTCTCAAGTCCTGTCTCCTCGGGTCTCTATAATAGTAACCGTGTAAGCACATTGCGCCAGAAGAGTCCACTAAGCCCTGGAAGGTCATCAGCTAGTTGAGAAGCAATGTGTGTATAGATAAGTGCATAGATTTGGAACCAGAGTTCCAGGGCTGGAATGCTCATTCTCCCACTATTCATTTGGGCGTTTTTTCTTTTTTCTTTTTTGTTTTGTTTTTGTTTGGTTTTGGTTTTGTTTTTTTGTTTTGTTTTGTTTTGTTTTGGTTTGGTTTTCATTTTTCTATGCTTCAGTTTTCCCATTTGTACAAAGAAGATACTAATCAGGCCTGTGACTGGGCTGTTGTGAAGAACAAATGAGTTCGTATATGTGATTACGAATTAATAGATGTGANGTTTTTTTGTTTTGTTTTGTTTTGTTTTGGTTTTCATTTTTCTATGCTTCAGTTTTCCCATTTGTACAAAGAAGATACTGATCAGGCCTGTGACTGGGCTGTTGTGAAGAACAAATGAGTTCGTATATGTGATTACGAATTAATAGATGTGACAACAATTCCTGGAACATTCTAAGTCCTCTGTCTGTTTTGTATTTTCCTTGTTAGCTCATAAAAGTTTGGCTGTATTAACCATCTGGTATTTAGGTACCAATATTTAAAAGGGGATAAATCAAAGATTAGATACATTTGGATAGAATAAAATAAATCAGCAAAGGCCTAGAACATGGGAAATTGCCCAGAGGCCACAAATCAAAGTGAAATAAAAATCAATTTGTAAGTATTAATATTTGAGGAGCTCCTATTATATCAATGGTCTTTGTTATACATTAAGGGAGAGGCACTAAAGAAATGGGAGGCCTAATTCCATTCTCCAGGGAGCTTATATACTATGTAGAAAAAAATTAAATATATATTAAAATAGATGCTAACAGCACCAGGTACAGCAAAGAGCATATGAAAGAACCAGAGACCGCTTGGCACAGACAAGAAGCGCCAGGGAGGCAAACAAAAGAGTTGGTGGCAGTTTACTGGGGAGCTATAGTGGTCTGCCTCGGAGACATGGGTGCCTCATAGTTTGTAATAATAAAAAATTTGAAACACAATTTACATGTTCAGTGCCTAATTAAATATATCTTGGGGGCATACTTTCATTAAAGATGATGACATGGTTTTTCTTTTTTCGAAACAGAAGGAGTCCCATGGCATCTTATCATATGAAAACACAGGTTATAGAATAGAATGTTTGGGGATGCCTGGGTGGCTCAGTCGGTTTGGTGTCTGCGTTCAGCTCAGGTCAGGATCCCAGGGCCCCAGGGAGTCTGCTTCTCCCTCTACCCCTCTCTCTCAAGTCTGTCTCTCAAAATAAATAAGTAAATAAATAAATAAATAATCTTTAAAAAACAGAATACAATGTTTGCCATGGTCCCGCTTTATTTTTTTTATAATAATTTTTTATTATGTTATGTTAGTCACCATATGGTATCTCCCACTTTAGAAATGTGTGTGTGTGTGTGTGTGTGTACACATTCTCTATGAATACCAAATACAGAAATATTTGGTAAAGAAACATACCAAGTTTCAGCAATTATTTATTTGGATGGGAACTCTTCTGGGAGACTTCTATTCTTCTTTTATTTTTCACATCTACTGTTTACATTGTTTACACTCAGCACAGAAAGTCTTATTTAGGAGAGAACTGGGGGAGAATGGGAAAGGATTAAAAGGAAATCTGTTTTTCCTAACCCTGACAAGGCCTGTTAATGAGCTGACATGGTGTGCAGTTTATTTGGTCTATCTCTCAGAATGTATTACAGAGCCACTCAATGCACTTTTTATATAATGATTAGCTTATATTATTCAGTTCTTGAGGAGAATTTGGGTCAGCTCCGCATGCTCATTATTTGTGCAAGTAGCCAGGACAGCCAACTTGCACAGCATGACAAGTATTGATACCACTGATGGATGAAATGTTGCCTAAGCACCGAAATGGCACTTTACAAGGAGAAGGGGAAGCTGCAGGCTTCCTGGTCACTGGAATATATATGAGTCATTCAGCGAGTAAGAGTTCTAAATACTAGCTCTCTAATCAGAGAACACAGCTGGAGAAGAAGAAAATAGTGGGAAAACACTAGAATTTCATGGCCCGAGTCTTGTATTTAGTGCAGCAACCCTGCTGGGGAGAAAGTTTGTCACCTGATACAGTCATAAAAAGGCAAGGGAATGTCCCTCCCTTCCTTTAAAATGGATGATATCCCCAGTTAAAAATTGTAAAGACTTCCTATTTGGGAGGAAATTGTTCAAAACCTGCGTATGCTGAAGGCTGAACTACCTTTTTCCTCTGCATGTTGCCAGACCCGTGGCAGCCAACCAGAGAAGGAGGTGAGATCCCTCTTTTATTCCTGCCTTCCACCTTCAGCCATTCTGTCCCTTCTGTCCCCACAGGACTCTCTGGCTCTTGGCCCTTGCTTCTCAGAGAAAAACAATCCACCATCACTAAGTAAAAGTAATCAACCAGCATACATGTACATGGAGCCAGTTCTGAGTCCTCAGTTGTGGTTTTGGACAAGTTACCTAAACCCTCTGGGTGGAGACAGGTGAATTTGGAACTTCAAGATTATTTTTAGCTCCCTAATTCCATGCTTCCATAATAATTAAATCCACAGAAGTTAATAAATAAAGACCTAACCGCATCAGGGGATGTTTGAATTTCAGGTCAACAAAGACTGGAAAAATCTTAGTTCAAACAACAACAACAAAAAAATGTGTCCTCAGGGTAAAATTTCAAGCACTGACAACCTGGACAGGAGAGAGAATTTGGAGTCTTTCTAGAATTCTTCAGACCGTGCAACAAATTTGGCCCCTCCTTGGCCCCCACCTACTCACATCTGCTATGCTTAGATGTTGTACTATCCAGAATGCTTTTGGANGAGAATTTGGAGTCTTTCTAGAATTCTTCAGACCGTGCAACAAATGTGGCCCCTCCTTGGCCCCCACCTACTCACATCTGCTATGCTTAGATGTTGTACTATCCAGAATGCTTTTGGAAAGCCCAGAGAATTCTTAAGTGGATCAAAACAGAAAACACTGACAATCTCGTTGAAAATTGTTCTCTTTTATGTTTCCAATGAAATGTATAAACATTAAAGATGACATTTAAATGTAGGGCTGCTCATCAGAACTAAATCCTTTTAGGATTCTACCCATTACTAAATGTTGCACAGCAAAGTACATATGAATTCTTAAGAAAGAGCTCAATATTTTGTAGCACATTTAACATATTGAAGGAAACATTTTTGTTTGTAGGAAAATTACACTGACTATAACAAATACGTTTATTCTAACTGGATTGCTTCAGCCATTGCAGTATATAGGAAAAGACAAAAACTAAGATTCCATATGAATCGGTAACGTGCTTTGGTACTCCTTCTTCTTTGCCTCCACTAAGGACCTACTCCGCGTGTTCAGATCTTCTAGTTACTTCTTGCTTCACATCCATCTTTCGGTAAACCACTTTTTTTTCTTCTTGCTTTAGGTTTTTATTCTGTTCTCTGTACTTCTCTTGTTGAAACTTGTCGCTTTCTCCAAGGCTTTCTATTTTTCCTCACCCCCAGGCCTATTTTTCCTGCAACCCTGTGTTTTCTCTCTGTAAGCACCAAAAAATGCTGTGTTTCTTTTTCCCAGATGGCTTCGATCTCATCATTAGTCTTTTCCTCTTAGTTTCATTATGGACTTCTTTTTCAGCTAGGAAGCAAGGACAGAGAAAGTCTGTACATATAATTTTGACTTCACTTTACACTTTCACTGATTTGAACTGTCATCTTTTCCATATGCAGCGAGTAAGCGAAGCGATTGCTATAAAATTAAATTACTTTTGCTCAGGTCAGATCTGTCAATGTGGGCTTTCAAAATCCAAAAGCAGATCATAACACTCCCCTGTNATATAATTTTGACTTCACTTTACACTTTCACTGATTTGAACTTTTCCATATGCAGCGAGTAAGCGAAGCGATTGCTATAAAATTAAGTTACTTTTGCTCAGGTCAGATCTGTCAATGTGGGCTTTCAAAATCCAAAAGCAGATCATAACACTCCCCTGTCCTAGTTAGATTGAAATGGTCGGTGAATCCCGATCCTCCCCCAGAGGGACACAGTCACTCCTTCCATAAAGTATCGGATCTATGATATCTGGTCCCTGCTGATTCCGTAGGTTGGTCCTCACGATTTTCCTGTTCTGTTTTCTGAGCAACCTGCTCAAATCCTGGCAGCATCCTCAAACACCATGGTCTCACACTTTGCCAGATCTCTGCCCAACCCCCTACCTCAGCCCCCCACCGTGGAATTCCATCCCTTTTATTCATCTCAAGACTCACCATCTGGGAAGCTTTCTTCCCTTCTTCTTTCCCCACCCCAAACCTGGGTTTGATTGGATCCCTAAATTCCCCTGTGTTTCTCACACACAATTACCTCCAGGTTTTGTCAGAGGTAGTGCTTTATTTGGCAGTTTTCCCCCAGGGGACTATAAGCTATTCTGAGAAAATTGTGCCCTTCGTTTCTTTCCTCCTTTGTACCACAAGGATTTAGTTGTCCCGAAATAATGTTTGTGGGAGAAATGGATTTGTGCTATGAAATAACAAATGAGAAAGGCCACTAGAAATCTTAAGTGCCATACGATAAGATCACGGCAATAAGGTAATCTCATCATCGTTAGAAGTGGTCACAAGGGAAGAAGTTCAAGAATGTAGGTCTGCTTGCAACTTTCGAAAGGCTTGAGTCATGGATGGGACACTTCTACTTTCACTTTGAATTTGTAAGTGACGGAAGTCACTGGGGCAAAAACCAAAAAAGATTAAGATTACCTGGTGTTTCTCCTGCTCATACAGCCTTTTGCCCTGTATTCAACGTAAGGTTTCCCGAACCCAGGAAACTGGGCCACAATTCCGATGAGTTGATTCTGGCTAAGCACCTCAAACCCCCCGCCCCCGCCGCCGGCCACATCTCCCTCTCTCCTGGATGTCTCTCCCAAAGGACTCTGACCATTTAGTCAATGTGGCTCCCTCCTCTGCCTGCTATGGAGACACTCTGCTAAGCAGTGTATGGTCGTTATCCTATCTAAATCTCAAGTCAATCCCATGGTATAAATTCTATTGTTTTCCTTTATCTTGTCATTGAGGCAACCAGGGCTTGAATCAATTAATCAACTTATCCGGAAGTGAAGCAGGCAGAAAAAGACAGAGCTGAGATTTGAACCAGGTTCGGACTGACTCCAGAGGCTGAGTTCTTAATCTCTGCTCAGCAAAGCTTCTCCATCATCTGACCACAGCTTCATCGCACTCTTCCCTGGAGACAGACGCCAGCCCTGTCTCACACCCCGTGCACAACTGGTCTAGAAATAAGATTTTTTTCATTACTGCATCTTTATTTTCCCCTTGTGTTTACCCTCTCTTTACTCACCCTGCCACTGAGTAAAATATTTTCTATTGGCCCTGGATGCAAAGAGTGTTGATGGGGATGGGTGGGAATTGAAGTTATTGCAGTTTTAATTCCCCGGTTAGGATTGTCACAAGAACAATCCTAAGATCAGGCTGGGACCAAACTTGAAGACCATAGGATAATTACAATAAGCAACGTCTATTAGGCATTTACTATGTTCTAGTCACTTTGCTCTGAACTTTGTATAATTGTCCCATTGGATCTTCATGCCAACTTTATAAAGTGAGCATCTTTATTATATGTATTATATAATACATTTTATTATGTTATATATGCTGATATAAATGAAAAAAATTTTGGGATGGAAAGCTTACATAATTTATTCAAATTCACATATTTGTAATTCCTGAGACCAGTCTTCAAAATCAAGCAGCCTGACTTGGCTCCCAACCACTAAGCTATATTAATTCTCAGGAGGTTGGCTTCTGTTGACTCAGCAAGTTTCTGTGGGAAGGGGACATAAAGCAGAAAAAGAGACAGAAGCTGTTAGTATGGGCCTCCTCATTTCCCGTCAATGGAGGCAAATGTTGGAATGACAATTATTTAGGCAAGCTGCAGTTAGGAACATTTAGCACTCCAGTGGAAGAAGTCTAAGATATTCCTCCAGAACAAGAAAGAAAATTGCAATCCTAGAAACCTGGAGAAGTTTCTGATCACTAACTTCCTGCATCTAGACAAATAATTAGGACAGATCAGTTTAATTCGCAGACAGGTCAGATAGGTTCATCTGTATTACAGAATTTACCACATGCATTGCAATGATTTGTTTACACAGCATCACCTCTCCTAGACTTTGAGGCATTTGAAAATACAAGTGTCTTAGTTCTTGCTAGCATCCCTAATATCAGACATGGTGCAGAGTGTCAGTATACATCTAGGATGTTTTTTCCACCAAGAGGGAGTTTTACTGAAGGGATTGAAGATCAAGACTGCTCAATATGAATGATGTAATCCCTGCATTATCACAGGATTTGTTTACTTTTTTTTATTTTGGGCAGTTATACTCACACATAGTTCAACATTCAAAAAGTACAAAAGAGCTTGCGATGCAAAAATCTCTCTCCAAATCTTGTCCTTAGTCACCCAATCATCCGTACCCCACAGGGACAACCAAAGGTATCAATTGTTCATATAAGCCTCAAAAGATATTTTATGCATATACTAACGTAAATTTGTTTCCTTCCTTTATATCCTTTCTACAAAAACATAGAACATGATTCCCGCTGTTCTGAAACTTGAGTTTATCCACAAAAAGAAATCCTAAATTTCAGTCACATGAATTTATAATGAGTTGTCTCCATTGTTATGTTTTCGTCTATTTGCTTTTTAAAAATGTGCTTGTTTTTAAGGGTTCTATCACATTCCACTGTAAAGATGGTCCATCGTTGGTTTATGTAGTCCCTGCCATGGGTATTGAAAGTGTTTCCAACAAAGCTGCTTGTTCTTTCTAGTAAAACCTACTGTTTGGGGAGCAGATTTTGGAGGGTGTTTCATTAACACTATTACATAATATTAGATTCTCTTTTTATTAAAATTATACACACATATAATGAAACAGCAGCATTATTCTACAAGGCTTTTTTAAATAAAAAATTTTAAATACGACAGAAATTCAACATCAAAATTGCAGGTGTTCTCACAAAAGGAATTTATATCCCCCAAAAAACCAAAAAACAATATATTTCAAGCTGGCATAAACTTCCCTGAAGTGAGAAAAGGCCAGAAACTACAGAAGAAAAAGGGCTGATGCCTTCCAGGGAAAATTATATCTAGACACATTCTGTCAAAATTTTCAATTACCATAATACAGTTAAATCTAGGCAGAAAACACATTCATAATAAAAGGGAAAAGTCAACTTAGACTTACAATTCTCTGCAATATAAAACAGTAGAAGTCATGGATGCAACATTTGAGAAACTCTTAAAAGGAAAATTTTAGTGGTATTAGAAATTGATTGTGATGAAATATAAAGATTAAAAAAACGCCACAAAGCCAATGGCAGAACATACACATCTGTTGTAGAAAGAAACCGTTTGAGCTACTTTAAGTAAAAAGAACTTTAATATAAGGAAATAGAGGGTTAAAAATCATTGCAAGACATGCAGGAATGGGCTCCACCATCTGGTATTCTAGAAATGATACCCAGAAAAAGCCGCTGTGACCCTTCCTTTAATATATGGGAAACAACTGCCCAATGACCACATTTCCCAACTCCCTGAATGCAGGAAAAGCCACCCTAGCCAGTGGGATTGATCAGAAGTAATGTGTGTCATCTGTGGGCCAGGGATTTTAAGAGGTATGGGTACTCTTCCCATAATCTCTTCTTTTCCTTCTAGTTGGACACAGAAGATACGAAGCGGGGAAGCCGGAGCCACAACATGGAAGGAAAGTGTCAGCCAACAGGAACACTGGCATTGAACTATTATAAAAGGAAGAAATGAAATGTGCTCAGGCAGTGAAATTTTAGGGTTTCTTTGTTACAAACAATTGAATTACTCTAATTAATAAAATAGCCAACCTTGCCTGTCTATGGACTTGCAGTCAGCATTGCAATGGGTAGTTAAGGAATCAAGAGACTCTTTGGAACCACTGACATCCAAGGACCTGGAAGGGGCTGCTATCCCTAAATGCCTCAAGACAGCTGTGAAGCCAGGGACTTCAGGCTGAGATGCACCTGCAGTGGAGAGCCATCTCTCTGTCTGGGCTTTCCTGGCAGGAGCAGGAGCAAGGGCAGAGAGCTGCTGGCTAACCTACACCTCACACAACTTACAAGGGGCATCTAGCTGCCGATACTAATTTATATCCAGCCTTTTCTCTGCAAGAGCATCAGAAAATCTACTTCTTAAGCTTTCTAGCCTCTGCAGTACCATAAAGCACACTGGAAGGAAGTGAGATAAGGGGCTGGGTGACAGTCCACCATAAGTACCATTTCAGTAGGACTTCAGTGTTCTTTCATCTAACAGACACACATGTATACATACAGGTCTAGACAGATGCACTACAATATTAAGTAGAGTTTTTCCTGAAATGGGAGAATTTGGGCATATGTTCCTTTCTTTTCGATGATTCCCAAATTTTCTATGATGAGCATACGTTACTTTTATCATAAAAACATAAGAACATTCTTTTAAAGTACAGTCATGTAGCAATTGTTGATAACCCATCGCTTTTTATTTTGAAATTTATTGTAAGTCCATTCTTTACTTCTACCACTCACAATTAGCCTCACGTGGAAGACCCACACAAGTATAAAAAGAAAAGGATTGTTGATAAATGTTAATCATTAAACATGTCATCTTTCTTTTCTCCTATGATAGACTACTTGCGTGTGATTTGCCTTCATGGCTAAATTGGAAACTACCTTAAATACAGGAACCGTTTCTTTGCACGCACATAATCATGTTAAGAAATGGGTTGTTGATTAAGTTAAGTAGATTTCTCCATGATTAGTAATGATATAAAAATAACTTGTCAACAAAGCTTATCAGGGGAAAAAAATGACAGACTTAAGAAAATATGATGTTATTTTGGTAACAAGTAGAGGAGCAAAAAGAAACAGATAAACCAAAAAATTATATGTATGTGTGTGTATATATAAATCCCATTCACCTTAGAAAAGGAAACGGTTTCAACAGAGATTTCCAAAGGGGTAGCAGTCTTGTTTTCTATTCAGTGGGCCGATAGAAAAAAAAAATACATAAAAAATGAACAGTTGATGATGAAGTATGGCCAGTTCTAGAGTCTCCACTCAGTGAAGGGAATTGTGGTTTTTCAAGCAACATTCAGAATCCATTTTTCTGCCATCATTTATCTCCATTGCATATCGAATGTTCTATCTTTCTAGCCAGCCACTCTGATAAAGCATAAGTAAAGAACCACCCGTGATGTTATAAATGAAGTACTTAGAAGCTTGCGGTAAGAGTGGATATTAATAACCTTAATGAAAATTTGTAGCAACCCAATTTATCATTTGAAAAAGTAACAATAAATGGTATTTGGTGCTGTTGTCAAGAGTTCAGAAAGAAAACCTATTAATTAATAACGTGGAAGTACAAAGTCACAATACTATAATCTCCACCAAGATGTATAAGTTACCTCTCAATGTTCCTAACTATTAATATTTCCTTAGAATTTTTTTTCCCTGAAGAAATATACTTAGAAGCCTTCAAGACAATGGACTTACTAAAAACCCTCCCCAGTCTGCCAGCATCTTGAGCAATAACTATGTGGTTTGTAGTCCCCCAGATCTCCCATCTTCTGTGTTCTTCTACAGTGTGACTTTATCCTCCTTATCGAGCTGTGGAGTTAATATCCCTCCCTTGGAATTTGACAGGCCTGTGGCTGCTTCACCCAATATGCTATGTAAACTACAGAGGAAGTGTTGCTATGTGCTTCCACAGATAGGTCATAGAAAGCCATGCAGCTTCTGCTTTGGTCCTTTGGAATGCACACCCTATAGATACTCTCTTGGGACCTTCGTGTTGGGAACCAGGCTGCCATGAATAGAGAGTTCCAAACCAAGGTGAGGTTGCTTGTAGTGCTCTGGGTGACAGCACCAGCTGGGCCCAGTCATAAGCCACCAAATTGCACCCGGATCTTATACCATACATAAAAATCAACTCAAAATGAATGAAAGAAACCTAAGACCTGAAAACATAGAACTCATAAACATAGAAGAAAAGTTCCTTGACATTGGCCTTGTCAATAACTTTAAGAATATGATACCAAAAGCTCAGACAACAAAAGTGAAATTAAGTAAGTGGGACTATACAAGCCAGAAAACTTCTTCACAGAAAACAAAATAAAAAGGTATTCTATGGAGTGGGAAAGAATATTTAGAAACAACACATCTGATAAGGGGTTTGTATACAAAATATATAAGGAACACATCCAACTCAAAAGCAAAAAAACAAAACAAAGGGGAAAAAAAAACAACAACCTGGTTGAAAAATGGGCAAAGAACCTGAATAGGCATTTTTCCAAAAGAGACATACAAATGACCAATAGATAAAAGAAAAGGTGCTCAATATCACTAATCATCTGGGAAGTGCAAATCAAAACTACAACAAGATATCTTTTCACATCTGCTAGGATGGCTATTATAGAAAAAAAATTTAAATGACAAGTGAGGCTACGGTGTGGAGAAAAGAGAACCTCTGCACACTATTAGTGGGAATGTAAATTGGTACAGCCATTATGGAAAACAGTAAGGCATTTCTTTAAAAAAAATAGAAATACCATATGGTTCATCAATCCTTCTGGATATATACCCAATGGAAATAAAATCAGTATCTTGAAGAGATATCTACATGTGCTCATTGCAGCATTATTCACCATAGTCAAGATATAGAAACAATTTAAGAATCTATCTATAAATGAATAAAGAAATTGGAGTACACAAATAAAATGGGATATCATTCCATCTTCAAAAAGGGGCTCCTGCCTTTTGCAACAATATGGATGAACCTAGAAGTCATTATGCTAAGTGAAATAAGCCAGACATAAAAAGGAAAAAAAAAAAACAAAACAAAAACAAAAACCCTGCATGGTCTCACTTATACATGGAATCTAAAAAAGTTGAATATATAAAAGTAGAGAGCAGAGTAGTGGTCATCAAGGTTGGGAAGATAGGGGAAATGAGATGTTCAAAAGGTACAAAGTTACAGTTATGTAAGAATAAGTCTAGAGATGTAATGTACAAAAATGTTACTATAGTTAAAAATACTGTGTTGAATACTGGAAAGTTGCTAAGGTCATAGACTTGAGTGCTCTCATCACACATATATACACACACGCATAAATGAAAGTGGTAACTATGTGAGAATATGTAATAATTAGCTTGACTATAGAAATCATTACACTATGTATATGTGTAACAAATCATCATGTTATAAATAAATAAATTAAAAAAAAAAAACCTTAGGGATGCCTAGGTGGCTTAATCAGTTAAGCGTCTACCTTCAGCTCGGGTCATGATCCCAGAGTCCCGGGATCAAGTCCTGTATCTGGCTCCTTACTCAGAGGGGAGCCTGCTTCTCCCCCTGCCTGCTGCTCCCCGTGTGTGCGTTCTCACTCTCACTCTCTCTGACAAATAAATAAATAAATAAAATCATCATGTTGCACACCTTAAATATATAGGTTTTTTTTAATAAAAGAAGAAAATAATTTTATCATTGGGTCTCAAATTCCTTGGTGTGGTGTACAATGTTCTTTATGATTCCTTCAGCCTTGTTTCCCACCTCTCAATACCCATACTTCACTTACTGCTCTAGTAACACCAAATCTCTTGTAGATCCTGAATGGAACTCACTTTCCCTCACCTCCATTGACAACTTTGTGCATGCTTCCTCTGTCTCAAATGTTCTCTTTACACTTCTCATGTTGTCAAACTTTCCTGATCGTCCAAGTGACCACGCAAGCAGAGCTTCTCTCAACTTCCTTAAGATAAATTATGCCTGTATTCCCACTCCATCTGCTACATGCTTTTATAACTTAAGAGCCTACCACAACATCTAGCACATATTATGTACCCTGTGAATGCTTGTTGAGTTGCTGGATAAAAGAATGAATGAACAGATAGATACATGGATGGATGCACAAAAGGACATTGGAGGGAGGATTATCAAAAAAAAAAACTTTCTGAGGTGATATATTTTAGTTTTAATGCTAAATACTGGCAAGGATTGGAAAAATTGTAGTGAAGAATACATTTCAGAGGGGTAGAATAACGGGAAGAATGGTGGGGGTGGAAAGAGAGAGAGTTTTGTGTAGACAGTGAGTTCGTCTGCGGTAAAGTCCTTATACAGGAGAAGAGTAAAGATAGCTAGTTAGCTAAAGTTGTTGAAGGAAACACTGATGTGATGTTTTAAGGCATTCGGGGAGGGCTGAGAGAGATCAGGGGAGAACAAGCTATTACACCCGCATGCAGGGAATGCTACAAAGTATGAAGAGGCATGAATGGGTTGATTTGTGATTAATGTTATTGAAGTTATCGAGAAGTATCCTTTCATTTTTAAAGACCTATGCAAAACATTAGGTTAAGTATTTAATTTTATTATTAAAAATCATCAGCTCCAATATTGTATCCACCAAACTCACTAATATGTTACATATTTAGAGAGAAATATGGATATGTTTTATAAAAATCTTTTGACAGGATATTACTCACAATCTGTTGAGCTAGAACATTATCTTGAAAATCTTGAAACATAATACAAGGCAACAAAGCTTTAAATAAAAGAGATACAAGGAGTTGCTTGCAAACATAACCAGAAAAACAAACAAATAAATAGGACTGTTTGAGAATCCTTCACTCTCATCCTTCACTTAGGGAATGAATCTATTCAATTCTGAAGGCTGCACTGTTTTATTTCCTTTGAACAGTGTGCTATGTTTTTGAAGTTAGGCAACAGGGAAACTTTTAAAGTGACTAGGACGAGAACAGCAAATTCTGTCTTCCAGAGCCGTAAGGAAGAAAATGAGAATGAGATTGTTATTCCACATTCAAGAAGCAGCAAATAGTAGTAGAAAGAGATAAATTTAACAAATTCAAGAAGTTTGGAGGCAAGGTAGTGATGAAAGGAATCTAAGAATTCCGTAAATATTTTAAAGTTGTGGTGGAATTATCACTTTTCAATATAATAGCAATAGCCTAATTTATAGGAAGTCTGTAGACAGGGAGAGAGTCGTAGTGGAAAAAAAAATGAAAGTATTTGAGGAAGAAAGTCTCCTGAGCCTAAGCGTTCTCACCTGCAAAGTGAGTAAAATAAAATGTATCTTATGTAAATAGTTATAAGGATCAAGGAAAAATTATATAATGTGTTTGGTGCCAAGTAATCATTGGGTAGGTAATCATTATTGTTGCTAATAGCATCATAGAGTTCGATGTGCAAATAAGAGGAATTTAAAATTACAAAAGAAAGAAAATGAGAGCAATTATGGAGAGTCATAGGAAAAGCAATCAACAATCAATTTCTTTGCTAGTAGAATACGGAGGAAAGAGTCATAAAGGAGTCTCTCTTGAATAACTATGTATACCTATTTTCTCTATTTTCACAGAGAGAAGTTAGTCTAGAAAAATCAGCAACAAACGGGTAGCGTTACTGGTTCCTCAACAAAGTCAATGTAGGTGACATTGAAAGAGGGACAGCTTTGTGAACATACGGACCCCAATTCCAGGACAGCAGATAGATACAGGAAGCTGAGGACTTCAGCAGGTTTTGTCTGAAAGACGAGACTGTTAAAGTTACAGTATTTCCAGGAAGAGATTGATGCTTCAATGTGCTGGCTCTTTAAAATGTTTTTCTTATTATAGCTTCACCGAAAAGAAGAAAAACAAACAAACAAAAAGCTTTGATCTCCTTGGACAAAAAATGTGCCTTTGACATAAGCCTCACAACTCATACAAAAATTAACTCTAAATGAATCATTTTAAAACATTAAACTTTTAGAAGAAAAATTAGAGAAAATTCTCAGGATTTAAGACAAGGTGAGGAGTTCATAATCATTGACATCAAGACATGGTCCACAAAAGAAAAAATGGGCCAATTAAAGTTTATCAAAATTTAAATTTTTCCTCCAAAAAAGACACTGTTAAAGGAATAAAAAGACAAGCTCTGGACTGGGAGAAAATACTTGCAAAATACATATCCAAAGACTAGTATCAAGTCTTATTATCCAGGACTCTGAAACTCACAGGGAAAAAAATCTAATCATAAAATGGGTGAAAGATATAAACAAACATTTCACCAAAGAGGGTATAAGATAGCAAATAAGCACAAGAAAAATTGTTCAGCAC
Organism: Ailuropoda melanoleuca; assembly: GCF_002007445.2. Lineage (NCBI taxonomy): Eukaryota > Metazoa > Chordata > Mammalia > Carnivora > Ursidae > Ailuropoda > Ailuropoda melanoleuca. The sequence continues at coordinate 63,504,044 of NC_048227.1, read as the reverse complement.
CCTTATTAGGCAAATGCAAATTAAAGCCCCAATACGATATATCACCTTACACGCATCAGAATGGCTAAAATAGTGACAACAGCAGGTGCTGGTGAGGATGCTGAGAAACTGTCACTCCCACAGTATATGCGGGATTGTAAAGTACAGAGAAGAATAGTTTAGCAGTTTCTTATAACAACTGACGTGCAATGACCATACTACCCAGCAAGAGATTCTTGGGCATTCATCCCAGAGAAATGAAAACTATGTTCACGTAAAAAAAAAAAAAAAAAACCATGAATGTTCATGGCAGCTTTACTCATAACAGTTAAAAACCGGAATCAACTCAGATACCTTAAGTAGATGAACAGTTAAACTGTGGTCCATCCATACCATGGAATACTACTCAGCAATAAGGATAAATGGACTACTCGTACACATTACCATTTGGATGAATGTCTAGATTACGCTGAGCGCAAAAAGCCAATCGCAAAGATGACATACGATATGATTTCATTAAATGACATTCTTGAAATGACAAAACTATATAAATGGAGAGCAGGTTAGTGGTTAGAAGGGGTCAGAGATGGTAGGGGTGTAGGAGAAAGAGTTTACCAGAGTTTAGGAGTGAAGTTGAGGGATTGGAGGAGGGAAAAGGATGTACTTTCAAAGTACATCCACTAGGAATTTTTGTGGCAATACAATATTTTGTATCTTGGTGGTGGTGGACACACAAACTCAAACGTGATAAAATGGCATGGAACTAAATATACACATACATATAATTAGAGAAATCCAAATAAAATTGATGGATTATAGTTTTGCAGGATATTACCATGGGAGGAAAGTGATAAACAATACACAGGATCTCTCTGAATTATTTCTTATAATTGTGTATGAATGTAAAAATTTCTCAAAATTTTTTATTGTTTTTATTTTTTTTAAGATTTTATTTTTTTATTTAACAGAGAGACAGCCAGCCAGATAGGGAACACAAGCAGGGGGAGTGGGAGAGGAAGAAGCAGGCTCCCAGTGGAGGAGCCTGATGGGGGGCTGGATCCCATAACGCCGGGATCACGCCCTGAGCCAAAGGCAGACCCTTAAGGACTGCGCTACCCAGGCACCCCTTTATTGTTTTTAAAAAGCTTTGACCTGGGGCACCTGGCTGACTCAGCAGNATCCCATAACGCCAGGATCACGCCCTGAGCCAAAGGCAGACCCTTAACGACTGCGCTACCCAGGCACCCCTTTATTGTTTTTAAAAAGCTTTGACCTGGGGCACCTGGCTGACTCAGCAGGAAGAGCTTGTGACTCTTGATCTTGGGGACATTGAATTCAAGCCCCACCCTAGGTGCAGAGATTACTTAAAAATAAATAAATAAACTTTTTAAAAAAATTAAAAAATAAAAATAAAAGCTTTGACCTGTAAATTTAATGAATACCCTTAGTGACTAGGTTTAAAGAAGAAAAACGTTACTTTTAAACAACTTAAAAGTTTTAATACCTGATATATCACTGTATAAGAAAAAAAAGTCATGTCATGTAGTTTTCCTCCAGTTAACTCTGGACTAATTAAACTGATTTAATAACTTTAGTCTAAAAATAGTTCCATATGTTCTTCCTGATTTTAGTACCTTATAAAAATACTGTTCACAGTACTCTAGTTTATGCAAATCTTGGATGTATTTTCTTACGAATAGTCTATTTGAATTTCCTAAACTTCCTCTCATGGTTTGGTGTATCAGATAAAGTACAATCACTTAGAAAATTGCTAAATTTTGTGTTTAAATTAATTACTCATAAGTAATGTCTTAATCAAAAGAGATCAGTACATATGATGCTATAAACCATAAGGATTTCATATGGAGTTTAGCCTGAATGTAGAAGGTCTGAGAAGTCAACCTCCTCTGCCTGAGTTTATAATACTTAGAAATAATGAGCTTGAGGGAAGTGATGAAATGTGTTGAAATTTTTGATGGAAGTGGATAAATATGATCAGTTTATTTATAATAGGAAAAAAAGACTCATGAAGGCTTTATTTTTTTTAAAGATTTTATTTATTTATTCAACAGAGATAGAGACAGCCAGCAAGAGAGGGAACACAAGCAGGGGGAGTGGNGTGAAGGCTTTATTTTTTTTTTAAAGATTTTATTTATTTATTCAACAGAGATAGAGACAGCCAGCAAGAGAGGGAACACAAGCAGGGGGAGTGGGAGAGGAAGAAGCAGGCTCATAGCGGAAGAGCCTGATGTGGGGCTCGATCCCAAAGGCAGACACTTAACTGCTGTGCCACCCAGGCCCCCTCGTGAAGGCTTTATTGAATGTTGTTATATAGATAATATCCAAAAAGCCAAAGTAAAATCATGCTCTGCTCAAACAACAAATGCCCCTTTCTCTCTTGCAATAATTGTATTTTTTGGCATACTCTTTAATCATTCCAACTGAAGTGTCTTATTCTTTGAAAATGTTTAGTTCATGCTAATAATTGCTATCCCCCCGCAGCTTTAAAATATTGCCTGTTAACTACTGTCATTAGATACTGTGATATATGTTCTTTTCTCATCTCTTCTGATGACTCTTGACTTTTTCTTTTTCAATTTCAAGTTCCAATTTCAAAATAATAAAACTATTAAGACTTTTTTTACATGTAGATTATGTTTGAGTTTCTTAAATGACTACTAAGTAACAGAGAGATTCATCCCTTCATTTTTTAAAGGAGGCATATTAAAAATAATTAGTTGTGTTTGACGTTCTCCAGATGTTCTAGCAGCTCAATACCATTAGGAGAGCAGTCCTGTTTATTTCTGTTTTCTAGAAGAAAAAATCAGTCTTCTTAGGTGAATTTTATATAGGCAAAGGGCATTAATATAAATATATGTAAGGTGTTGTGTTTTTCCCCCACTTAAAAATAAACATAAGCATGTTCATGTTCAAAGACTGACAAAGTTACAATAAATTAATTTAATATATTTATTTATAGATTTACCTTACCTCTTTTTGCTGTCATTCATTTCACTTATATACAGCATACCTAAGCATATATACTATACATATAGTATGTATATGTATTATCATATATAATTACATGATACATGTATCATATGTTTATATTCTATATATCTTTAGACACAAGCATACATAATCAAATACATTATTGATACTATGTTGAACACTGCTGTCAGATCAACTAAGAATAAGAAAAATAAAAGTTTTTATTTCACCTTCACTAATTCCTTCTTTGATGCTTTTCCCTACTTTATATAGATTCCAGTTTCTAACCTATATTTTTTTCCTTCTCTCTACAGAACTTCTTTTAACATTTCTTGCAAGGCAAGTCTATCGGAAACAAATTTCCTCAATTTTTGTTTGTCTGAGAAAGTCTTGATTTATCACTTTTGAAGGATACATTCTCAGGATACAGAATTCTCAGGATACAGGCCAGTGGTTTTTTTTCTTTTATCACATTAAATATTTCAGTCTACTTTCTTCTTGTCTGCGTGGTTTCTGAGGGAAGTTAGATGCATGGTTTCTGAGGGAATAGATGTAATTCTTACCTTTATTCTTCAGTAGGTTAGGTGTATTTTCCTTCTGGCTTCTTCTAGGATTTTTTTCCTTTAAGTTCGGTTTTCTGTAATCTAAATATGATATGTGGATGTGTAATTTTTTGGCATTTTTCCTGTGTGGTGTTCTCTTCCTAGATCTGGTCGGTGTCTGATATTCGTTTGGGGAATTTCTCAGGCATGATTGTTTCCAATATTTCTTCTGTTTCGTTCTCTTTTTCTCCCCCTTTTGGTATTCCCATTACACATGCCTTATGCCTTTTGTAGTTGTCCCACAGTTCTTGAGTATTCTATTCTGTTTCATTTCAGTCTTTGTTCACTTTTCCGTTTTGGTGATTTCTACTGATATTTCCTCAAGCTCAGAGATTCTTTCCTCAGCCATGACCCGTTTACCAATAAGCCCATCAAAGGCACTCTTCATTTTCATTACAGTGTTTTGATCTCTAGCATTTCTTCTTGGTTCTTTCTGAGGATTTCCATCTCTCTGCTTACATTGCCTGTTCCTGCATGCTGTCTGTATTACCCATTACAACCCTTAACATATTAATTAAAGTTGTTTTAAATTCCTGGTTTGATAATTCCAGCATCCCTGCATGTCTGGTTCTGACTTGCTCTCTCTTCAAACTGTGAGGTTTTTTGCCTTGTAGTATGTCTTTTAATTTTTCTTGATAGCCAGACATGATGCCCTGGGTAAATGGAATCGCTCCAGTAATGTGGNAGATAATATCCAAAAAGCCAAAGTAAAATCATGCTCTGCTCAAACAACAAATGCCCCTTTCTCTCTTGCAATAATTGTATTTTTTGGCATACTCTTTAATCATTCCAACTGAAGTGTCTTATTCTTTGAAAATGTTTAGTTCATGCTAATAATTGCTATCCCCCCGCAGCTTTAAAATATTGCCTGTTAACTACTGTCATTAGATACTGTGATATGTTCTTTTCTCATCTCTTCTGATGACTCTTGACTTTTTCTTTTTCAATTTCAAGTTCCAATTTCAAAATAATAAAACTATTAAGACTTTTTTTACATGTAGATTATGTTTGAGTTTCTTAAATGACTACTAAGTAACAGAGAGATTCATCCCTTCATTTTTTAAAGGAGGCATATTAAAAATAATTAGTTGTGTTTGACANCTTTTTTTACATGTAGATTATGTTTGAGTTTCTTAAATGACTACTAAGTAACAGAGAGATTCATCCCTTCATTTTTTAAAGGAGGGCATATTAAAAATAATTAGTTGTGTTTGACATTCTCCAGATGTTCTAGCAGCTCAATACCATTAGGAGAGCAGTCCTGTTTATTTCTGTTTTCTAGAAGAAAAAATCAGTCTTCTTAGGTGAATTTTATATAGGCAAAGGGCATTAATATAAATATATGTAAGGTGTTGTGTTTTTCCCCCACTTAAAAATAAACATAAGCATGTTCATGTTCAAAGACTGACAAAGTTACAATAAATTAATTTAATATATTTATTTATAGATTTACCTTACCTCTTTTTGCTGTCATTCATTTCACTTATATACAGCATACCTAAGCATATATACTATACATATAGTATGTATATGTATTATCATATATAATTACATGATACATGTATCATATGTTTATATTCTATATATCTTTAGACACAAGCATACATAATCAAATACATTATTGATACTATGTTGAACACTGCTGTCAGATCAACTAAGAATAAGAAAAATAAAAGTTTTTATTTCACCTTCACTAATTCCTTCTTTGATGCTTTTCCCTACTTTATATAGATTCCAGTTTCTAACCTATATTTTTTTCCTTCTCTCTACAGAACTTCTTTTAACATTTCTTGCAAGGCAAGTCTATCGGAAACAAATTTCCTCAATTTTTGTTTGTCTGAGAAAGTCTTGATTTATCACTTTTGAAGGATACATTCTCAGGATACAGAATTCTCAGGATACAGGCCAGTGGTTTTTTTTCTTTTATCACATTAAATATTTCAGTCTACTTTCTTCTTGTCTGCGTGGTTTCTGAGGGAAGTTAGATGCATGGTTTCTGAGGGAATAGATGTAATTCTTACCTTTATTCTTCAGTAGGTTAGGTGTATTTTCCTTCTGGCTTCTTCTAGGATTTTTTTCCTTTAAGTTCGGTTTTCTGTAATCTAAATATGATATGTGGATGTGTAATTTTTTGGCATTTTTCCTGTGTGGTGTTCTCTTCCTAGATCTGGTCGGTGTCTGATATTCGTTTGGGGAATNGTTCTCTTCCTAGATCTGGTCAGTGTCTGATATTTGTTTGGGGAATTTCTCAGGCATGATTGTTTCCAATATTTCTTCTGTTTCGTTCTCTTTTTCTCCCCCTTTTGGTATTCCCATTACACATGCCTTATGCCTTTTGTAGTTGTCCCACAGTTCTTGAGTATTCTATTCTGTTTCATTTCAGTCTTTGTTCACTTTTCCGTTTTGGTGATTTCTACTGATATTTCCTCAAGCTCAGAGATTCTTTCCTCAGCCATGACCCGTTTACCAATAAGCCCATCAAAGGCACTCTTCATTTTCATTACAGTGTTTTGATCTCTAGCATTTCTTCTTGGTTCTTTCTGAGGATTTCCATCTCTCTGCTTACATTGCCTGTTCCTGCATGCTGTCTGTATTACCCATTACAACCCTTAACATATTAATTAAAGTTGTTTTAAATTCCTGGTTTGATAATTCCAGCATCCCTGCATGTCTGGTTCTGACTTGCTCTCTCTTCAAACTGTGAGGTTTTTTGCCTTGTAGTATGTCTTTTAATTTTTCTTGATAGCCAGACATGATGCCCTGGGTAAATGGAATCGCTCCAGTAATGTGGTAATAAGGTGGGAGGGGAGGGGAAGTGTTCAGTGTTCTATATAGTCCTATGACTAGTCTTCTAGTGAGCCTGTGCCTCCAGACTGTGGTTTTCATTTGTGCTTCTCATTCCCACTCTTCCCCTTCTTACCAGACAGGGTGACTAGAGCGAGATGGAGTTGGGTTTTTCCCTTCCCTCAGGTCAGGCTCTGATTAAAACCCCAGGAGGCTAGACTCTGGTTACATAGCTTCTCCTGAGGGCAGACCTTGTTAAGAAGAGCAGAATGTTCTCCTGAATTTCCAACTGGTTCCTTTTTCCTTCCCACTGCAGAAGCACAAGGGAGTTTACTGTGAGAATCTGGTCTAACTCTTGGAGGTAAAACTGACAAAAGTGTAGGGGACCCCTTATGACTGGGTCCCTTTGCTGCTGTTTACTCTCAGACTTGTTGTCTCTGAGCCTCCAGCAATGCATCAATTACCATTCATTTTTTCCTATCCCAGTTTCTACTCACGGGTTTCCGCTTGGATAAGTTGTGATTTTGGGTATTCGCCTGTCTCTCCAGTTTGGGGGGCAGCAGTTTGCCCTGTGTCCTCACTTCTCTGACAGATATAAGAAGAGTTACTGATTTTCCAGTTGATTCAGCTGTTTACTTATTGTTAGGACGGTGTGACAACTTCCAAGCTCCTTACACGAGGAACCAGAAACTAGAAGTCCTGTTTCCTTTAAATTTAAATACCCACTTATGGTATTAGAGATGTATTATAGCCTATTGTATTACAACCTATTATAATATTATATTATTATAGTATAGCCTATTAATATTGGTGACATTCATAATGCACTTAATGGTGCAAATTAAAGACTCTAAATATTTAATAATAGCCTCACCCTATCAAGATAATTTATTAAAACTTTATAAATTGATTATGTATTATACTTCAACAGAATAGACCATTCTCTTCCATTCTAATATTTTTAGCTATTATAATAAAATAACCACAAGGCATTTAACCTTATCCACAAAAAGCTTTCTTCTCTTTCCTTACATTAATCTAAATGTTCAGCTACAGAAATAAAAAATCAAGTGTCCTGGAAGAAACATCAGAAAAACCTCAAAAAAGGCTATAGCAGGTGGACTCGACCTTTGTTATTACAAGGAATAAACTCTTTGTTCAGACTTCCCAGATCATCACCATGGAAGGGCCCTTTTAAACTGATTCAGAAAACTGAGTCGGACCTCCCAGATTGTTGTGGTCTAGAAGCACATGACTCAGTGGATGGGGACCACTTCACTCAAATCAACCAAACAAGAATCAATTACCTATGACTCAATAGACTATATTAACTGATTTAACTGGAGTAATGCTGTATTTTTAATGCAGATTTTTAAAATTCTATTTTTTCCTCTTAATCTTGGTCTAACCCTCAATGTAACCTTTTATTTACACAAATTTGAAGGGAACACTCAGAGTGTCAGTGGCATCTTCTTCCAAGGAAACCCTCGGAATTCAAAAGAAAAAGAATCCAAAAAACAGCAATATAGATTATAAGCTAATAAATCACCAGAAAATTAAAAAATAATTCTGAAGAAAATAATGACCTACAGTGGTTGGTTGACCTTGTCATTGAAACAATAACAGTGGTTGAACTGTATGAGCAATAGTTGTACTAGATTACTTTGTTTCATGACCATGTATTTACTTACATCTCATCTTTTCTATGCAGATGTGGAAACCACATCTTGACGATTGTGACTATAATAATCATGTCACAAAGTTGCTGCCTTTTACTTTGGACACAGTGATATGAACTCAGAAACCTTCCTAATTTCGCAAGGTATTTTCTTTAAAGCCCTGGCATTGTGTTACTTGGAGAACTAGCCCCTCATTGTAGGTCAACTCTTCTGTTTCTTTTTTAAAAGTTTATAACTCTGAGCGTTCTTTTGACAAACTGTATGTTGATAGTGAGCTAGGCAAACAAATACACATATGTTTAGTGCCACAAAATGAGCCATTATTTCTGAAGAGTAATCTGAAAATACACAATAAAAAGTAATACCATTAACAAAAATTAAACACAGTATGAAATTAGGTACCAAATAAGTGGTTTCAAAAATAAATGCAGAAAGACACTTCTGAGAAGGGATAAATCAGTCAGGCTGGGATGGTGGAACAATTCTTCTCAGAAGCAGTCATCTTGTGGCTATGGAGACATGAGGTATGTAGAGAAGAGACTTCAAAATGGGAGGAAGAACAGGAGTGAAGGCACAGAATAGCAAGACACTAACTTTTCTCCCTGTGAACCCGTTAAGATACTCCTTGACTCTTCCAGCACATATCTTTTGATCATACTTAAGAACTTCATATGCAAAAAGATAATTCTTATTATGAGAAAAATTCTAGAGGTAAAAAAAAAGTCACACCACCTCTTGGAATTTGGGAGTTACTGGATTTTTGAGGAACTTGGAAAGGTCTTCATTTATTATTAGGCAAGGGATAATTAAATTTATTTCTGCCTCTCCAGAGAATACTAAAAAACTTTTCATTATTTTTCTAAACAAGTCTACACATTCTCCAAATACAGACAGATTTTTACAATGAGAGAAAAGGAATCAGCAGCCCTCTTCACTCTCATAAGACCAAAAAGACTCAGTGTATCCTCACTGAAGGCTCACCTTTGACCTTTATTCTGCTCTTGACATTTCTTTGTGAGATTTTTGCTTTGGATGCTTTGCTGTCAGGGGATTGGTAGCAGAAGTTGAGTTCATGTTGTTTCCCTATATGCTTAATTTTTAATGACAGGTCTCTGAATTACCAGATTGTGTCAATTACCCCTCCAAGAAATCTAATTTTGTTAATGAAATTAGTTGCTTGGAAGAGAAACATAAGCATTAATTTCAGTTTAGCAGTTTGTCTTTGAGCTGTAGCAGGTGCTATTTGACTGAATTGCCAGCACTTGATAAAAGGGTTTATCAGGCCTCACACTCAAATCAAATCATTGTTGCCCCAACAGCTCTGCCACCGATGATTGGGGGCACCTGGTGGTAGATCTGGAGAACAAACTTTCCAAACCCCCAATAAGACACGTAGTCATTTCTCTGAAAAGAATAAGCATGACTTTTTTTTTTAATTATCTCAAGGCTAAAACTTTTTATAAATACAGAAGTAACTCAAAAGTGAAAGAAATTACCTATGGCAGTTTAGAACTAAAGCACATTTTTTCCCCACTAGGGATACTTCCGTATAAGCCTAAAAAATAATTTTTTGGGGGGGCGCCTGGGTGGCGTAGTTGGTAAGTATCTGCCTTTGGCTCAGGACGTGATCCTGCCGTTCTGAGATTGAGCCCCGCATCAGGCTCCTCTGCTGGGAGCCTGCTTCTTCCTCTCCCACTCCCCCTGCTTGTGTTCCCTCTCTCTCTGTCAAATACAAAAATAAAATCTTTAAAAAATAAATAAATAAAATGTAATTTTTTTTTCCAATGATCAAGATGATTTTCTATTTATTGTTTTACTTTACTTTGCTAATAGAAAACTCTTGGTATAATCCACGTTCTAACTTGGGATAGTTTTACAGCGTCATGGCAGGGAGAACATATAATGATCATTCCTCTTTCAGCAAAATCACATTTTTCCACCCATTTTTATTCCCAATAAATTTGAATGTTATTTCCTTGGCACAAAAATACAAAGGAGTCCACAATTCCACCAAAATGCAACATATTTATTTCTTAAACCCCACATAGAAGGGCACTTAATTCTTAAAATAGAAAATAGCAAATCTTAAGAGATTCAACTATTTATCTTTTGCCCATAGCCTGCTAAAAAGACATTCTGTTGCACAGCAAGTATTTACTGAGCACTTATTCTATGCCAGGCTTTGCTCTGGTTTCTGAGCATACAGCAATGAGTACAAGCCACGCCCCACCTCTTTTGGAGCTATGTTCTACCCGATACAATTTCTGCACTGCAGGAGCTCTGGCTCACACCCTAAATACAGCGGGTGAAGAGTCCCTGAGATCTTATTTTTCTGAGATGGAAAGAAAGGGCATGAGGAGGGAGGGCATCCCAAGTAACAGGAAAATAGAGAGGTGGGTAGGAAAGGCTTTGCTGAGAAGGAGATACCAGAGAGGTTTTGCAGAATTACTATGAATCCAAAAGAAATGTAGTGAAAGCAGAAGACGAAGTACTCGCTAAAGGCAGGAAGCCTTTTTGATTAGTAAGTGGGGAGGAGGCAGGAGCTGAGGCTGAAAATATGGACAGAACCTGATCCTAGTGGGCCTGTGGGCCATCCTCCGGGCCTGGGGGATCTTTTCCCCCAGCTCTCTACTCATAAAAGTATACTAATTAACAGAATAACTAAAAAAGAGAAAGAAAAAATTGAAGTATTATTCAATCATTTGATTGGAAAATTGATTTCTGGAAAGTTTTCTATAATATGTATGCTTTTCCTTTCATTACATTTTTTAAAAGATTTTATTTATTTATTTATTTGAGAGTTAGAGAGAGCAGGGGAAGGGGCAGAGGGAGGAGCAGAAGGAGAGGGAGAAGCAGACTCCCCACTGAGCAGGGAGCACAACTGTGGGGCTTGATCCAGGAGCCTGGGATCGTGACCTGAGCCAAAGGCAGATGCTTAACCGAATGAGCCACGCAGGCACTCCTCTTTTCATTACATCTTAAAGGCAATTCAGAGTTTAATAGTTTTAAGATTATAACTTCAAAAATAATGACTAGTATGTGTAACCCTTTACAGTTTTCTAAAATACTTTCAGATATATCCTCTTATTTGATCATCTAATTAATGCTGCAAGGGAGGAAAAGTATGATTAACTTCATTTTACCCTTGAGGAAAATAGGTCCAGAGGTTGTTTTCCCTAAGATCAGACTTTACACATGCCCTCCTCCTGCCCAACCCCTGGCATCTGTCTACCATATTACCATACTAGATTTACCATATGTAAAATTGAGTTCTTTCATTCCAGTAAAAATTCCTTTAAAAAGTAAAGATGTAAAAATACAACCCTGGGCTTCTCTGGGTTTGAATCAGGTGTGTGACCACCACATACGGTGCAGTACCTGTTGATCGCATCGGCTCTCACTGTGGGTGGGACCACCCCAAAGAGATTCCCTAGCTCCTTCGTGCCACTAATGGTCCCCAAAGCCTTTGCACTTACTTCCTGTACTGCTTTTCTGGCTCCAAACTTGGATCCCGTCCTGTAAGACAATTCATCTTTCTGATGGTGGTGACTTGGGCAGCGCTGGGTTCTTTTCCTGCCTGGTCTCCAGGATCTGCTGTGGAGCTGAGCCCCACCTTGAACGCAGGACTCCTTTCATTTGCCAGAACTGCTGGGTGGGACCCAAACTCTGCCCCCAAGAATTTACCTTTTTTTGAGAAATAAAATAATTATCCACATGAAATAAGACATAATTCAAAATGCCAGGAAATAAAGGTTTCCATTAAATACACTTTCCCTTTATTTTGATTACAATTAAAATGTAAGGAAAGCACTTTGGAGAGTTTTTTTTTTTTTTTAAGATTTTATTCATTTGTTTGACAGAGATAGAGACAGCCAGCGAGAGAGGGAACACAAGCAGGGGGAGTGGGAGAGGAAGAAGCAGGCTCATAGGGGAGGAGCCTGATGTGGGGCTCGATCCCAGAACGCCGGGATCACGCCCTGAGCTGAAGGCAGATGCCCAACCGCTGAGCCACACAGGCGCCCCCCCCGATTTATGATTTTTTGACACTATGATGATGCAAAAATGATACGCATTTGGTAGAAACTGCACTCCAGGAATTGAATTTGAATCTTTCCCCAGGCTAGCAACATGGGATACGATCCTTTCTTCGGATGCTGGGCGGCAGCAGTGAGCAGTAACTCCTAGTCAGCCACACGATCGTTGGGGTGCACAAGGGATCTTACAATCATTCTGTACCCACACAACCATTCTGTTGTTCACCTTCAGTACAGTGTTCAATAAATTCCATGAGGTATTCAATACTGATTATAGAATACACTTTGTTAGATGACTTTGCCCACCTGCATGGTAATGTAAGTAAATGTTCTGAACGCATTTAAGGTAGGCTGGGCTAAGCTAGGATGTTCTTTAGGTTAGGTGTATAAAATGCATTTTTGACTTAAGATATTTTCAATTTATGATGTGTTAATTGCAACATAACCCCATTGTAAGTTGAGAAAGATCTATACCATAGTCCCCCCTTATTCTTGGTTTCACTTTCCACAGTTTCAGTTCCCTGAGGTCAGCATGGTCTGGGAGCAGATGATTCTCCTGCCAGGACGTCAGAAGGTCAAGAGAAGCCTAATGCTCTGTCCCAGTGCCTGTATGCCTCACGTCACTTCATGCCACATGTAAGCATTTTACCATCTCACGTCCTTACCACTAGAAGGGTGGATACACACGTCCTTACCACTAGAAGGGTGGATACAATACAAGGTATTTTGAGAAAGAGAGACCACATTCACATAACTTTATCATAGGATGTTATAATTGTTCTATTTTGTTGTTAACTATTATTAGTTTCTTACTGTGCCTAATTTATAAATTAAAATTTATCATAAATAAGTACATATAAGAAAAAACATAGTATATATAGGATTTGGTACTATACATGGTTTCAGGTACCCACTGGGGGTCTTGGAATGTATTCCCCATAGATACGGGGGGACTAATGCATGTGACCATTTACCAACTTTAGATTTCAATGGGCCCAACAGTCACTTTATGACTATTTATAAGGTGTTTAACTTTTACATTTATATGCCATTCTTACAGGTTTCAAATTCTTTTTGAAGATGTAAAGCGAACCATTCTTTATCAAAGGAAAGACTTTAAACGTAACAACAGTAAAATTTGCCCTAATACGTGGTGAAAGGGCAAGACATGCATTAACTGTTAGAAAACTTTTCTATTTTCTGAAGGCTGAGAAATCATCCTGGCTCCTGTGCTCGAAGGCAGGGCGCTGACGGCCCTGCTGCTAGTACTTTTTCCTCCGCCACCTCAATTTCTTCCCCACCTTCCTGTTCTCTTTCTCCTTTTGTGCTGGATTTGAAAAATAAATGCCCCTCCTCTTTGCCACAGTGAATGTGTCTCCGCACTGGCCCCTGTGATGACCTCCACCACCCCCCACCCCCTGCCCCTGTCTCCTCCGGAGCTCACAGCACAGCATGACCGAGAATCCGGGTCCGCAGTCACACGTGGACTCCCAGCTCCGCTCTGCCCCCTTTACTTGCATGATTCCGCATATCCGTTATTTAACATCCCACTACCTCAGCTTCTGCCTGTGAAAATGGAATTGTAACAGGTCTGTCACATAGTAAGTTCTGGAAAAGCGAGAGATGTTCTATTATTGCCTCTCTCACTTTCTTGCCTCCTTACTCTTTTCTCTTATCCTGATTCTGTTTCTTCTCCAACAAATCTCCGTAGTTCTTTCTGAATTTAAACGAAACACCCCTCAGCGCTATAGCACCCTCTCCTTACCATGTCTCTCCCTTTATCACCTCGTCTTTGAAAGATTAATGATAAGACTTCCTGCAGTCTTTTCCTGATCACTCCGAATGTCTCCAGTTTCACTACTAATGCTATTGAATTTGCTTCCCCAAAGGTAACACTGACCTTCTAATCACCGAGTCCTGTATCTTTTCTCTATTTTTAATTTCTGTGAATAACATCTGTGCTATTCAGCACTGTTGAACACCCCTTTGTTTGAAATAATTTATCTCTCAGCATCTATTTTGTGCTGTATCTGTGTATTTTTGATCATTCTTTCTCTTCCTGTCTGTAAATGTAGCTGTTTCTTAATTTCTTTCCTTCACCCTCTCTGATTAGATATGCATAAACTTATGAAATGTCACCAAATCCAGCAAACCTGAGTGACCCAATGTCTCTGTACTAAATTAAAAATCTCATTATCTGTTTGCCCATTCTGTGAACGCTTGAACTCAAAACACCCCACCAACCAAAATCATCCCATTCTCTCTAAACCTGGTCTTCTTAACATGCTATTAAAAATACTGGCATTCTCAGGGCGCCTGGGCGGCTTAGTGGATTGAGCATCCAACTCTTGACTTTGGCTCAGGTCATGATCTCAGGGTCATGAGAGTGAGCCCCGTCTCAGGCTCCACGCTAAGCAGGGTGTCTGCTTGAGATTCTCTCTCTCCCTTTCCCTCTGCCTCTCCCGGCTGTGCTCTCACTCTCTCTCTCTCATAAATAAATCTTTTTAAAAAAGATATTGGCACTCTCCCTGGCAACCAGATTCAAGATCTTCAAGTTACTTCCTCTCCTACCATCTCCTACGCCCAATCCGTCAGCAAGCCTATAAATCCCAGCTCTATAATATTTTCACATTCATCATGTCTTCCAGTTGAATTGTCACCTCCATGGTTTGGGGCTTATTACTTCTTATCTGAACTATTATAATAACCTTCTAATTTGTTCTAACTGATCTTAAGTCTCTCCCTCCAGCTTTCCCCCCAACCTTCATTTTTGAACTCATCCATCATCAGTGCCAGATAAAGCCTCAGTTTAATTTGATAAGTATTTATGAATAAGAAACTTGCAGAAGAGAAAAAAGAGGAATTGGTATTTTGGTGCAGCTCTTGGTATCAGTATTTCACTATGTTATCATATTTCATATTCTAAACAAATTATGACAGACATACATGACTGCCCATGCAATATCCATTTTGTCCTTTCCCCCTTCCTCCTTTGAAAAGGAACCCTGATTTTATTCAAGTTTCTGTCTCCATATCTCCCACAGGAGGATTCTAATTAGTCTGTCCTTGTTTTCTGACTGTTATTACTGGTCTAAGGGTAATTACGTGTCCTAAAATGATTCATAAGGAAAAGACTTGTATTTCATGGTTGGCTAACGATGTCTCTTTCTCTCATTAGACAGGAACAGGGAGCATCTCAGCCAGTTTGCCACAGTCACCAATTTGGGACCATAAGAGGGGCCAGGCTGAGAACAGAATTGACAGAGAAGGGCTGAACCCAAAGAGTAGGAAAGACAGAGTCAGAGAGTGACACACTGTACCTCCATACCTCTTGGACTACTGATTCCACAAGATAGCATCTTTCCATGTTAAGCCATTTGGAATATTCTGTTACTTGCAGCTTGAATCTGCGTGATGAGTGATCTCCTGATGTGGAGTCAGGCCCAGAAAGGCCCAAGTTTACATGACCGGTGGCAGCACAGCCTCAATTTGAAACTGCATTTACTTGACTACACAGCCCTTGCTTCTTCCACTAATCCATATTATCTGATTAAAATTCTCATCAGCTTAAAACCTGTAGAAATATTTCAGACGTTTATTGAGACATTACTGTGTATTACGCAGTTACAAGTGCCTTATAGGTATTAACTCATGAACTCCTTGAAATAACTGTATGAAGCTCATACGTTATCCTCATTTTGCAAAGACTGAAAGGTGTTCAATAACTTTCTCAGGGTCACACAGCAAGTAATTGTCAGAGCGTGGAATTGAAACCACGCCTCCTGACTCCAGAACTCCTAAGCTTCATCAGTAGTCTTACACAATACTCACGGATACTCTGCATATGCACAAAGCTTAAAAACCCATTATGTTGTCGCACAACATTCATGAGAAAAGCTGTGGGAGCCAACTGCAAGAGGAAGCTTGCTTACACTAGCAGTTTCTGCATACATGAGAGGGAGGCTGGCGGCAGGAGGAACAGGGGCTATTTGAAGGGGAACATATGATCTGAAATGCAATCACCCTTGGGCTGAAGAGGAGGCAGTCCCTACTCTCACATCAGGTGGGGGGGCCGGGTGATGGTGCTGGCGGTAGGAGTTCTCAAAGAAACCTTCACATATGGCTTATTTGAATGTGCACTGATACCCAGAGATCCAGGCCAACTACTTGAGGGGTTCACCACAGAACCAAAACAAATTCCAAACCCCCTAGCCTAGCATTTATATTCTGCTTCCAGTCTCCCTTTCTGGTCAGCTGCCCTTGTCCTTCCCCACCCATCCTTCTCTTTTATACATACTATTTCTTCTCCTGGAACTTCGATCATCAAAATTGTTTTACATTAGTACTGATAATTCTTTCACAGAAAAACTTAACTTGCATAGAGATAATTTGAGGAATACAACTAGCATCTATTTACTGGAAACAGACATAACCTCAGCAGTCGGATGTCTTTGTAATGATGCAGTGGGACATATGGTGAGGGCAATGGTAGAATCCTAGAAAATGAGGTTAGCTCAGTGGGAAACTCTGTTTTATATTTCCAGAAAACTCTGTTCAAGTTCTACTCAACTAACAAATTAAGTAAGGTTCCTGTTCATGCTATATCAGGGAAATGTGCATTATCTGTCCTTGCTCCTAAAGAGAAGCCAGGGGCACAAATTAAGCAGGCCTGGTAGAGCTTCACGCCTCTATAACTTAATAAAGTAACCAGAGAATAATAGCTGCAGGGTTTGTACCTAACTCTTGATTTTTATTTTATTTTAATTTTTTTAACTGTGGAAGTAAAATAGCCCCTCCCTCCAAAGCTTCCGTTAAAATAAAATACTTATTTCCGTTGAAAATAAGTAAAATATTATTTATTATCTCCATTCAGTAATGGTAGATTATTAAGGTCCTGTTCATCACTGTAATAGTAGGCTTCATCAAAAGGTAATATTCCAGTTTTTCCTTAGAATTAGGAGTGTTCTATCTGAACAAGATAAATACTAAGCATTCATCTTCTTCAATGGTCACTAAGATCTTGGGGAGACCATAAACATTAAGGAGGAATTAACAGCGATTATAACTGGGGCACCTGGGTGGCTCAGTCGGTTAAGTTCTGTCTGAGCTCAGGTCATGATCTCGGGATCCTATGATCAGACTGGCATTGGCTCCCTGCTCAGCGGGGAGTCTGCTTCTCCCTCTCCCTCTGCTCCTGCTGTGGCTCGTGCAGGCCCGCGCTCTCTCTCTCTAATGAATAAATTTAAGAATCTTTAAAAAAAAACAGTGATTATAGCTGTATTAACAGTTTTACATAGTCAGTAGTATAAGGAGTAGGGGAAACTTTTTCAGGGCACTGTCAGTGAGAATTCAAGGAAAAATAAGGGAGAATTTAAGGAAAAACAAAAACAAGATCTAGTATGATGGGGAGGTTTTGCATGTTTCACTGTTTTTCTGGCTCCCAAGAGAAAGATAATTCACATTACAGACAGCACAGCAGCACGCTAAATTTTATTAATGGAAACCTATCATCTATCCCGTTGAAGGAATGTAGAGGGCAAATAGGTTAAAATTTTTCTCTTAACTATTAATTGATGTGCCTCGGGTGATCTCTTTCCTATTAATTTCACTGTACTGCAAGAAAATATAGTAAGAACATCTGTACATGTTAATCAGTGCTGCTTGCAAAATAATATAAGACAGAGTTCTGAATGTCTCCATCTGAATCAATAACAATAACAACACCACTATCAGAGCAGCAACTATTAAACACTGCCCATGCCAGCACATATGCCATGGCTAATTCTACCAACATCTATGTTTCTAACTAGATTGGTGTTTATGCCAAAATAACCAAATCAACAGCCATGGTCTCCATGAAAGTTGTAGCAACAAGAACACAAATTAAAGTATGAAAATAAAATTCATGTTACGTTGATTTTATTTGGTTTGGGAATATCAGATTTTTTTAGGGAAGGAATATTTATCAGTTTGCTTTCCTAACCTGAATATAACAGCCGGGAATCTCTAATAGTCTTTTGATAAAACTAGAAGAAAGGTATATTAGGACTTTTTCATAGAAAGTGACAGGATCACATTCTATCTGGTATAAGACAGGAAGAGAACTTATTGCTCAAGTAATTAAGAAAGCAAGGATTGGACCCAGCTTTAGGGAGAGACAGGATTCAAAGATTGTCTTGTTAACTCTTTCTCTTGTTTTTATTTTAAGCTCTTTTTTTTTCCTTTTTCCTTCCTTTTATTCATTTTTTCTTTCTTCTTTCTGTGTGGTGGTCTCATTCTGTTTGTAATTTTTTTCCAGCTTTATTAAGGAATGATTGACAAGTACAAATATGTATATTTAAAACGTACAGCATGGTGATTTGAGATGGATGGATAGAGTGGAATGATTACCAAGATAAAGATAGTTAACACATCATCACCTCACGTAGTTAACTCGCATGTGTGTGTGTGTGGTAAGAACACTTAAGATCTATCCTCAGCAACTTTCAATGATACAATACCATATTATTAACTACAGTCCCCATGCGGTCCTTTAGATCTCAGAACTTACACATCATATAGCTGGAAGCTGTTCTCTTTGACCAACATCCCATTTCTCCCTGCCCCCAGCCCCTGGCAACTACCATTCTAGTCTCTGTCTGTGAAATTGGTCTTCTACATAAATCTCTTCATGTGAAATCACATAGGAGTAACAGTAGCAGAAAACCAAGAATAGAATGGTTGGTGTAAGAGAGGAGCAATTTCCCAAAGGAAGTTTGGGGGGGTGGGAGTTGAAAGGATGCTGTCACAAGAAGAGAAAAAGTTGGGCAGAAACTCCAAACAATCGGAATCTTCTCCATAAGTGCTTCCCACGGTGGCCTCAGGTCCACCAGCATGTGCATTACCTGGGGATCTGTTAGGATTGCATATTCTCTAGCATCCCTCCAGACCTACTGAATCAAAAACTCTGGAGGTGGAGCCCAGGCCTGTTTCCACAGGGCCCCTAAGTGATTCTTATGCATGCTACAGTTTGAGAGGCATTGTTCTATACGTGTATCAGAGTAGCATCGTGAATGTATATCCTGCATATCCAACTGTCCCACCTTGATTTGCACACTTAAATAGCAGGGATTTATGATGGAGCTCATCACCGTCTGCCAGTGTCGCTCCCCTCTGATAGTTCTGTTCTTGGTTAATGCCACCACAATCCATCTGAGAACTGGAGATCCATCCTGGAGTTCTTTTACCCTGGACCCATTTACTGTAAATTATAAAGTCCTGCCTATTTGACCTCCTATATATTTATAACAGTTTCTTTACTGATCTCTCTTGCACCTGCCTTTTCCACAACCTCAAATTCATTTCTTGTCTACAAACAAAATAATACAATTAAGATGCAAATCTGATATGTCTCACCTCTGTTCAAACATTCTGAAGGCTTGCAGAATACAGCTTACAGATTCGCTGGGCACCTGGGTGGCTCAGTCGTTAAGCGTCTTCGGCTCAGGGCATGATCCGAAAGTCCTGGGATCAAGCCCTGCATCGGGCTCGCTTCTCCGCTGGGAGCCTGCTTCTTCCTCTCCTACTCCCCCTGCTAGTGTTCCCTCTCTCGCTGGCTGTCTCTATCTCTGTCAAATAAATAAATAAAATCTTTAAAAAAAAAAAAAAGCTTACAGATTTGCATACTTTAGCTAAGGCACCAACTCCGGGTGGGCTTCTACTTTGCTCTGCCCTATATCCTAAGCTGCTCTCCACATCAGAAATTTGTGAACTCCCCACTATCCCATTAAAAAAAATCCATTCTATGTTTATATGGACATTTTTCTAGGGAGCATGTCCTCAGCTTTCATCAGATGGTTGTAGACTCAAAAAGTTTAAGGAATATCATTGACACAACAGACCGAGGAGAAGAGTAATCTGCATTGTCAGGTACATGCCAGTGGCTGAGAGTCTTGTGAAAAAAGGTGAAGATTAATCTAATATATCAATCAATATAAGCCATGCCTATGCTCATTAGGGTGACAACATAGGTAAGCTGCAATATAGATTTGTTGTGCCAAATTAACCATGGTAAGAAGGATTTTTCATAAGAGTGAAAATACCATAGTTCTAATCATGGTAATGATTAGAATCCTGCTAATTACTACCTGAGAAGATTGATGGAGGAGCTAGAATACAAAAAAACAAACAAACAAACAATGCTTTGAAAGAAGAATGCATTTAATGTGAAAATAGATTTGGTAAGGAGAGTGGGTAAAGGCTGCGATAGCTATTTTTAGGGACTACCCAGCACATTTCCCATTGAATCTCATTATTTTTCTAACATCCCACAGTTACTCCTTCTTCCATTCTTCATGGTGAACATGTGACGCATGCATGACCAACATTGTGACAAATTTTCCTATCACAGTAATTGACCCTGGGGTAATCATTTAACAAATAGGCAAGGCAAAACAGATGCCTTCTTAAACTGATAACTGGATATTAGAAAGTAGTTCTCATTCAACTGGATGTGCTAAGACAGGGCCTTATAAACCTATCTAGTTCAAGGAGGATTTCTATCATTTGCAACCAAAACAGACCTGCCTAATATATAGAACGAGGACTCCACGCTTTGCTGTCATTCCATTTGTCACTGGACAGATACCAAGCCTAAACCCAAACCAATCCCCTTGTCTCAGAGAAACTCTCACACTTTACTAGTGATGAAGGGCCTCATGATGAAGTACTTTCCTGTTGGCATTCTGAGATCATTATTTGCTACATGTATGTTTTTCTTGCTTCAATTTTAACAAACTCAATGTTGAAGTGCTCTGTCTTGATCTGTACTCAAAGCACCACGGGAGAATGGAGTGACGGAGGCAGAATGGAATCAGCAAAATGACCAACCACCAGCTCTGTACGTTTGGACAGGTTACTCAACCTGCTAAGCCTAGTTGTACTATCTACCTCAAAAGATTTTATGAATAAATGAGGTAAATAATACAGATTATTACTGTATCTGTCATATATTTGCATGAATAGATATTCTTTGTCACAGATGTATGCATGTAAATAGAAGAGAGACCAGCTACCTTTGCTCTCTAGATCTCCTTTCTGCCCATCTCTTTGTGCCCTGGAAGAATGACCCCTACAGACTGCATAACTCAGGCTTCCTTGTCCTCTTGGTTCTGCTGGGGTCAGACAATGGTAGACACCTGCAGAATAGTGGAGGATGGGAAGAAAGCAAGTTCATGGTAGTAGCCTTGTCAGGCCCCCTCATTCTTGTGGCTATAACACTCATTGGTTTCTCATAAAAATTTCGCATACCTCAAGTCCTTATGGACCTCAACATCTTTGGTTCGTTCTCCTATTCCTTCCCATCCCTTTGTAAATAGTCCCTCCTTAGCTCTCTCCAGTTAAATATTCTGCGTGTACGTCTTTGCTCTCAGTACTCAAATATATTCAATGGGTAAAACATAAGGAATAAAACTGCATGGTCTATTCAAGAAGTGATAAATAGGTCAATTTTTCCCCGTTTTCAAAATAACAGAAATAAATAAAATTAAAAGAAAAACCCTTCCTAATATCCTGGAACTATCACCCTTTTTCTCCTTTTCTCACCATAACCAAACCTTGTAAAAACTAGTTTACAGTGAGTCTCCCACTTTGTCATTGCTTTTCAGACTTCAGCCACCACATCATTCCATGAAATTCTGTAGCAGAAGCTTCTGAACTGTAGATATCCTTTGTTGGATTAAGAAAGTTCCCATGGATTTCTAGTTTGCTGAGAGTTTTTCTTGTAAATGGGTGTGGAGTTTTATCAAATATTTCTTTGTATCTATTGAGAGTATCGTGTGGTTTTTGCTTTTATTCTATTAATTACACTACTCAATTTTTAAACTTTAAACCATCCTTGCGTTCTTGGAATAAATCTACTTGGTCATTTTTCTTTCTATAATCAACTAGGTTCCAGTTACATATAACTCAACCCAGAATTTTTTAGTCCATGTTCATAAGGAGCATTGACTTGTAATTTTCTTTCTTATTGTACTTTCCCAGTTTTGGTATCAGGATTATGAGAGGCTCAAAAACTGAGTTGAGAGGTGCCCCTTATATCGTTCTCTTTGTGCTGACTCCCTAAGTATTTTTCTCATAGTTCTGTTTCTTCACAGCCATTTTTTCTGCTTATAATTCTGTGTCCATGTACTAAGTTTTAGAATTTCCCAAGGTTCTACTTATTGTCTTAGTGCATAGAAAAAAAGTGGCAGAGTAAATAGGAGGTTGGATCTAGATTAAAAAGGGATCGGTATTAAGCCCTTGTTCCATTTCTTCCTAAAATGCTACTCCAATTTCTATCAAAAGCCTTCATAGGTCCCCCAATTGCTGGCAAAATTAGAATTGCATTTGGTTCACACTTTTCCGTCCTCCTAATATGTCTTTCTTTCTTTCTCTCCTTTTATAAACTTCATTTCTTCCAATGTTCATTTCAAAGATAGCTCTTCCTTTGAAGACTTAATAACCCACCATCCCCTCCTATTTGGGCTCTTCACATTATAGCACTGAACTGATGGCTCTTTCACAAAACCCATTTACTTTTGCCTCCTATAATAGTTACATATGTACAAGTTTTATTGCCATCTCCAAACCCAATCAAGCTAAACTACTTGTGGGAAAAAGTATATCCCATCTGTGTATTTCTTGCTGAATCTGGTTCAACGTCTAATAATTTTTAGACCATTAAAAATCTATTTGTAGCTAATGTAATATTGTGTGTCAACCATACTTCAATTAAAAAAAAAACACTATTTTTTAAAGTGAATTCAATTGAAATTGGAATGGACAGACCAGGATGTCTGGCCATCTTAATCTGTATCGTGTCGAACAGCATGCCAACTGAAATCTCCTTGTAGGCAAAGTCCTTGTCGGCACCCTTATTCTTTTCCTCTGGCATTTTGAGTCCTGCTGTTGAAGTAGATACGTTAAGAAAATGTGTTTTTCATAAGTAAATGGAATGTAGATAAAATTCTTACAAAAATAAGGCATTGGAACTGAATATCCAATTAGTGAGTTCTAATAAATCCATGAGCTTAAACAAAAGGTATCATAAAGTTCTACAGCAATGCACAAGGGAATTTTTACAGGCTTTTATATTAAAAAAAAAATACGTCATGGTTATTTTCCCCAATGTTTATTCTTTCCAAAAGTTTGTATCTATGCTGGATCTTGATGAAAAGAAGGAAAAAAGGAAAATAAATAAACTAGGTCCTTCTATACTATTTCCAGCCTGTAGTGGATAACTGCAATAAAATGCATATGTCTATTTATGTTGACTTCCTACTCAGGAAAAAAAATTATAAATGAACAACAGCAACAAAAGAGCAGCAGACCTCCCATTCCCAAGCGTATTACTAAGGCTCCAAGCTGAAGTATAGAACCCAGCAGTCATTCCATCAAAGCATCGCATGTAAAATCTGAGAAAGCAGGGAATTTCTAAATCAATAAAAAATCAAATTGGTCCTACATTTTGCTGGAAAAAAATTCTAGTGGTTTAACTTAAAAATGGAGTGAAATACAGAAATAAAAAATATAGAAGATCAAAGTTTTACTCAATATTACTTTTTTCAGTTTTTTTTTTCAAAAAAACCATTAGAACACCAAAGAAAGTTACACGTAAGATTGCATATTGGAATTAGTAGAGTTTTTTTTTTTTTAATAACAGAAGAATAGATACTGCTGAGCTGAAGCTAATGTCGGCATCATAGCTATAGATGAAAACTGTTGGTAGAATTAACTGAAGTCTCTACATGCTTGCTGATCTTTTGTTCATATAATTAACTTATTCAGTGCTTTCCTAAGTATATGTTCCAGACCCTGTCTCTAATTCTTCTTCTGGCCACACGGTATGTTATCCTAGTTTTCCTCTCCCCTCACTTCAACTAGAAAACTGTCTTGGTACATATTAATCCAGCCAATGCCCCTATTTTTCAAAAAATGAAATAGGGTTTTAACATATAATTCAAACCCTGGCCAATGATCTAAGTATTCAGAAATACTTAGGGGAAAAAAGAAAACCCATTCTTATATTATTTGTTTTGTATTTCCGTTTCTGCACTTTGGATATGAGCTATCTTATAAACATGAATCGATTTGGTAAATTTAAGTTTAGGATCAACAAGGAATCATTTTGATGATGTAATTCACAGAGAAAAGAGAATGAAGGAATATGAGGTGATCCTTACTAAGGAGAAGGACAGAAGGGAGAGCTATGTGAGGGAAATAAGCTACCAATCAAAGGCAATGAGTAGTCCACAAGAAACTATAAAGAAGAGAAATATCAAAAAAGAAGGGAGGTGATATTTGGAGGGTCAGTATAAAGAAATGGGAATAGATAAAAATTAATGGACACTGATGTCAGATATCTAGGAAACAGAACAAGTTTAAAAGAGTATGGATGTAACATGTTTTTTCCAACGTAGGATGTGACAATTCTGCCACTTGCATTGTAGAATGTGTGAACAGTGCCTCCTGAAATCGTGCCCTGCACAATGAATGTGACCATATGTGATGGCCCTGGCTATCAAGACATGCTTTAATTAAACAGAGGATCCCCCTTCTATAAAGTACTTTGTTTTGCGTATCAAGCCAAAAGTATGGTTGCTAGAAAGACCCTTCTCTAAGAGTATGAAGACCGGGCTTTTCACCATCAAACCACTGGTATTTTGAACTAAGTGAAATTATCATGATTTTATGTTAAAAAATGTCAATTTCCTATCATTCAACCTAATTGTTGCACAATCTTGGTAAAGGCATTTTACCTTTCTTGGTAAAAGTTTTCTAGCTATAAAATGAGAACTTCAGACTAGATCAGTGAGTGTCAAACTGTATTTTGACTTGTCCTCTTTCACATCACTACACACTGCTCTCAGCAACATCTCTCATATGCATAGTGATTCCTAAGGGGTACAGGGGTAGAGGGACACATTTTTTCTCTCCTGTAGACAGTTACTCTGATTTGCTCCTTTATTGAGCCATTCCTTTCTCCTGCCCCATTGAAAAAAATAGAGTGAGATGCTGGAATTGTCTGGGTGAACAGAATATTCTTTGAGTGTCAGGCACTAGAAGTTATAGGCTAGCTGGTGTTGACCATCTAGAAGACTAAACCCCATAGTTACAATCTTTTTTTTTTTTTAAGAATTTATTTATTTATTCGACAGAGATAGAGACAGCCAGCGAGAGAGGGAACACAAGCAGGGGGGNCTCCGGGATCACGCCCTGAGCCGAAGGCAGACGCTTAACCGCTGTGCCACCCAGGCGCCCCCCCATAGTTACAATCTTAACCTACCCACACGTATGTTGAGTATTCTGAGATTCTTCTTCTGCAGCAAATGTAGGTCACAGGCCATCAGCAATGGGCTGGAAGCATAATTATTTTGATGGTCCATTACATAGGAAAAACTGTGACCAGAAATGAAGGGCAAGGCTTAGCCCTAGGGCAACATGCCAAAATGGAGAATCCACTACCGTCCTTTCAGAGGGCAGGTAACAAAAGGAACAGGACCAACCTCACTTACGAAAAAGCAGGATAGAGCTACTTAGGTTATAGCACTTGTGACAGCATTTTGTAATTCCTGTTTAATATCTTGTTTTCACGGGAGGTTAAAGATTCTTGAAATTATCTATCTTTGCATCCCATTCATCTTTATATCCCAAATATCGATCAGAATTCCTTCTTGGCATTTGATAAACCCCCAATGTTTTTTTTTTCTTCTTTTAAAAAAAACTTTATTATTATGAAATAACTTGAAAATCTGGGCAGAAAATTTGCAAAAACAGTCCTCCTGTATAAATTAGTTTCATGTGTTGTTAACATTTTGCCACCTTTACTCTGCCCATCTAAGCCATTTTAAAGTAGGTCACAGCTATCATGCCTTTTACCCCTTAATACTTCATGTACATTTCTAAAAATAAGAAAATCATATAATCACATTACAATGATCAAAATCCTGTTATAATCCATTTCTGTAGTCCTTGTTATAATTTGCCAATAATCTCAATGTTGTCGATAGCAACGTTTCCAGTCAATGATATAGATATTACAGTTAATTATTAATGGATTAGTAATTTCCAAATGAAAGATATTCTATCCTCCCAACTCTTTTTTTCTTAGTTCTGAATTTGTTAACACCTGGAATTTCATAGGCAATAGTGCAAAGAGAATGAGATTTGAAATCAAAAGACTTAAGGTCCCTGGGTGTGTAAACTAGAGAAATTTTCTTAGCTACAAACTTCTTATTGGTAAAATGTTTATCACCCTCACATTGTGAGGTGCATTGTAAAAGGGTTTATAAATAGAAAGTATCCAGCTATTAGTGATTTTTTAAAATCTCTAACTAGCTAACTTTCTCCTGATCATAAAGTAGACACTGTAAAATATTCAAAGATAAAATAGTAACACTCACCAGCATAACAAAATACACAATGATATACAGAGGTTGGGAATATATCCAAAAGAAAAAAAGTTAGATTATTCCAGCAAATTTGATCACGTGAGTCTAAGGGTTTCTCGGCCTTGGCACTATTGACGTTTTAGGCATAAGAATTCATTGTCATGGGGCCAGGGGGCTGTCCTGTGCATTGTATGATGTCGAGCAGAATTCCTTTTTAAGTTGCACAACAAATTCCTACTGGCCTCAAAGTTAGTGATTCCCATTGCAATGTGAATATATGCACATATACATCTACTTTCCAAAAATCTATTTATAGTATAACTATATTCTTACATGTCTGTTTTGCACACTGGTCTGTGAGTTCCTCGTGGGTAGAAATCATGTTATTTCCAACTCCCCCAGTACTGTAATATATTTCCCGATAAATGTTCTGGAAAGGAAGGGAGAGAGGGAGGAAGAAAGGACCCCAAGGACATAATTTGGTACAGAAGAGCTAGTGGAGTAATTTTCAGAACTAAAAGACAATGACCTGAATCCAAGAGTCCTTCATGAGAATCTATCTTGAAAAGTCACTCAAGGGGTGCCTGGGTGGCTCAGTCAGTTGAGCATCTGCCTACGGCTCAGGTCATGCTCTCAGGGTCCTAGGATCAAGCCCCATGTCAGGCTCTCTGCTCAGCTGGCAGTCTGCTCCTACCTCTCACTCCCTCTCTGTTCCCCCTCTCTCTCTGTGTCAAATAAATAAATAAAAACCTAAAAAAAAAAAAAGAAAGAAAACGAAAAGTCAGTTGATATTGACCACCATTTGGACTGAAGAGTATAAAATTGAAACTCTTAAACCACCAGATACCATATGCTCAAATTTCCTAATTTCAGTTTTCCATCAAGAAAGATACATGTGAGGGACCTATGTATCTTCATATGACACTCCATATGAACTTCCAAAATGATAAAGTTAATATTATGGTATTGTTGATTCTTCCTTTTCTTCTTCCAAGTAACGTGAGATGCATATGCACATATAATTGAAAGAAAAAGTTTCTCTTACATTTTTTTTTGGATAAAAGATTTGATGTTGTTTTGTTGTTATTGCTTTCAGTAAATATACCAAAGAGAATGTCAAGATAATGGTTTTTTTTAATCCATATCTAACAATCTTATAAAATCATGTTCTTAAGCTCATGTGGATAATATGGAATTGAGTTATGTCTTATTCTCATACATAAAATTCCAAGGAAAATTTAGAAAATTTGGTATAATAATTTATTTTATACCTTTCATAATAAGATAACTTTCCGTTCATTCCCCTTGGTCTCAATATTTAGTTATCTGGTACCTGAGTTTCAATAAGAAATAAGAAAAAAAAAAAACTGTTTAGGTTAAAATATAATTGGGCATAAAACACAGCTTTACTTTTATCTTACTGTATTGAATATTGGTGTTTTGACAAGAAGAATAAAATTGTGAAAGATAAGTGGACTAATTTAACCAGAGATTTTTACATACAATGGTGTAAGGAATAGAACCAATACATGAAGACTGAGTAAGTATATATTAAAAAAAAAAAATTACAGGGGCGCCTGGGTGGCACAGCGGTTAAGCGTCTGCCTTCAGCCCAGGGCGTGATCCCGGCGTTATGGGATTCGAGCCCCACGTCAGGCTCCTCAGCTGTGAGCCTGCTTCTTCCTCTCCCACTCCCCCTGCTTGTGTTCCCTCTCTCGCTGGCTGTCTCTATCTCTGTCTAATAAATAAATAAAAAAATCTTTAAAAAAAAAAAAAATTACAGTCTCCAGGCTCCCTGCTCCCCGAATGCCTTTAAAGTAACCTAAAATTCGGAAAACAGAAAGATTTTCCTCTGCTGTCAGTTATATGCACATAGCACCACAGTAAGAGCTGAAAAAAAAATCGTTACTGAATGCAGGACAGTGAAGGCTTCATACTGTTCTTATTTTTCCTCCTATTCATATATTCGCCTGATATAAAAGTGTTCACGGAGCACTGATTATGTGTCAAACACCTTTAAGAAGCTGGGGTGTATTAATGAATAAAAAAACAACGATTTCTGGGGCACCTGGGTGGTACAGTAGGTTAAGCCTCTGACTCTCCGTTTCAACTCAGGTCCTGATCTCAGGGTCTTGAGATAGAGCCCCATGTGGAGTTCTGACCTCAGTGTAGGGTCTGCTTAAGACTCTCTCCCCCTCTTCCTTTGCCCTTCCCCACCCCCCCCTCAAATAAATAAATAAATTTAAAAAAAAAAAACACCAAGATTCAACCATTGTAGAGTTTATATTATAAGCAGACAAATAGTGAATAACAATAAATAATTAGTAAGTAAATGACATATTAGAATGTGATAAGTGCTATGAATTAAAGAAAAAAGTAGAGAATAATAAGAGGATGGAGTACGGAGAGGAACAAGTTGAAGCATTAAATAGTACGATCAAGGTACTCCTCAGAAAAGATACGATCACGTACTTAAAATATCTAAAAGAAATGTAATTAGTGAAGCAGGTATTGATAGGAGGAACATTCCAAGCAGGAGAAACAGTGAAAGCAAAGTCCTTAAAGGCGTCCTATCCAGAAAACAGCAGGGAGGGAAGCATGCCTGGAATCAAGTACATGAAGGAGGTCAGGAGGTAATGAGGCCAGACCAGGGCTTTCTAGTCCATTGTATTTTGTTCGACTTTCTTCGAGTGGAATGGGAAGACGTCAGGGCATTTTTAACAGAGGATTGTTGCTAGCTTTTATTTTTTTCATTTTATTGTGTTGTTGGTTGTGATTAAGTTAAAGTAAAATCTACACAGTTGAATGCATGTTGAAGTATACAATTCAGTGACCTGTACATAAATGTAAATAATCAAATCCTTTCCCAAATACAATATAGAATATTTCTATCACTCCAAAAAGTTCTTTTGTGAACTTTCAATCTCCTCTTCCGTAAGCAACTATGGATTTCTTTCATACATAGATTTATTTCAACATAGATTATTTTACCTGTCAATGAAATTCATATAAATAGAATCAAACTGTATATGGGTGTTTGTACCTAGTTTCTTTAACTTAGGGTAATGTTTTTGAGATCTATCTATGTTGTTGTTTGTATCAGTAGTTGATTCTTTTTTGCTTCTGACTAGTTTATATCATTGTACAAATACCATAATTTGCTATTTGTAATTCTTTTGATGGACATTTGAGCTATTTCTGGTTGTTTGGAAATAAGCAATAGAGCTGCTGTTGTTGCGGAAAAATAAGAATCAGACCCGCGAGAGACCAAGTGACACTCGGAGAAGTAGGAGAACTTGGATTTATTTTACGCCAGCGGACCCAGATGAGCTCCTGCTCCAAATTCTGGGCCCTGGGCAACGGAGTTACAGGGCTTTTATAGGGAACTGCAGGCAGTCAGGCTCCAATGACCATGCTTGCATGAGTTACTTCCTTCTGGTGTCTCTTAGGTTAATACCTAGGAACAGAACTGCTGACTGATTGTTACATGTGTAACTTTATAAGAAACTAGCAATAGGTTTTCCAAAGTAGTTGTATCACTTTATGGTGCCACCAGCAGTGTAGGAGCTGATCCTTGCCAAGAACAGACACTGAACATTGTTTTCCTGGTGGATGCATAATGGTATACGACTGTGGTTTTTCTGTCGCATTTCCCTGATGACTTGTGATGTCAGCACCTTCTCGTATACTTTTTGACCATTATGTATTTTCATTTGTGAGATATCTATTCAATGCCTTTACTCACTTAGTGGATTATTTGACTTCTTAGTATGGATTTGAGGGAGTTCTTTAAATATTCTGGGTATAATTCCTTTGTGGGTTATGTGTTTTGTGCATATATTCTCCAGGTCTATGATTTGGTTTTTGTCTCTCTTGCTGGTGCACTTTAATGAGAAAAATTAGAACTCTTGATGGTCTAATGTGTGATTATTTTCTTCCACGTTCAGGGCATTGTTATCCTCTCGAAGAAATCTTTGCCTGTGCTCTTGGGTCACAAAAATATTCTCCTATATTTTCTTCTAAGAGATTATGGTTTTAGTTTATACATTTAAGGCTATAATTTATCTTGAATTTATTTTTGTGTGAGGTGTGAGGTGGACTCAAGTTTCCTTTTTCCCATATATTTATCCAGTCGTTCCAGTACCATTTGTTGAAAATGTAAAGTCCCTCCATTGTTTCCTGGCCTTCACTGATTGTGATAACAATTCAGCCATCATTTGTATAATTGTTCCCCTATATGCAATTTCTTTTTTTCTCCGAGGGCTTTCAATATTGTGTCATTGTGTTTGGTTTTCAGTAGTTTTACTATGATGAGTCTATGTGCGGTTCACTTTATATTTATCTTGCTGAGATTAATCTGAGCTTCTGGGATCTCTGTTCATCAAATCTAGGAACTTTTTGGCCAATACTTTTTAAAAATAATTTTCTTTTCCCTTTCTCTTTATGTTTATCTAATTTGAAGTTTATTGACCCTTTCGTATTAGTTTTGAATTGGTACTGTAACGAGTTACCATAAACTTAGAGACTAGACCCACATACATGTATTATTTTATAATTATGTAAATCAGAAATCTGACACAGTTTTCATTATTCTAAAATCAAGGTGTCAGCAAAGCTGTGTTCCCTTCTGGGAGCTCTAGGTAAACCCACGCATGTTGGCAGAGTTCAGTTCTTTGTGGTTGTGAAATTGAGGTCCCTATTTCTTTGCTGACTGTTGGCCTAGGAGCATGCCCAGATTGTAGAGGCTACCTGCTTGCCTTAGCATGGGACTCCCTCCTCTGTCATCAAAGCTATCAACATTGAGTCATGTGTCTTTCATACTTCAAATCTTTCTGTCTTCTTACATCATCTTAAATTTCTGATCTATTTCCACTTTTAAAGGACCATGTGATTACTTTGGGACCACCTAGATAATCCAGAGGAATCTCCCTATTTTGAAGTTCGTAGGCTTAATTCCATGTGAAAAATTCTTTTGCCATATAAAGTAACTATAAAGGAAAAATTTGCTTCCTTCTATATGACTCCTTTACTACTCACACTCAATACTTCTGACATTCCTAGTCACCAAATATGTGTGGGGGGAGAGAGTGGTTTCCACACACCAAGAAATCTGGTACCACGTGGGTGTCCTACAATATAACACAATTCTGACATTAGCTACCTGGAGATAGCATCAGATCCTCCCATGTTAAGGTTTCATTGTTACCAGACTGCCCCTAATTTGGATGCCAAGAGCAAGTCCAGGTTGTTACCTGTGCTTCTGATTACCTAGGCTACAGGTTTCCACGACCGCCTCCTTGGGTTTGACTGTTTTGCTAGAGAGACTCACAGAGCTCACCAAACTATTTTCTTACTGGATTGCAGGTTTATCACAAAAATATATAACTCAGGAACAACCAGATAGAAGAGATGCACAGGGCAAGGGAAGGTGTGGGGAGTTCCATGCCCTTTCCAGGCCACAACTTTCCCAGCATCTCCATTTGATCACCAACCAGGAAACCCTCTAAACTCTGTCTTTCAGGGTTTTTATGGAGGCTCCATTACTTAGGCATGATGGATTAAATCAGTGGCCACTGGTGGTTGACTCAATCTTTAGCCCCTCTCCCCTTCCCAGAAGTCAAAGGGTAGAACTGAAAATTCCAACCCTTTAATCCAAGTTGGTTTCCCTGGAAACAGCCTCATCCCCATCCCAGGTCTGGGGGGTGGGGTTTCAAAAGTCACCTCATTAACATAAATTCTGGTGCGGTTGAAAGGGACTCCTTAGGAATAACAAAAACACCCATTTCACCTTTATCACTCTTACCATTTAGGAAATCCCAAGGGTTTTAGGAGCTCCACCAGAAACTGGGACGAAGATCACATATATTTTTTTTTATAAATCACAATAGCACAGTAACATATTCACAGATCCCAGGGATTAGGATGTAGACATTTTAGGGAGACAATCTTCTGCCTACCACAACTTTTTATGCTAGCTCCAATCTGCTGCTAAATCCATCCACAGGACTTTTTTTAGATGCTAAAATTTTCATTTTAAGAATTTCTATTTGGTTCTTTATAGTTTCCATTTCTCTACTGATATTTCCCATCTGTTCACTCTCTTTAGGACCATCTTTTAAATTAAGTCCTTGTGATAGATACTTTAATGTCCTTGACTATTAATTGTCTACTAGTTTTCATGGTCTATTGACATTGATTGCTTTCATTTTTGAGAGTAGCTCACAGTTTGCTATATGTAATAAATTTTTATTGTACACTTGGTACCGTGCATAGAGACTCTGGATTCTGTTATCTTCCTATGAGAAGGAATGACTTTTTTTTCCCTTTAACAGCCAGTTAAATTACTGGGTGATCACACTGAATTTTTGAGGCTTTGATTTCGTACTTTGTTGAGGCAATATATGGAGAGACAGAGACAGAGACAGGGAGAGAGCGCATGCATACATTTGGGCTAACATTTGGGCAAATCAGGGAACAAGGTATTTGCATCTATTATGAGGAATCTCATAGGTGCCAATGGAAAGCCTAAGGTGTTTTACTTTTTACTTGGCAAGAAACTCCAAACTCTGTCTTTCCAGTGTAGGTCAACAACTGTAAGCTATGCTCAGGGTTTTCAAACATCAAGTTGTTGATTTCTTCTGGGCTTTTTTTATATGCTCTCTGTATATTAATTTTGGGGAATCAGCCACAGGTTTGAGGGGGTCCTGCATGAGTTGCTCCTTCTCCAGACTTTCTCCTCCTAGCTTCTAGCCTATCTGATACCTCTTAACTCTGTTCTCTGAAATTACAAGTCAGTAAGACTGACTTCTGCTTAGTTTCATTCAACTGCACCACATATTAATTAGATAATGCCCTGGGGCGGGGGGTGGGGAGCCTCGTAAACATGACTGTTAATTGGTGTAGTACCTTCAGATAGCTATTTAAAAAAAATTTTGTCCTGTGTTCAAAATTGCTGTCTGCAGAAAGTTAGTCTAATACAAGCAACTCTATCATTAGTAGTACTGGAAACCTGACTCAATTTTTTAAAGAATAGGGACATATTTTTAAAGGATAACTCTGTCTTCTGTGTTGAGAATATATAGTGAGGCAGGGAGAAAAGGATAGAAGCTGAAAGACAATGAGGAGTTCCTTGCAATAATCCAGGAAAGAGATGAGGTCGACTTGTAGCAGAGTGTTGGTGACGTGTAAAGGAGTTAAATCAGGATATAGTTTTACATAGAGCCAAAGGAATTTCCTCATAGATTGGGGGAAAGCATAGAACATAGAAGTCAAAGATTTCTTGAAGATTTAGTAACTTAGCAATTTCTAGAAAGTAGCATGGGAAAGTTATGCTGGGGCCTTATGGAGAGGAGAGCAAAGAATATAAGTTTAGTTTTAAATATGTTGAAGTCAAGATGTCCATTAAACATCTGGGTAGAGATAGGAAGTAGGCAGTAGGATATATAAGTCCAGAGTTCATGAAAGAGGTCTGATCGGTTATATCAGTCACCTATTGTTGTGTAATAAATTATCCCCACGCTTAGTGTCTTAAAGGGAAAAAAAATTATCTCACGCAGTTTCCGAATGTTAGAAATCCAGATGTGGCTGAGCTGAGGGTTCCTCATAGGGTTGTAATGAAGTTGTGGCCAGGGCTCTAGTCTCTCGAGACTTGATTGGGCCTGGAGGATCTGCTTCCAAGATCACCCGTGTGGCTGTTGGCGGGAGACTTTAGTTTCTCATTATATGGACCTCTCCATAGGGCTTCTCAGGACATGTCTCCACACAGAGCACTTGATGAGGGAGAGAACCCAAAACGGAAGCCCTGATCTCAAAAGTGACATTCCATTACTTAGTCATATTCCACCCATTAGAAGAGAATCACTATGTCCGGTCCACACTCCATACTCAGGGAAGTGGACGTCAGCTCAGTCGTTTGGAAAAGGAACATCAAAGAATTTGAGAACACATCTTTAAAACTACCACGGAAGTTATCAGCACATAGGTGATATTTAAAGTCACAGGACTGGATGAAATTACTAAGGGAAAGTATGAGATACAGAGAAATCCAAGACCTGATCTCTGGATCATACCAACAGAAAGAATTCAAAGAGAAGAAAAGAAGCAAGTAAACAAGGTTAAGGGAGAGATCAGTGAGGTGGTAGGAAAATAAAGATTGTAAAATCCTTGAAGCTAGAAAAAAGAAGTGTACAGTGTACACAGCCCTGTGATAAACTTTACAATGAGAAGTAGACTCTCTACTTTTTTACATTTAGTTTCCTGACATTAATTGTACTTAACATGTGCTGTGTAATTATCATATGCTGCAGGTTTGTTGAAATATTTTAAATATATTATTTCATCCAACCAATGAAGACAGTTTTATTATTCAGCATTTTAAGATAAGAAACAAATGGTTCAGAGAACTAAATAACTTGTCCAAATTCACATAAGTAAACTGTAAAGCCTATAACTGAATTGCAATCAGCCTAATCAACACCCCAAGTTCTAGCACCAGCTTTCAAGATAGTCACTAAATTATAAATACCTTAAAATGGTTATCTCTTTCATTTACTGTTATTTAGTTAATTATTTTAGCCATAGAAACAAAGTTAGTGTTTATGAAAAATTGACCATAATCCCTAAGAATTCTGATATAATTTCTTTATAAGCAAAGGAATTTACTCCAACATAGAGAGTATGCAAATGATAACATCGTCTAAAAACAATAAAGCATAATGATTCTTCTTCAGCAATGTCCATTGCATTCAGCTTTTTTCCCCCCATTTCCATTGCTACTTGTTTTCCTACTTACCAGTTAGTCATTTTATTAGCCTCCCATTTCTCTCCCACAACATCCCTCTCTACACCTAACTGCCCCCTTAGCCTCCCAAAACACGAGTATCAATCTGGCTTATCATGGCTCAGAAAACCCCAATGACTGAATGGAGCCAAGTCCAGACTTGTGATTCTGGCATTTCTTTCTAATCTCATCTTCTTGGCCTGGCATCCAAGACAGCCAGGCTATAAATATTTCATGCAGGCTTATCTCCATTCTTTTTTTCTCTACCTTCCTGAAATGTTTACTACCTCTTCCAATCTTCCTCCATATAATCAATAAACCTGTACCTTGCCTGGGGCCACAAGGACCTCTCCATTCTCAGAACTCCTAATGTCACCCAGCACTTATCATTCTGCTTTATATTCTTAATTTTCTTTTTAGTGCCTTTCTTTACCATTGCATTTGACGTAATGTACAATGTACTATGTCTACTGTATTTGTGAATTTTATAGTGCGTGTGTGTGTGCGTATTACACATACTATGTGCTTAACATTAATTTAATAGTAACTAACATCCTTAAGTTGACAGTAAATATTCTATATACAATAATAACAAATGCAGAGAGCTTACTTACTTTGTACCTTGTCCTTTTCTAAGAGCTTCATGTACATTAACTCATCAATTTTATCTTTTAACTTTCTTAAAACTCTGCCAAATGTCTAAAATCTATTTTTGGGAAAAAGAACTATCGAATAAGCTACCTTACATAGTTTAAATACCATGTTCAAGGGGCACCTGGATGGCTCAGTTTGTTGAGCATCTGACTATTGCTTTAGCTCAGGTCTCAGGTCATGATCTCAGGGTCTTGAGATAGAGCCACACCTCAGGCTCCATGCTCAGAGGGGAGTCTGTTGGAGATTTTCTCTCTCTTTTTCTCTCTCTCTCTTCCTCTGCCCCTCCCCCTGCATGCTCTCTCTTTAAAATAAATAAATAAGTAAATGTTTAATTAATTAATTACATGTGCGACATAGGCATACATACCATGTATATATTATTAAGCAAAGTACTGTCCTGTGCTCTTGGCTTCATCCTCAGAGTACAGATGGTGAATATAGAAGTGAACATATCACATTAGCACTCCTTTTTTTGTAGCCCTCCGTTTGCCTTCATAAATCATCATCCTTGGCAAGAAGAGGGAGGGAAAGTAATGGGAGAAGAATAAAAATAAAAATAAAATAAGTCATTGTCTTTAGCCCATCTATGTTAAATAAATGTAACCACTGAGTTTTGTTTCAATGTACATTTAGCATTATTAGATAACTGGATTATAAAGTACTTCATTACATTGTGCATACAGGTCTAGTTTGGTCAAATTATGTCTCTTATAATGCCAAGTGAGCTTGGGTATCTAAAACAATAAAACAAAAAAGAAGTTATCCTATTTTATTGACTGTAGTAGCAGAACTTGGAATGATGATAATCACAGACACAGAAAGGATCAAATAATGTAAAGTAATTATATCAACACTATGAGGTTTGATCCTCAGAGGTTTAGTTTTTTTCCATGAAGACTTAGGAGAACAGAAAATGAGCACTGACTTTTTCTTGCCAAAGAATACATCTGTATTGATAGTTGAGAAAAGAAAATCAACCCATTTATTTTTACAATCAACAGACCATATTCTGTGGTCTTCTTTCTATACGTTGCCCCCAAAAAAGGCTACTGATTTCTATGAATCTAGCAGTTTCAGAAATGGAACATTTTATGAGTGATATCAAAGTAATACAAAAGTTCCAAAGTAAGATACCTGGAATTAGAAATCCTGATAAAGTAGAAACTACTTTGCAGTTTCCTCAAGGTGCTCGTTTAATATTGTTTCCTAGTACTTGGCAGATTCTCTCCCTCATCTCTGTCTCGCTGCACCTGAACGCCAAGATAAATGTACCCATAACACTCCCATCTCTAAAGGAGAGAGAGAGAAAAGACATTTCTGGGCCCAGCAAAGAATTGTGCCAGGAAGATTTGATGGGCCCCCCAAAACCCAGTCATAGTGTTTGCTCTGATTTGAATTTAATCGGAAGCACTTATGGAGTTTTAATTTAAAAAGAAGAAGAAAAGAAAAGAAGAAAAAAACTATTACTTTCTTGAGCTATTACAAAGGAATAATTGCGTAGTAACATATTGTTTTCACGGAAGCAGATGAAACGTCGGTATATCCTTCCAAATCCCCTCATGATTTAATCTTGAATTGAGCAACACAGAACAAAAGAATCAATTCCCTTTTTAAGAAACAAATGTTTAATCATCACACTGGACCCAAGCCAACCTGCAAAATCCTTAGGACTGGCAAAAAAGCAAAAATAAAAACAAAAGAGACTTAAAAACTTTTTCAAAGATACTGCTAGCACTATCCAGTATTATTAAATTGTTCAATTTTGTTTTTGCAAATTCAAGTACTCTATTTCTCTGCCCTTTTCTCACTTGGTATCATTCATCTCGAGCGTCTCACCTTGGATGCCTAGAGCTACCAAATCTACCCTTGAACCCCAATGTAAGTATGTAGAGAAATAAGCAAAAAAACATTTTCCATGAAATTCCAATGGTATTACTTTTTTCCAGGGTTTTTGCATTTTAAATGCAATTTTAAAGAAAACACCTCCTGAGCACCCCTTCTGTTCCCAATTCTGGAAAGAGTGAAGAAAAGGCGTAGGCCCTGCATATGGGTTCTCACAATCTACCGGGGGAGACAGAATTATAACAAATGACCAACCTACACCGAGCTGAGCTTATGAAAGCATAGTGTGAAAGGTACAGAGAAAAAAAAGACATTTTACTCTCTGTTTGGGAGGGTCGTGGATGCCTTGGAAGAAGTACTGAGTTGAGATATTTGTAAGACTTTAATCTGGAAATATTCAGGAGAAACTGAATATTTGGGTCTAGGACTCTGTAAAACATCAGGGCTGAAGACATTATTTTTGAAAAACATCATTGTTATCCATCCTTAAGTAAGAGAGAAATGTGTAGATGAGTATTTTGCAAAACCCGTAACTTGAACTCATAATCTCATGAGACTTTTTGGAGAAAATGGAGCTCCAGGATTAAATAAAATTAAGGTATACCATATGCCTTACTCCCTTCATTGGAAATTTGTAAATGATATTAACATTTTTAAAGTGCTGATAATTCCTACATGTAGGCAATATGTAGGAAGAGAAACAGAAGAAATGGTTATTAAGAAAGCCAAAAGAACAAGAAATTTCAAGAAGATAAATACGGTCATTTGTATCAATCCTAGAAGCCTCCAAAACTAAGAACTGGCAGAGAGAGTGTCTTGCTCAGTTTGTTGTTCCAGGACCCAGCAGAGACCATGGCATATATTATTTATATTTGGCAAGTTACTCAGTGAATAAAAACATGTTATTCCATTTAACATTCTGCTAGATGCCTATAAAGATAGAGAAAAAAAAGGCAATTGTACAAAATAATTTGGATGAAAGGACATCACTCCACTTTGAAGAAAGCTTTGTAAAACACAGAGCATTTAGTACAGATTCAGAAGTATGTTCTCAGACGCTATAGCAGTCATTCTCAATGGGAAGAAGGAAGGGCAATGTTGCTCCCCAACGAACATTGAGCAACTTCTGGAGACATTTTGGTTGTCACCATGTTGGTTGTAACTCCTGGATAGAGGCCAGGGAGACTACAGAACGTGCTACCACACACAGGACAGCCCCCGCCAGCGATGAATTATCGGGTCCAAAATGTCTATGGCACAGCAGTTGAGAAGTCTTGTTGCACAATGTACAATACAGCCTCACATGCAGAACAACACGGGTGAGTCCAAATCAGGGGTCGCAAAAGCCTTTGATTTACCCCTCTTTCTCTGACCTAAACTCTGGCCCCAAAAATTACACAGATCAGAAAAATATGTGACTTTTTTTTTCTAGCTGCCAAAGAATGATTTTTTAAGCCAGCCAGAGCCTGGCCATATATCCATTCTAGGGCTTCTATCCCCAAAGCTCTCAGGGGTATGTGTTGGGGAGCACTGCCTGAGTGCCTTCCTCCTCAAGAAAAAAGTTATTAAGTCCATCCTTTCTGGACTAACCACCATTAGACAGAAACATGCTAAGATCTGTGCGAAGCAGCCTTTGGTTCTAGAGCCAAAGAACGGCAGTGCCTGGACCTAGGAGAAGAGCGACAAAGGCTAACGAAGACAAGAAAACATCTTGTGGAAAGTGCCAGGTCTGGATGAATCACATAATTGTGGTGAGAAAATTTTGCTTGCCTTATCTGTGGCAAATCAAGTATATAAAAGAATAAAAAAATACATGTTTTTCATATTTTAATAAATAAAATTGAATAATTAAGCATTGAAGAGAATAAATCTTTTCTAACATTAAATATTACTGATGTTTTTATGAATTATATCTTAATCATAATATCTGTCCCCTCTGTTTGTAATGACTTCACCTGTTCCCTCCTTTTCCCAGCTCAAGTGCAGTGTTGTTTGGTAAATTTGCTCTCTGAGCAAAAAAAAAAAAAGAAGTCCTGATTTGCCAATTTCCATGGTGTTGATATTCCCACCATGGCCAATTTCAAGCTGCAAAGGTTTAACAACCAACTGTCAAGATTCCTGGATATTTAATCCTAGAGCTGGAAAGACCCACTGCCCTCATACCACTGAGAAATGTTACCTTCTCTGGTGAGGCAGTTCATCACTTCCACATTTCATTACAGTTAGGTGTTCGCATTTATGTTTTTATCAGCAGACTAGGAATCACCTGAGGGTAGGAACTGTACCAACAATGACAACAATAATAATGATAATGTCATCAGTTTGGTAAAGAGGGGGAAAATTTGGCTGAGAATCTTGAGTTTTTAGCAGAAAGGCTACTGGCTTTTCTGTACTACAGATGGAAGCGACCATTGGAAAAGACCAGCAAATACACACATTCCAGGTTTGACCTCAAAACCTGGAATGGAATCTTAAACTCCAGTGAGCTAGAATGGAACCCAATGTTGTCACAGAACTATTGATGAATCCCCAGCCTACTTGAACATGTCTCAGATATTTACCTTTGCTCTTTTTTCCCTAAACACACAACCTAAGTTCAGTATTTTTCCACATTAATGGTATGATGTAGCCTGGAAAGATCATTTCAAGGCCTAGAACAGCAAGCTAAGGCATCTCTTCAAGTATTCCTGGACTGCAGAGTTCATCCTGAACACTAGTGGGCTTTCTGAGGAGGTTAGAAAAGGAAACATTTTTTTTTCAAAGGTGAAAAGACTTTGGATCCCTGTATGACACGGACATAAAAGGAGAGAGGCCCAAATCCCAAAAAACTTGAAAGCATTTGTAAATACCAGAGATTTTAACTCCTTTGCTCATCCCACCCAAAGTTCTGCCCTCTGGAACCCTGGCTCCGTGTGTCTCTGAGGGATTCCTATTGTCCCTGATCTGAAGCAGTCAGAACTTAGATGGAATGTAGGGATGACTGGTGTGGAGAGAAAAGAGCTTTGAACTCTCACTAGAGGCTGGTGGTAGTTCTGGCGGGGGTCAGCAAACTTTTTCTTAAAGGGCCAGATAATAAATATTTTGACATATAGACAATATAGACAATGCAATCTCTGTTTGCAGAGACTAAGGCTTCATAGTTCCCATTGCAGAACAATTAACTTCTCTTATTTTAAAATAGTGCTAAGTAAGAAAAGAAAAAAATATATTAATAATGATATTGAATAGAAACTAAGTATTTTGGGGCGCCTGGGTGGCGCAGTTGTTAAGTGTCTGCCTTCGGCTCAGGGCGTGATCCCAGCGTTCTGGGATCGAGCCCCACATCAGGCTCCTCCGCTGGGAGCCTGCTTCTTCCTCTCCCATTCCCCCTGCTTGTGTTCCCTCTCTTGCTGGCTGTCTCTGTCAAATAAATAAATAAAATCTTTAAAAAGAAAAAAGAACCTAAGTATTTTGATCATTCCACCAAAATCAACGCAGGATAAGAACAACATAATTGCAAGAGTCAACATCCTCTTCAGCATTGAAAGTCAGCAATATTTACTAGGATGCCTCATTGTTAATCCAGTACTTAGGGCCACCTGTTTGGGACAGAAGAATGCCAAGCAAACCTTTTCTTATTCTGTCAGCACCTTAAATTATGTCCCATATGGAATTCTATTTTTAATGTGCAATCTGTGAAAGCAAGAATTATTTAACTTAAACTTCGTTTTGGATCCTGACTTACCATTTAAATGACCATTTGAGAATGTGAGGCATTTTATACATATTCCAAAAGCTCTTTCCCCACACCATGTCTAAACAGCTGACTTAACAATTGCACCAGAGTCAGTCCAGTATTTGCAGCTGTCTTAACAACCAAATCAAATTGCTACATGGTCAATCAGTTGATCAATGCATGATTGATCGTGAAGATAGCCAGAAATATCAGCCAATTTGTTAACTGTGTGGAGATACAAAGTCAGTAAGCAAAGTGGAGGAAGGAAATTAAAAGAACGTAATCAAAATTGCTCCAATCAAAGGGACTATTTGGATGAATGAGGACTAAATTTTATTCCATTTTTTTTTCTTTTGGAAAATCCTGAATAATTCATGCTTAGACTCCTTGACATTTGTTAACTACTTCCAACAACCTCTTGAAAGGAACTTACTTGAAATGTGGAATCCCTCAATCCTCCACCAACATCACCACTTTGCATTAATTAAAAGTCTGAAACAGTATGTTTTCTGAAGTAGACCCAGATAGCAAGGTCATTTAACTAATTATTTTTCATAAACAATATTAACCATATCAGTAGACTACATAAAAAGAATGGGGCAAGAGAGCAAAGGGGAGAGGAAGCTACAGGAGAAGTTACAGAAGAAGCTGCAGAAAACCAGCTTTTAAGAAAGAACATAGAAAAGTAGGTAAGGGGTTGAGAACACAACCTCAAACAATTTAAAAGTTACATTTTACTAATTCATTCCTAATTTTGCATAGAATAAGTATTATATATGTGTCTAACATATACAAAACTAAGTGACATTAAAAGTATATATATAGGTTTACATCTGTTTTATTTGATAAAAATATCTACATAATTTCAAACAAATAGGTTATCTTGCAGACAGCATACAGATGCTCTGGTTGATTTTTTTTTTAAGTTTACATCCAAAATACGTGTGGCCATGAGTATGCAAATAGATGCTCTCATACTATAAAAAATTGTGTGGATTTAGTGTTGAAGTCCTAAGGCAAAGGAGCCGTTTAACACATTTTTCCATTCACAATTACATGTGAATCTCACAGCCCTGCTGATCAAGAATTAGCATCAGTCATATTTTAGAGATGAGCTTCCTGTAGGTCAAATGCACGGGGTGACTTTCCTGAGATCGCATGAATAGCTCACGGGCACAACTGACACATGATCAAGCTCTTCTGACCTTTTCCACTGAACAACTCTGCTTTCTACCATATCAATACTGAGATGTAAGAAAACAAGGTGTTTTTATTTTACAAACAAGCAATCCTTTTCCTGAACTTGCTGAAAATTTGTATGAACATTGAGTAGAATGCACGTTTATCAAGAAGAGTCTGAATAAGTGAAGCCACCCCAGGGAATTAAATGTCTTTGCTTGTGGAACAATATGAAAACTCACCCAGTCTCAGCCTCATTTGAATTCATATTTTAAGAACTTAATTGCCTGTTTGTCCAGACACACTGGGCTAACCACAGGGGAAGGAAACCAGACTTGTTTCTGTTTCAGCCCGGTTGAAATGGGAGCAATAATTCCTTGTTGTTTTAAAAGCGTAATGTAAAATTATCAATATTTAATGGCTGAGATGGACAGGTACACATATTTGCTTTGACCTAGGTTTTCCTCCTTTCTTCTTCTGTAGCCATTCCTTGTCAAGAAGACAGCAAAATAAATAAAAATTTTGAAACATAGTCACAGCAACAAGGCTAGATTTTTACCACCAGTGGGGTCTGTAGTAAATCAGCACTGACAATGAGAAATCACTGAGAGAGAATTTACACTAAAAAATTAACAAATGTGGATAGAGTGGCGCCTGGGTGGCTCAGGTCAGTATCTCAGCGTCCTGGGATGGAGCCCTGCTTTCGCTCCCTGCTCTGTGGGAGTCTGCTTCTCCTTCTGCCTGTCCCCACCCCACTCGTGCTATCTCTTTTTCACACACACACGCACACACTCTCTCTCTTAAATAAATAAATAGTTTTTAAAATGTGGATAGATAAATTTCCCCCTAAAACCTGCATCTGAATAGTGTTGGAATCAGGAATACTAAAAAACAAGGCAGCTGACTTTGGCTACTATGGGAAAGAAAGACACTGCCTGATTCTCCACCCTCTCGTTTGTCCTTTAACCGTCCCCTTCAAATGCAGCTCGTTTCCCACTTCACATCTTCATGATAATTCAAATTCTGCAGCATTTGTTGAGTGTCTGTCATCTGCCAGGCATTGGGAAAAGCACTCCACATAGTTCATTATTATTGAGCTGTTCAAGTCTATCTTTTTTCATTTTACAAATGAACAGGAATCTGTAGAGTCTTTCAATATTATTCATGGTTTTTTCATTACTGTTTCTGCCCTAATTTTTTGATCATTTTGCTTTGCTTCGTATCAATATTTTAACCCCTGTTATTTTCTTTTTGAGAGTCACAATTTCTTGAGTATTTATTATACACCAGACCCAGTACGATTACCTTATAGACATTACCTTATTTCATCTTACTTGACCTTCAGAATCCATAAAGAAGGCATATTATTCCCACTGCGCAGGTGAGAAAAGTAAGACTCCAAGGTTCATTCACGGGAGGTCACACATTTATTCAGCGACAAAGCGGGATCTGAAATCCAAGTCTGTCTGATTTCAGATCTGAGCTTCTGCTTTGTTATGTTATCATATACCTAAAGACAGTACATATAAATATGGATTGAAATTATACACCTATGGTGGATATTCCTCTAATAGTTTATACAGAAGAGGAGTGATTGGTCTACCAATGTACTCTATAATGTACTCTCCCCATCACAGCCAGTGCTCCAGCCACTGCCCATGTGAATGTTTTAATTTCTTTCTACTGACACTGAAAAATTCATCAGGCTAACCTTCACAGGACATTAAATTTGCACTCCCCTGGACAGGGACAAGAGAAGCATATTTCTCCCTGTCAAGCTAAAGCATGTTTCAGTTGGTGCATGTAAAAGATAAAGATAAACTCAAATTCTTCCATACTCTTCCTATTTTCTTTCTCTTCCTTTTGAATCTGGGCTGGCCTATTGTTTAGATCAACAGAGCATGAAGAAGGCAATTGCTATGCATTTCTAGGCCCAGTCTTTAAGAGAACTGGATGCTTCTCTGTGTTGGTGTCTCAAAGCC
Source organism: Ailuropoda melanoleuca (assembly GCF_002007445.2). Lineage (NCBI taxonomy): Eukaryota > Metazoa > Chordata > Mammalia > Carnivora > Ursidae > Ailuropoda > Ailuropoda melanoleuca. The sequence goes on along the minus strand of NC_048227.1, from coordinate 63,459,416 downwards.
CTGAGACACCATGGAAGAAGTCTAACTACCCTGCTAGAGAAACTTCATGGAAAGGCCTTGAGATTAATAAGAGCCATGGACTCCGCTGAATCCAGTCTTCCACCCATTCCTATCTAATTTCAGGCAGGGAGTCTCTTAAATCATTTTCTCAGGAGACAGATTCTGAGATCTGAGATTTGTGTGAAGAAGGTTATTGGGAAGTTCTCCCAAGAGCAACAGTTATAAAGGATAAGCAAAGCAGGTTGGGCAGAGGGAGACGTTGAACTGTGATACACTTGCAATAGGCGAGCTTTGGAGCTAGGGTGGCCCCTGAGAGTTGTCCTCTCTTGAACCGAAGAGGCAGAACCCCTATGCTTCAGCCTGGAGAAGCATTTGGTTACGTGCATGCAGTAGGGGGTGTGCCCTTGGACAGGAAGCCTCAGTCCTGAAGGGTTCTGAGCAGTGTCGCACAGCACCCACTAAATGGAGTCTCGGTGAAACACATTCTTCAATTGATTGACTTTAATTCATGGGAATCTCAAGAGAACTGTTCTGGCAGAAAAGGCTTACACCCTTACTTCAGCTAGACATCGGGCCAAAAAGAGCTTAATTTTGCAATAAGTGTTGAAATAAACATTGTTTTATTTCTTCTAGATTTTTTAGATATAAGGAATACCAAGTGGGAGTCCAAAGAAATTATTCGTGAGTCGTGTGATCTCGGGCAAGTCACTTACACTTTGAGTTTGTATCCTGCCCAGAACACTGCACTGGGGGTACATGCAGGAAAAAGGCTGCCCCCACCCTCACAAAGCTCAGGGAGGTGAAGTCAGTGACCGTCTCAGAGCTTCAGAGGTGGCATTTGTAGAATGGAAACAATTCTGACTGCCTAAACTGTGTACTAAATTTTTGCCAACAGTAAATAATTGATCACGTAAAATTCTACAAAATAGTAAAGGACTACAGGAAGTTATTATTATTATTGCTATTTTTAATAATAAGGAATTTTTTGTGTTGTCAAATACCTCATTCAAAAAAATTCAATCAATGTGAGTGCATATTTGTATTTAATATCTTAAGCACCCACTTGAAAATAAATGCTACAGTTTAGGTTATAAAAAGTGAAAAAACAGGGGTGCCCAGGTGACTCAGTCGGTTAAGGGTCTGCCTTCAGCTCAGCTCATGATCAGGGTCCTGGGATTGAGCCCCATGTCCCGCTCTCTGCCCAGCGGGAGTTCTGCTTCAGCCTCTCACTCTCCCTCTGTGCCCTCTCTCTCTTTCAAATAAATAAATAAAATCTTTTTTAAAAAAATGAAAAAACTTTGTAAAAAGGACTTTTATTTAGGAGCCTATGCAAATCAGTTTTCGCTGTTCTTGCTTTTCTACAAAGGTACACCTCTGTAAGTACGTATCACTAACATGCAAGTTATATCTTTTCAAAAAGTCCTGAATTAAAACTGACAAGACTCTTCCTGCAAAGCCTATTCTGATAGTCCCTTCCTGACACCCACAGTCTTCAAACTAATTTTAGTGGAGAGGTAGGGAAGTCAAATTAATATCAGTCTAGTGGGAATATCTTGACCAAAATCCTTCCAATTCCAGAGTTCTTTTCTTAGATTTTTGGCTCCATTTTTGTCCTAACTGAATGTATGGAGAATCAGTTAAAGAAGTATATAGATTAAAAAATTAAATAAAAATCAAGTCTGACTATGTTAAACTAATAAGAAAACCTTCATTCCATCTGCCTCTGGATTTCCTGGACAGACAATTTATGAAGCAGGGATCGCAGACCAGGCTGCATATAATATTCTTGTCAAAACTGTAGGAGAAGGAACTGTTTTATTTTTTTCTTTTACAAATTAATTTTCAATTTCAAACAGCCGAAGCAGCCATGAACCCTTGTTACACTTTTCATTTATATTAAATTATTAGATGCAGGTCTTGATGACGTGGGGGCCCTCTCTTCAGTCAAAGCAAGAGGAAACTGTTGCCCTTCCCTGGGTCAATGTTTCCATTTTGCTGTCATGAAATGGCCCTAAAAAGCTCCTGCCTGTTTTCCTGTCGTCATCGATAATTAAGGACAGGGTTTTGCAACAGTTTAAACTAAAACGAAATGACCACCCAAGAGCTCTACTCATTTAACTGCTAAAAAGCCTTTTGACCTATTTAGATAAGCAATGAGTTTTTACTCTCACTCAAAATCTCACCTTTTTTATTGAGGTGTTTGCATTGTTTACTTTTGTTTCTGTAACAGAGGTAGATTATTAGACCAAAATCGCCTCTTTACTTCTGTACCTGGCACAGAACCTAAACATCTCAGCTAAAGTGCGCTCAAGTTCTTGTAAGACAATAAAAAAAAATTAATGAGTTATTTTCTCAGCCTTCCCACAGCCCACCTCCATTTGATTGGAAAAAATCCTGCAGCTGAGCTCGAATCAGGCTCTCACATGTTCACAGTGGCACGTCAGATTTGTGCTCTGTGCAGCTGGTATTTGAAGCATATGGTTTCTCTTGATTCAACAAGAATCCTGGCCTTTAGGGCACTCATCACAGAATTTCCCTAAGAACTGACTTCCTTCCAGCATTTGCCAAAGACTCACTTAAGACAATGAATGCTTGATACAAATGGGATAAGGGACATGTTAATTATCCACGAATCCTGGCTACTATAAACACAGTACCTTTATCACCAGCTACCCAGAAGCTTATCAAGAGTCTATAGAAACAAGCACTTTTATGTTCTCCTGTTGGAAGTAAAAACTTATTCAAACTTTCTCTTGGGTATGTAACAATAGGAACTAAAATTGAAAATGCCTATGTGATTTGACCTAAAAACTGCATGTTCAAGTGTTCACTCTAAGAAAATTATTAGATTTTGCAGAAAGTTGCGTGGATGTTGACTGAAATGCTTTTATAGTGCAGATAAATGGGAAATTAATACTCATAGACACAAGGTTAATTAATTTAAGTGTGACACAGCAAATACCATGAAGCCATTGGAAAGATTAAGGTAGCTCTCTGGATAGATCTGCAAAGATACATTGTTAAGTCAAAAAAATATGGAAAAGCAAATATAATTTGATCTCTTTTTTTGTCTAAATGTGTATAAACATACATGTGCATATAAAAAGTATAGAACTATAAAAGTAGTTATTTGATGGTGGTGGAAACTCCTTCATTTTAGACTTTATACATTTCCATACTTTTAACTTTTTAACAATGAGCCTATATTATTTTCTTATTTTAGGAAAAAAACGAGTGTATTCATTACAATAATACTCTGAATGAAATCAGATTGCATTAAGTATCTTAGTTCCCTCTTAACTTGGAGAGTTAAAATGTAATGTTAAATTCCCAGATTTATAGAAAAGACGATAGAAGAAATTTGAACAATGTTTCTAAGCAAAACTGTAGTAAATCGCGATAATAATCAGTAACATCTGGTACTATGCTAAGTGCTTTACATGTTTTTTTTCAATATTCAGAATTACCTTGAAGAGGTACTATTATTAAGGTTCTATTAACAAAGGTACGATTTCTATCTATATTTTGCAGATGAGCAAATTAAGATTTAGATATATTTAATAACTTTGCCAGTTTGTAGTAGAATTGAAACACTAAATTAAATATGTCTGACCCAACAGCCAATGGTTTTAACCCCTACACTAAACTACCTCAGTATTTTTTATATTAAGACCATGGTTAGGAACAAAACAGCCATTCTATGCATTCTTGATACGACATATTTAACATACAGATTCAAGGCTTTAAAAAGATTGAAAGAGCTGCTGGGGGGCGGGGGGGAGGCACGGGTAGTCAGAGAAGCCTCCACCAATACCTAAGTCAGAAGTTCAGAGGTGGTGGCTTTTAATAGCTCACAGAAGCTCCTACATTTCTCAAAATCTCTGGAAAGCTTCCATCCGCTAACTCGTCTATGGCAGGAAAGCAGGTGCTTCTCAAAGACTTGTTGAGTAGGCTTCATGACACCTCACATCTGTTCATGCATCTGGTTGCGACTGCCTCTAGAGGATTCTGTCTCCTTCTATCCCACCTTCTAATCTCACCCAGCACCTCTCATTGGCAAATTCTAAGCTGAAACAACATGGAACAAATTCCTGGCTTCTTAGCAGTGCAGAAGTGACCTTAGAAAGAGGAGGCAGAACGCTGAGTAGACAACAAATAATCCAAAATTATTGATTTGCTAAATATTTCCCACATATGTGAATATCTGCATCTATACATTGTTAACCAGAAAACCACTGGCCCAAGGTGGAGTCACTTGCCCTCAGGACAGCAAGCCGGGACTTAATTGCGGTTTCAACCTCTCCAGGAATGGAATTTTAAGCCAATCAAACTGGAATTTTCTGGTCAGCACCCAGGAGGTAATCTGTTACATAGTTTCTCTCCATCCACCAAAGGAAGATGAGGTAATCCACCTACCAAGACCCTCTAAGAGAAGGTGACCTTACCTGAAACCAAGGTGACCTTACCTGAAACCATTCGTTCTTTTTGTTAATAACTTTCTTGCCCCTCCCTCCTTCCTATAAAAACTTCCCATTTTTGTACAACTCCTCAAACCACCCTTCTATTTGCTAGATGGGGTGCTGCCCAATTCATGCATGGTTTAATAAAACCTATTAGATCTTCAAATTTACTCAGTTGAATTTTGTTTTTTTAACAATGTCCATGTAGAGATGGCCCGGTACCTACGTGTACAGACACATACCTGCACATCCCGTTTAGGTGTGTATGTAAGCAGTGTAGCATTATAGTTAAGAACAGTGACCCCGAAGCCCCATTTTTTTTAACTGGATAACATTGGACAAGTTGCTTAATCTCTCAGTGCCTCACCTTTTTTTTCATCTTAAAAATGGGAACAATAGTATTACCTACCTCATAGGATTATTGTGAGTGTTACATCTAATTTTAAATAGCATACAGCATTGCTTTGCACATAACAGTGCTGTATAATGTTTTAATTATTATTATTTTATTTATTATTTGACATCACATCAGTTTTTAGTCCACAGTGCTGGGAAAAGTTGACGTTTCTAAGACCATGTGAAGCCAAAACTAAGCATATTTTACTTTGTTTTTGTTCAAGCTCAGAAGTAAATTTAGCACATGTTCAAAATAACTAACTCATGCCATACGTAACTCACAACACATTCATTCACTACTCTTGGTGGATGTTTATTCTGAATTTTATCCCCCACTCTCCCACTTACATATTCAATTCAGAAGGTCATAGACTGTAAGGAGGAATTTAGGAGAAAAAGGAAGAAAGGGAGGAGAGGATTTGCTCTTTGAGACCACACTGCTTGATTTCCACCTTCCCTCTTTCTCTCTAAAGTTAAGTTCTTCATTATAGACTTTTTCAAAAAAATTTTATTTCAGTTATTATATCTGATTCTTGGATAATTCATTTATAAAGGTTTTTTATATCTCCCATTAGTTTCCTTAGAAAACTCACCAACCATAAAATCCTTGTTACAATTCTACAATTCACCCTTTAGTAAGAAATAGTTGCCCCTGTGAAAAACAGTTTGAATGCAAACCACCTCCCTGAATTCCAGGGATCTGTCCTGTTATTTGTTAAAACCACTAATTGTTTTCACCATCCAATGTGTCTTCAAATACAGGATAGTTCATTCCCAAGGAGCAGCAAATAGACCTGATTTAGTTCTGTTTTCAAACTCGGAAAGTTGAATTTGTCTTTACCTAAAATGTCCCCAAATCCTCTCAAAAGAGAATTACGAGTATGTCATAGCCTATTTTTTAAAGTCAGATGATCTCCCACATATTTTTCATATTTGCCGAAAAATACCCACCCTCATTATCTGTCCCCTTGAGGTGGTTGTCAGAGCTTCCGTAAGCGAATTTTATAAAAGCTTCGTGGCTTACAGTTTTACATCGGGTCACATGAAACTTACCCTGTTAATTTGGTGACAATTCATATACCCATTTTCCCATGATGCATTAATGAACCAGCAGACGGATTTCATTTTTATATAGTTTTGAAAGATTAAGTAAATGGAGGTAATGTCTCCCCCACACACAGAATATTTAGATATGATTACTTCTAACTCAAGCTGTCAGTTTATTCTTAAAACTCAAAAAGAATCGGGAAGTTAATAAATGCAGTTTGCATGTCCTTTGAAATCATGATAGGTTCTTCTCTCTTGACAAGATTGATAACGGATTTGGAATGCATGGGGAAAAATTGCTGGCATTTAAAAAATCTATACCACTAACTCTCATAAATGCAGTTTTCAAATATATAATAGTTCTACCTGCCACAACAGCATTTAACATTTATAAAAATTTAAAACATTAAAAATACCTTCCTCTTTTTTTTGAACAGCCCAGCTTAGTAGATAGAACACACGCATACATGCACACACATTAATTCTTCATTTATGTTTGCATTGTCAAGAGAGCATACATAACAAATAAATAAATAATAGTAATCACACTGAAGGGGGCATCTTGAGTTTCTACATTAATTCCATTGAACTCATATTCTAGTCTCATAGATAGCCCAACCCACCCCTATCCTTGCTTTTTGACTTTGAAAAAGACGAAAGGGGATGATGCAACCAGCAACATTACTGTGAGTAACAAGTAATGTCCCTATACTTGGACTCCTTTGAGGTCATTGACTCCAGTGTGAACCCAAGGCCCAAAACAACACCAGTAGCTCTAAGTGCATTCAACAATGGGAAAGAGAGGACTCATTCCAGATTCCTACAGCCAGGCCCCCGCCCAGCTCTTGAAAGTGAGAACAGTGCACAGAGGTCCAGATGCCAGTAGTCTCGAGTATCCATGCTCTCTGGGAGCTCCGCGAGCGATAATCTTTGAGAGGTCTGATGAGGCAAGCAGAGAGCCCCCAAGCATCCTGAGCCCAGGACTCCAGAAAACTTGCCTGTGCTGCACTCAGGTAAGTGAAGCGGAAAACCCAGTGACCTTGTCAATTGCTTCGAAATATCCAGGGGATTCTGGTGCCCCTCCTCGCTCCAACAGTTATCCTGCATTCTTTATTATCAAACATCAGTGACCTTGCTTTGCCACGGCCCTGGTTCTTGGATCCCTGGGACTCCTCTGTTCTGAGTAGCATGTTACTGCCCAGCCCGTGCCAACCTAGACTGACACTCTGGTGACAGTGACGCTGAGCCAACACCACTGCCAGCTGGTGCCCAAACATCTATTTGTCCTGATTGCTTAGGCAAACAACTGTGGATTAAGGAGAGCAAAAATGTGTAGCCTGCTAACTACATGGCAGGGGTTCAGCTTGGAGCTTCACCGACGCTCTCTCTCCTACTCCTTACAGACTCCTAGGAGTGGAGCCTGAGTGCCCCCATTCTACAGATGAGAAAACTGAGACCCAGGAACTACACATCTTCCCAAGTGATAGTAAGTGACGGAGCCAGCCTCTGCACGCAGGCTGAGCGTGGACTGTGGCCAGTTAATCACTTCACCAGGCCACTTCTTCCTGGCCACACGAGCTGGGCTCATACCCGGAAACAGAAGCAGGCCAAGGCCGTACACTTATGTGCTATTAACAACCATATTCTATTGAGACAAGAACAGTTCTCAGTGGTGCCCCAAAAGGATATATGTGAACGTAGCACTCAAAAACAAACAAACAAAAAAACTGATCTTCATCAGTCAAGCTCGTGCTTTTGGATCTTTCTGTGACTGTCCACTGCTCAGTCAGGGATTCTAAATATGCTCCCGCTTGTCTGCACAATCTTTATTCTGAAGGTGCCTGGTTTCAGGAATCAGACGAAGCCCACGTCACTTCACATCCCTTCACTCAGATCTGTGCTTTCCTCAGATCCGTGTCCAAAGACTGGGGGCGGGGGGTGGGCAGAGGTTTGGGAAGACAGTACAACCACCCAGGTAGGCCTCGTCTCTCTCTGGACTGCGGTGACAGTCTCCCCTCTGAATTCTTGCCGCTTCTCTGCCTTTCCTCCAGTACGTTCCCACAGTGCAGCCGCAGTGTTTTTCCACGACACCAATCTGAGACTGTTTCTTATCCCAGAATAGTGTTCCCTCCCCTCGTCCCCTGTAGCTCATGTTATTCTCAGCTCAGAGGTCAACAACCCCGACCATCACTTCTTGGGGAAACCTCCCCCAGCCTCCTGACCTGGTTAAATTTAAAACTGTTTCTTTAAATTATCAAACTTAAATTATTTAAAATATTGTATGTCTTTATAATACTGTGAAGCTCTTCTTCACAGGTTGAGTTACAGGTTGCGGTCTCACTTTTACAGAAGTTTGCTTTTATTTTTCAGCCTGTCTCTGCATAGCACAGAATACAGATTCCTGGGTATGTGTCAAATGAAGGTAAGTGAGCTGTTGAAGTGTGTGGAGTCAATCTGCATGCACGCCTGGACCCACTTGAACTTGACTCCATGACCAACACCCCTTCAAGTTCATTGATGTAAAAGGTTTATAAAACCTTTATAAATGATGTCCTTTTTGCAATACTATAAGGACCATAGTTCACACACAATCCGGGAAAAATGTATATGAGATAAATTATGGTAAAGAAAAAAGTGTATTTCTTATAGTTATGAGACACTGATTTGGTAGTTCCTGTTTTAAGTTTGGTATCAAACCAACTGGGCAATTACATCGTGTTTAGGAAAACTAATGCTCCTTGCTAATGAGCTTACATATTACTTTTCTCTTCCAAGCAAAGATGAATAAGCAGCTCTCATGTCTTGAAGGAATCTAACTGAAATACCCCATGAAGGAATATTCGTGGCTAGTTCACTACTTAATCCCCAAGCAAAGATGGATCACCAAACACCACTCTTTTGCTGAGTTCATGTATTGCAAAGTGACAACCCAACATCAAATCATGGTTCTAGCGTGCTTGCAACAGCCAAGACACACATTCTAGCAACTCTTGTGTTTCTCCCCTTGTTTTCCCTTTAACATGGTGATCATCAGAACAAATTGATTTTCTCAGATTGCTAAAATCCCCCCAACACTTTCTTCAACACCGGTGCTGAATAAATCATTGTAATGTTCCCCTGAAGTGAATTGAAAATTAATTTACACAACCAAGATGATTCTCCTAATAACAGGGTACATGGAATGGGGAAATTGGAAATCATTACCCAGCAAACATTATCTGCATTATTTTTGTAGCTGCTTTAGATTGCATTGTAATAGAAAATTAGGAGACCGGCTGTGAAGAAGTTTAAGAGGGTCCCCTGAAGAGCGTCTGTTTTACAATTGATTCTTTAAGAAAGCATTAAAAAGCTATTGGAATTGATTGCCTGCTAATATAAAGGAAAAACTCTTCGCCACCATTTGAGTTAAAAAAGAGCATCTTCATTCATGCATGTTATTAAAACTACTGGCCTGAAAGCCCCTGTAGAAAGATAAAGGATATGGATGGGATATTAAAACAGCAATCTTTACCTTATCTGGGATTTAAATTTAATATGTTGCTTTTATTAATTTAGCAGAAACCATTAGTTAGGATGTCAAAGAGTGGATTTACAATTAAAATGCTATAGAACGGCAATATCTTTAATAAACAATGGACCGGGAATTCTTCATTAATCTTCCAAGCATGAGGCACACCCCTACAAAGAATAAATCCTGAATTTACAGTTTTCTTTATTGCTAAGTGTTCTGTGCAGCAACAATAAAAGTCATAGCTGATAACACCCCTGATTAGCTCTTGAAACTTCCCCTGAAATAGGGTAACGACCAATCAGATCCCAGCAGTTGGCCAGATAGAAAATAGCATTTACCATCTTAAAAATATGTCTTTTGCATTTAGAAAGGCTTCCATGTATCCGATACAGTGGACTATTGTTTGAGAAATGATATCGTAGACAGATATACAAACACATAAGCAAACCCAATAGGGTGCCTTGACACTAAATTATTTTCTTTTTATAGCTTTTTGATTTTCACCACATTCAGTGGGAAATTGCCTTGTCTCTTTTAATACATGATAAGTAGGACTATTTAACAGCAAGGAATAATGAGTAAGAAATGCCTTTTCAAATGCAATATATTATCTTTTCCTTTAAAAGTTATCTCCAATTGAGTTAAACTTTACCCTCACCCCAATCACTCCCTTCATCTCTCTCCCTCTGCTTTCATGGATTATGAGTGATTTCTACATAGATGAACTATATCAGCAATTTGGGGGGAGAGAAATAGTAGCATAGATGTATCACGTGTAAATGAAAACTACCTTCATAGAAGGATAATTTCCCCCCAGGACCACCTGGGAGCCTCCCCATTAGTGTCGGTCGTCCTCAGGTCCTTGGTGAGGTTGTAGAAACAGCCTGATAATGAGGCCCTTGGGGCATCTCAGTTATGAACCCTTTGCAGATAACTGACATGGGCCCACTCACATTATTCCGAGTTCTGCGGATTCTTCGGACTAGCCTAATACCACAATTCTCGTGTATCAGCTTCAAGTATTAACATGAAAACTAAAATGTGCCTTGGACTTCACACCAGAACAATTTTTTACTAGGAATACTTCTCACATAGATTTTTTAATAAGTTCTCCTCTATCAATTTTATTAATATCTGATTTTTAGTTGATTAGTGGACTGACTGGTGCTATACATGCTGTTTTACCTGGCACAGCCCCAGTCAAAGCCTGTTGCCTGGAGTCATTATTAATAGAATCTCTTTCACTCTCAAAAGTGTTCTGTTTAAAAGATAAATGATATGGCCACTCTATTCGTAAATAATTTCTGAAATATGTAACTGTTAGGTCATTTGTCATAGAACCTAGAGTCATTTTTTTGTCAAAATAGTAAAGCTGAACATTAAAAAAGTAAAGTTTTTATCCCTTCAAAATAAATTTCAGTTTCTTTGCCACCCATAAAACTCCTTAAAGGCCAGGACTAGAAGTGGTCCATAAGTCGTGATTATAGATATTTAATTTTCTTTTTTTTTTAAAGATTTTATTTATTTATTTGACAGAGATAGAGACAGCCAGCGAGAGAGGGAACACAAGCAGGGGGAGTGGGAGAGGAAGAAGCAGGCTTATAGTGGAGGAGCCTGATGTGGGGCTCAATCCCATAACACCGGGATCACGCCCTGAGCCGAAGGCAGACGCTTAACCGCTGTGCCACCCAGGCACCCCTAGATATTTAATTTTCTTAATGTTGGTGATAATAATTAGAATAATTGTGCTAATGTAAATAAGTACTAGAAGGAATTCATATAAACAATACAAGTTAGTATTATTTTTATTATTGATTTATAAGGCTTTCAGATTACAGAGGCCATATATGATCTTGGTTAGAAAGATTTTAATGACTAAAATAATAAGTGAAAATTCTCCACAAACTTGCTGCACAAAGACATCCATTGTTCACAGCTCTTTGTCTACAGATACAAAATACAGGTATTTTATTTTGGGTTTTTTTTTTAATGGGATCATAATATTTTTAAACTGGTCTTTTCACTCTGTTGCCAGAAGCCAGAAAGAAGAGATGTCTTATATTTTAAAAAATAATAATAATTATATTTCTTTATCATGTTTCCTGATTTTGTTAATAAAATAGCGTCAGTTGGCAGTAAAAGAGCCCCACAGAGCAGTGTCAGCCTCTCACATGTCCAGGTTCCTGGGCTTCTGGAAGTGCATTTTTTTTAATTCAAATTCTTCATCAATATTACTAGTATTGAACACTATACCAAAACTAAACTAAGAAAGACAAAAAAAGTGAAATTAACCTGAATACTTTAATTTTTAAAAAAATCTCCAAAATCAACAATCCAGAATCTTCTTTAAATTAAAAGTTGTTTTTTACATGGATGTAATGTATTGATGAGTATTATAAATAATTAATAGAGGTTTGCTAATGTTTATGATAAAAATAATAATTATATTGTTAACATGTAAACAAAAATAGAACATTTTTAAAAACAATAAAAATCAGTATCATCTCTATTAATATTATTTCATTATTAATTTGTAACTTGTTGAGATTACAGAAGTCCTATATAATGCAAGAGAGATCTATATGAAATTATTCCTTGTATGAACTTTAGACTTTTCTTCTTTCATGAAAGTTCTCACTAGTTTGAAATTGGCATTTTTTTATTCCAACCGATATGCAGGCACAAATTTCCTCAAACATCATATTTGTTGGATATCAAAATAACTTTAATATTAAATTAGATAATAAAACTGTTTTTTTTAAACATGTCTTTCAAAATCATTGACGATAAAAAGCAAAACAGAAATGTGGACACTTAGAGTTTTATTGTCTTAGAATTAAAATGGAACAGTAGCCACCTTCAAAGTCCAGTTTTTTCCCTAAGAAAATATTTTTTATTAGTTCCCTTAAAATACTCAATGTCTCTCACTTTTTGTTGTAAGTTCATATTTATTGTGGTATAATTTACATATAATAAAATTCACCCCTTTTACATACAGTTTTTCAATGTCTGTCACTCCTGAAAGAGGCACAAAGCTAGAAACTTGTTCTATGATTCTAGTGGGAAGGAATGCCAGTCAACAGAAGATAGACTTCTGGGAATTAGTTGAAAGTTATTCTAGAACCAGCTCTACCTATCAAAAGGCCAAAGTGGAGGGGAAGAAAGAGATGAAAGTATAATCACCTGTACCTCACGTATCCCAGCAAGAGATGCAGTTCCTGTCTTCCAAAAGGGAACCGAATTCATTGGGAAAGGGTCCATACCCTTTAATTAGTAAAGTTCATCTTCCCTTTTCTCATTCACATCTTAACAAATCCACACTGCTAGTCCACTGCACATACACAAAAGGAAAGGCCAACAATTGATCATCAGAAAACTGAGAAAATATGTATCTCCTAGACAAGTCTAGAGAAGCAGAAAGAAGTCAGGAAATGAAAAGGGGAGGAAGTGAACTTTATCTTCCCAGTTTTTAAAGAGTTGTAAACACTAAATAGCATTGCTGCTACATGGCTCACCCCTCCTCTTTACCAAAGAGATGAAAAAACACTCAGAAATACTCTTCACCTTTATTACCTACTAAGTTGGTTTTAAATAAACAGTGGACACAACAGCTAAATTGCTTATCCCTTGGGAGAAGTAGTATTTTTACACGCGCACGCACACCCATGCGCACGCACACCCACGCGCACGCACACCCACGCGCACGCACACAGAAAGCCAAAGCTCATAGAATACCAAGTATTTCCATCTTATACTGAAAACTCTAGGTCAATGCCAGGCTTCCTGAGAGATCCTTAAAATGAGAAATGCAGAAGTTCAAACTCTGCAACTCAAAAAGTACATTTTTTTTTAAAGATTTTATTCATTTATTTGAAAGAGGGAGAGAGTGAGAGAGAGCACATGATGGGGGGGAGTACACCCCCCCCCCCGCTGATCAGGGAGCCCGATGAGGGGCTCTATTCCAGGACCGTGGGATCATGACCTGAGCTGAAGCCTGTGGCTTAACCGGGGGAGCCACTCAGGCACCCCATCGCATACATCATCTTTTTAAAGAAAACACTTCTCTCGGTTTTCTTCCTTTAATTAACATATTAAAGAAAATTGAACAAATTGAGGGATGAGCACAACTTAGGACATTTTTTTTAAGAAGACCAGACGTCCTCCTTCAACTGTCTTGACCGGATCCGGAAACTGCCCGTTGCCTCGTCACCACTGGCAATGATAGAAGAAGCACTCCCACCCCACACGGCGGCTCAGCCGTGCTCACCATTCTCTCCATTGTGGTGGCAGCCCTCAAGAAAAATTATTTGAACAGCAGTATCTCTAACAGATGGCTCAGAGACAAGTTAGAGATGGAAAAACCTCTGAGAAGAAAATTGCAAAAGTCAAGCCAGACATCAAAGCACAGCTCTACTCTCTAGCTATGGGATAGAGAAAGGCAGAGTCTTCCTCTGCATGTGGTTGCCAGACTTCTCCACACCTTTGGTCCGGGCCAGACTCCAGCCAGCTGCCTTGCATGGCTATCCCAACCCTATGAGTGCCAACGGGCAACGTATCTCCGTTCTTCCTGTCCCAGCAGCCAGTTCTTGAGGAAGAATCCTCTAGGCAGCATTAGGAGAGAGAAATACTGTCTAACAATTGCTTTCTCTTTTCCTCACTTGTCTATGAACCAGATTTGCTTTCGTAGCTGGATGCCCTATTTTTCCTTATCACCCAGGGTGGCTGTGGCAGACATGACACTGTGCTTTGGAGTTCTCTAGCCACAGAGACCCAGGTTGTTGCTCTCCGAATCCACCACAATGTTGGCTGAGCCCACATCCCCTCTGGCTGCTTCCAGGCGATGACTGGGTACAGCAGAGAGACTAAGGCAGGCTCATTTTCAAGGGATACAAACCCCTCTGACAGGGTCCTTTGGCTCAGGGACTGTGGATAGGTTGGTCAGAACTTTCGGAGGGTGATGCCACACTCTGTGGCTTCTCTGGCCTCACCTTCCCTCCTTCCCTCTTTCACAGCGGCTAGAACTGCCGCAGGATTTAAAAGATCTACCAGACTCCTCATGCTTCTTGTGGGACTGCTTCTGCGGGGACCCAAATTAACTCACTGACTCTGCCCCTTTCCTTATCCTGACCTGCTCTGAGATGGATCCCTCAGGGATCTGCTGAGTGATAAGCTGCCTGTCTGATGTGTGTATTGTTACAATTTAAATTATCCAACTTAATTGAATAGGAATGTTAATGAGAGAATTCGCATCCTTTTTAAGTCACTGAAATGTTAAGAATCCTAGTGTATTTGAAGAACAGCAGTGAGAAGTCATCTTTCTGATCTTTTAGGCGTAAATTCCATTCACAGCTACATCTTGCAACAGGCAGTGCTCTGTAGCCAAAGGCCATGGGTTCTTGGTGGAGTGCAGTGTCTGGCTGGGATAGGACTCTGGCCGGCCCTGTCACTTTGCTGTATTTTCAGAAGAGTGTACCCTTTATCTTTTCTGAACCTTTGGTCTCCATTAGCTAATATTTGCTACAAGTCATATAGCATTTGATTATTACCAGCAATAATGATGCTCTAGGTCCTTTTTTTTTTTTTAAGATTTTATTTATTTATTCGACAGAGATAGAGACAGCCAGCGAGAGAGGGAACACAAGCAGGGGGAGTGGGAGAAGAAGAAGCAGGCTCATAGCGGAGGAGCCTGATGCGGGGCTCGATCCCATAACACCGGGATCACGCCCTGAGCCAAAGGCAGACGCCTAACCGCTGTGCCACGCAGGCGCCCCTGCTCTAGTTCCTTATTAAGCACTTTTTTCTGCGTGCTGAACCTTGTTCACACATGACCTTATCTAATTTGACACTATGAAGTTGGTGCTTTTTGGAGGATGAAACTGAGACTCAGGGGATATGATTTGACTAAGGTCACAGAACTATTCTACCTGTAGTAGAATTTTTTGTTTTTGCGAGCACAGTACGCTTTGCCCTCAACTTTGCTACCGTCCCATTTCCACACTGGAGAGGATTCCAGTAGATCTGTCCCTCATGAGGGCCTGCTTGGCCCTGACCTAATTTGCGAGTATGGTGAGTCACCAGAATGGACGGTCAGGGTAAATACAGTGAGTGGTCAAAGAGTGACCGACTGTGGGATCCTTGTAGGACAATAGGTATGGGGCTGAGAGAAAAATGACTTCTCTGCTTTTAGGCTAGTGAGTGTTAGGAGTCATATATATTTTGGGTACCATTGGCCTTCTTTATCATTAAACAAACATAGCCGCCTGGTGAGTGAAGCCAGTATTGAGAAAAGCAGACCTAAGAGATGAAAAGAAAGTGGATTGGATGACACCCCCTGAATCCAGGTATAGTTTACACTAATGGAAGTCCTCCTCGGACTTGCCAGTGACAAAAGCCAATAAATGGCTCCTTTGTTTAACTAGGGTCGGGTTTCTGTTCATGCAACAGGAAAAGTCCTGGTTAATACAACACTAGAGCCAGAATTGGACCAAATCCCTCTGATTGTATCACCATATAAATTACTATGTCTTCATTAAAGGCAAGTTGGAGATAGGTGTCATATCATTGTTAATAATGCAACCAAGATAAAATGTAGAAATTGTATCTAAATGCCCCATGCATAGACCCAATATTAGTAATTAGCATTTTTGTTGCAATTACCTTTTTATGTTTTTCCATGAATATCTTGATGACAGGTACTGTGTCTTACCCTTGTAATCCTCCACTGAGCCCAGTCACTAGTACATACACCATGCTCAATAAATATCTTTTGAATAAACAAATATTTATAGTAATTTACCAATAAAAGTGATTTCTACCTCTTATTGCAAGTTAATTTGGAATACTCTTGCCCAAGATAGTTGCATGTCCTACTCTCTTATTTTATTCAGATCTTTGCTTAAAAGATCTGACTTTACCTGAGAGTTTTCCCAACAGAGGTTTCTAACACACTGTTCTTCCTCATTGTTCTCCCCCCACTTTCGTTTTCCTGATAATAACTGTTACCTACTGAAACACTGATAATCCATTTCCTGTCACTTCAGTAGAACATAAGCTTCTTGAGAGTAGTGCCTGCACAGAGAAGGCTCTCATAAATGACTGAATGATTAAATATTCACGTTGTAAACAGTATCCCTGGGGGTGCATTCAACTCCATACTTCTAGTACCTCCTAACACATTTTAGATGTTGATTTAATATTCTATAATTAAAAACGTACCCATTAAAGTTAATGTTTATATATTCTAATGTAATGAATATATGTTTTAAGGTTATGAAATGGGTGTTCCTAAGTAAAATATTTTGCCATTGGGTGAACTCTGAATCTAACAATCTTCTGTGAAATCTGTACTGGTAATCATACTGATTAACACAGTATTGACTGAAGACAATCTGCTGAATCAGCCATCTGTCTGCTCGTGCTGTTATGCTAATGATATCTTAGCCTAGATTAACTGTACTAATATGTTGAGGCTTAGTGAGATCTAGGTGTATATCATGACTGAGCCCTATAAACTGGACATATGTTATTTTTAGAAACACTTTCTTCGACTTTGATTTTTAAATAGGACCTAATACAATTGTCTATAATGGTTAGTTTTTAAGTAAATACAGTTATGAACCCAAAGCAATGGTAACTTACTAGTAATATATTTTGGAAAAACTCAACAATTTAAAAATAATATACTTACGTAGGAAAAAATCTCAGATAAAAATCTGTTACAATAGAATGTGATTATGAAAAAAAAAAACAGTATTGTGGCAGGTTAACTGGATAAAGTATTCAGTTTTTACTTCTTGTTTCATTAATCTCCCAGTTAGATTGACTTTACGATAGAGCTTTAAAAACCGTGGCACCCATCATCCTTCTCTCTCTCGGCTTATGTGCCTGAGGATTGCTCTTGTTGGTAACCTTTAGGGCTTTTGAAATTGACATATTTGGTATTTTTTCCATGAATACCATGAACTTTTACAAAATATTAAATTGCAATTACAATACAAATCAGGAGCCCTGTGTAATTAAAATAATGACAGTGCATTGTGTCTTGCTGACTCCAAATGTCTAGCTCCTTCTTGCTCTTTATTTCTCCAGTTATCAGAGAGAACAGCTGTGCTTCTGGATGGGATACACCTGGCAACTTGAAGCAGCCAGATGCCAACTCCTGCTTTAAAAAGAAAAGGGGGGAAAAAGAAGAAGAAAGCACCCCTTCTCAAGATAATGTTTTATTTCAGAGGCAAGTAGTGTTTGTAGTGGAGATTAAAGGAGAGAAACTGGGGGAAGGAAAAGAGCCAGACTTCCATTTGATTTTCGTCTGTAACAACTACAGATGATGTGTCATTCAAATACCAGTTCCCTGACCGAGGGATCACTCCTTTCTATTTGAAAAGTGTAAGTTAAGTCACCATTCACACCTTTCTGTGCAAATGGGTGACTTGGCTGTAGTTTCCCTCTTTCTGCTTAAAATGGAGGTTCGCCAGGGATTTCATCCCTAATGCAGAAAAAGAATAGCTATGTGACATTTATACCAAAAGGACGGAGCCATGAGAAATATCAGAAACCAGAGCCCTAGGAGAGAGAGGGCAGGAAAGTTTTATATGAATTAAATGAAAATCGCAACCTCCTTTGTTTTGAAGCTTTAATGAAACATTAAGTATAACCTGAAAGTTTCAAACGCTAAGCTGACCACATGTTCTTCATTTAGAGTGCATGTAAAATTATGCAGACAGTGTGATTACACAGCAAAAGACCAGAGTGGACTTAGATTTATTTGTTTTAGAAGGATCGCAATAAAATGCTGAATTTGCAAATGGTTAGTAAGGAATTACCTCAAGAGGTATACCTATTTTGATTACTTATCTTTGCTTTCCATAGAGGGAACTGTCCAAGTGATACTCATTTTTAAACTGAGAACAAAAGAAAGAAAAGAAGCCATCATAATTACAGTTTTGTTCTGGAGAATAGCTTTCTTCCTTGTACTTTTAGTTTCTTTTGAGAAAGAATCCTCTTTCTTTGCTGCTTCTAATCATAAATTCTAACTCAACTGGAATCAGTAATTTTTACAAATGAATTTACCCACTTGTATCAAAATTCCAAGTTTAGTATTTACTTATTACATTCTCATACTCTATATATCTATGTTGATACACACACATTAAGGCTGAAGTATTTTTCTTCACCTCTGTTAATTCTCACTAGGAATTCCTGGAGGCATTTTGCAGCTCTCCTCCTCCCAGTATAACTTTATTACGTACATAAAATATTGTTGTTTGACTCTGTGCATGTCCCTAAGTCAGGCCTTTTCTTCCACTCTATTTGAATAACTCTGGAAAAAGGAAACCTATCTTCTTTCACTATTTAATCTTTGAATCATATCTCCTACCATTCACAACTTGTACCAGGACAGTCTTAAAAATGCCATATCATACAATAATCTGTAGTCAAAAAACTAATAAGTAATTCATCCTAAAACTGAACCTAAGAACAGATATTTAGTCTTTTGCTCATGTTCTTGAAGATTTTTTTTTTTTTAGTTTACCACTAGGTAGCTAGCTCACATTCTAATCAACAACACCAGCCATTCTTATTTTAAATGTACTGAAACTCAGGAAATCTCAGCTCTTCTTCTAGTTAAAATCTCCTGGGTTCACCAATACCTTCTCCACAGAACCTACAATTCTGAGAGCCACATCTCTCCTAGACTGAGAGCACTCAGGGAC
Organism: Ailuropoda melanoleuca; assembly: GCF_002007445.2. NCBI lineage: Eukaryota > Metazoa > Chordata > Mammalia > Carnivora > Ursidae > Ailuropoda > Ailuropoda melanoleuca. Next base: position 63,440,289 of record NC_048227.1, on the reverse strand, counting down.
AACTGCAATCTACAGGTTGTCTTGTCAGGAACTCTACCAGCTTCCACTTACACACTAAGCAACAAGAAATAAAAAGCAAAGCAACATTTGGAGAAACTTGAAAAAAAAAGACCTACAATTCAAACACCACAGTGGTGCCTTGATGGCTCAGTCAGTTAAGTGTTCGACTCTAGATTTTAGCTCAGGTCATGATCTCAGGGTTCTGAGATCGAGCCCCACATTGGACTTCACACTCAGCTCGGTGTGGGTTTGTCCCTCTCCCTCCCCGTCTGCCCTTCCCCCCACACGCACACTCACGGTCTCTCTCTCTCTCAAATAAATAAATAAAATAAATAAGATCTTTAAATATATATATATACATATATATATATATGTATATATAACACCACAAACCCACAAAAATTCTTTTAAACTCCCTACAATTGGCTATGGCTAGTTGGAATACCAGTGGTTTTTTTAAATGAAAAAAACCCAGCTTTTAAAAAAGTAAATTGCTATATGAAGGATATTTAACAAAATAGTCAGAATAGTGGCCTATTTGTGCCCACCGGCAGCTGTAAATTCCATTCCTCAGCACCAGTACTTGAAGCAGCTCAGGGGCCTGGCCTGCACAGCGTACCAGTGTTCCCCTGCTGCCCTCAGCAGGAATGATCACAGCTGTCCTCCAGAGACACCTAGAGAACAAATAAACCCTCACTGACTCACAGTGTTCTCCATCACACCCTCTCAGCTTGCAGGTCCTGCCTAGTGGCCAGCTTCTCTCTCTTTCACTTGATATTGTTCAAACCCTTGAAGGACATAACTCTTTTTAAGAAATTGCTTCATCCCATACTCATCCCATTATTTCCTTCTTTCCAGCCCAATTTCTGTAGTGCAAAGGGAATTATTTGACCTACTCCTAGATGCAGATACCACAGTCTGGGGAAATACAACTGCTAAAATTATGACCCTCGTGGAACTTCTAGTCACACTTAACTATGGTTTAAAAAGAAGATAATATAAGAGCCTGCGTATTTAATTACCAAATGTTGTGTTTCAAATATCAAGAATTACAGCTGTTCTTAACTCCCTCAGGTCCAGATATTGTCATTCTCAGAAAACTTTCTAGGTTATTCTAATATGTAGCCAGTGATGAGGTCCTTTGTGCTGGAAAGTCTCCACCCAGACTGACAGTGGTTGTTTAGGAAATCAAGAGGGTGACAAGACAGATACTAACCCATTGTTTCTCAAACCTTAGTCTGCATGAGAATTATCTGGGCTCCTGTTAAACAACCATTCTTTGGGGGCTTAGCCCCCAGAGGATCAGTTTCTGCTATCCTATGTGGGGACCCAAACTTACATTTTCAAGAAGAGGCCTTGATGATGTTGATGCAAATGGTCATTACACTACACTTTGAGAAAAGCCACTCAAAATCCAGTCACTATCTAGGCGTGGCGTGGCGACACTTAACGTTATAATACAGTAACCCGGAATCAACAAATCAATGTGAAAGTCTTGCAAAACGGAAGTATTTTACAAATATATTTTAATATCCTTGTACTATTTCATTAATATTCTTTTTTATTTTATTTTTATTTATTTATTTTTGAACTGGTTGCTATGCCCAATGTGGGGCTCGAACTCACGACCCCAAGATCAATAGTGTGACCCTGAGATCAAGAGTCACACCCTCTACCAGCTTAGCCAGCCAGGTGCCCCTATTTCGTTAATATTCTTATTAGGTAAAACCAGTTCTCAGAATCGGTTTTGTTTTACAATCACTAGACAGTGGTTTATAATACTTTGAAATTATCCTTCTCCTGGCACCATCATGACTTATTTAGAAAAGGAAACAGTTGAGATGAACTGTTTTGAAAAAAGTAGAGAAAATGTGAAAAAAAATGGAAAGAGAGCAAAGGGCTTTCTTTAGTTATGTGCGTGCATGTGTCTGTGTGTGTGTTTGCCTTGTCTTGTTTTTTAAGGAGAGAAAGAGAGACAGGTAGCAAAGCTACTTAAAGTTTTTATTTTAAAATGACTAAAGCTTTCAACTAATGATGTACATATAAGGTAAAATTTTATGACTGTTGCTCATTGTAGCTCAATGTCACAAAATTGTCTTAAACTACAAAGAAGACTATTAAAACCATGTCTGGTCCTGACGGTAGAACTTTTACATAAGCAAAAACTGCATACAAACAGAGTTCCCTCGAGGAAAATGCACAAAACACAACTTTTCCCATCAGTAAGTACTTGGAAATTAAATGTCAATATACAGGTAAAATGTAACACATAACAGGAAAAAGGGCCTCATGCTGTGTAATGCATAACAATGTTACCTAATATATAATGGATATACCATCATTATCTTTTTTTATTTTTAGACAAAATTTTCCTGAATAATGATAACAAAAACTGTATATTGATACTTTAAAATTTCTTTAATTTTAAGATTATGAGCGAACATTTTATTCATTTAGTTAGAGTTATTCTCTTCTTCCAAATCAAGCCTTGAAATTCAACTGCTTTAAACCGTCTGAATCCTCCCTCCCTCAGCACAGGCACACCTGCAGAAGATCAAAGTTTTCATTGACCTTGAGAGCGCAGCAGTTTCAGTGGAATAATCTCATTTAGTAAAAAGTAAACCATATGTGAATCCACATTAACCACTCTTAGCCCACATCAGGGGTGATGGCTCCCTTGGCACCAGTCTGAATTTTGAGCTGAGGAATTTGGCCTGAGCTTCCTCTTGCTTCGCCAGGACAGACTGATAAAGAGGAGCAACACTAGCATAATCAGTCGCTCCGTATTTCTGAATTGTTCTAACTATGTCCCTCATACGTTTGCTTTCAGCAGAAATACAGAAAGGATGTGTCCGTCTATGTCTGACTTCCCAGATCAGTTCCCTGCGCATGAGAGAGAACCGAGCTTAGCAAACGTAAGTCACACGACTACTACCACACGTGTGGAGAGCCTGCTCCGTGCCAGACACAGCATAGCGATTTTCCGTACTCTATTTCTTACATTCCCAATACCTCTGAAGTAGGTCTTATCGACTCCATTGTACAGATGAGAGGAGTAAGGTTGAGAAAGGCTGAGTGACCTCCTCCCTCAAGGCCAGACTCAAACCAAGGGCCACCAAACACGTACAGCACAGCCATGGTCCGTAAGTGTTGAATCCCATGTTGCTACTCTCTGTGCTGCATTGAAAAAGTTAACAGCTCGCTTTTATCTGGTGTTGACTATGGGTGAGGCACTGTCCTAAGTACTTTCATGCATGAATTCTGTTAACAATTCTACTAACTCTATGAGGAAAGTGCTGCTGTTATCCGCATCCTGCAAGTGATGAAACTGAAGCACCAAGAGGCCAAGTCACTTGCCTACCGTCTCAAAGCTGATACGCGGAGGAGCCATGAATTAACCCAGGCAATTAGCTTCCGATTATGTGCCTTTACCCATGATGCCGTAAGAATATGAATAGTTTCCAAATAGCCACTTTTAATGTAATTATTAAAGTGTACAGCTACATGCCCCAACCATGTACATCAGGATTTATCATAACGAGACAGAGTGTCAATGTGACTAATCTAGTTGATCAAAAGAAAGACTCTAATCCTTTATCTGCCAAAAGATAGGCAGGGAAGACCGATCAGACATCAGAGATGGGTCTTTTCCAGAAGTCAAGAAATTGCAGAGTTAAAAAGCATTTGGTCCTAAATAAAGGTGTCTTTTGCAACTCCCTCAGCTTATCTGAATGGTACAACGACAGCACACAGGAGGAGGTGTGGGTTACAACACTGCAGTACTGGGTGAGGTGAGACTTTACATATAATTTCCATCAAGCTGCCTTTTCTGAGTTTTAGCACCGCAGTTGTGATGCACAAAGAAAAACATAATAAATCTTATAGGAAATAAATGCGTAGCACTTCATAAAAGAAGAGAGAGCTCAGAGGGAAAAGAAGGCGTAATGTTTATACTATTTAGTCGTTTCTGGTGGGTTTGTCAAATTTGAGGCAGAGGAAAAGAGATTATTATCAATCTGTCTTATGGGAACTGGTCATGATGTAACAGCTTGAGTTCCGAGATTTGTTCTACAAGAGCAGTAAGACTTGTTAGCAAATACTTCCATTAAAAGGAAGAGAAAATAGCAATCTATAGAGGAAAAGAAAATTGCAACATTCTTTTACTTACTAAAATAGCAAATATTAACACTGAATTCAGACATATGCACTAGCCAGATTTTAAATATTAAGATACTCATAAAAATGGAGTCTCCCTGAGCTTTGGTGCTGTTTCTTCTCACTACCCCACCCCTGTTTCTCCCCTGGGAGTTCAGCCCATGACAATTACAGGGTTGCTATCACAGCAGCTGTCCCTGTTGCATAGTGCTGATTTTCTGCATGCAAAAATGTGGACTCCAAAGAGACATGGCGGTGTGAGTTAACAGCAAGTCTGATGCTAGTCTTCTGGGAAGACATGGGTTAGTTACGTTATAAGGAAAAAAAAAACACTCGTAGAAATTCTGTTCTTAGAATTTCAATCGTTGTTGTTCTGGTTTTATTTAACCACTAATACTCTGAAATGAATTATTCATATAGAATTCATGAAGTGAAATAACTTAAGGAATTTTTTAACTCCTGGTTTCTGATCCTTATACAGAATTTAATGGACAAACAGAAAAAGAAAGAAAATGGCAACAGACTTTGCATTTTAAATGAATGCATTGTTAAATAGGTAACACCGTTTTGAAAATTTCATATTCATTGTCTCTCAAGTTACTAAACTTACTAAAATGACTTTAAAAAAAGTTCCTTTTTGGTCTTTTGTCTTAGAATTGTCTGATCCGTCTAAGAGTCAGTTGCTACATTTCTAAGCTTCACTATCTGCTCACTACCAAGAGAGGATTTCTATATAAACTCTTAGAAACTTCAAAATTCTTAGTGTTGGAGAATTAGGCACTCCTTGTGACTATATTCAGAGCTTGGTGTCACAGGCTAAATTATTATCTTTTTGAAATATAAATACTGCAACTTAGATGGCATGGCAATATTGAGAACGGCTTGCCATATGCCTTTGATTTCACTGAGAGACATGCCATCTGCCACAACATTCGATAATGATTACAAAAAAAAGAAAGAAAGAAAGAAAGAAAAAATGTAGAAGAAGGAAAAAAAGGAGAAAGAGAAGAATGGCAGAAGATTGTGACTAAATGTAAGAATGTTGTCCATCACGTGCAATTTGGATCTGGCGTGGTACTGGTTCATTACTTCTAGTCAGAAGCCAAAGTCAGACAATATGAACTAATCACTCTCTTTTTCTGTAGGCGATGAACTAAGTGCAAGGCAGTTCACTCAGCATGATTATTGATATTGGTTTAGAAAAAAAGTCTTTGATATGAAGTAAAAGCCAAAGATCCTAGGGCAATTTATATTTTAAAAGAGTTTTGGCCCAGGGACTAGGATTAAAAACAGGGAGAACTTGCTTATATATAGTTAATTTATTTGTAAAAAAATTAATAACTTCATGGGTGGGAGTGGGAGAGGTTAGAGAAAGAAGAAAATGGCAAGAGGTCAGAGACTTTGAGGGAATGTATTTATATTGAGGGAAATATCTAAATCTATTTTGGTACTATATTTTATCAAGTGTGAAATCATCTCAGTGTATATTTTAACTCTGCATAATAAAATTGCTGTGATAAATCCCTTAGGATGATTCCCAAAGAACAGAAGTAATTTTTCTAAGAAGCTTAAAAATAGAACTCTCCTCAAATGCATCCAGACAGTGCCTGCAGAGTCAATATTTTGCCAAAGAAACAAAAAACAAAACAAAACAAAACAAAAACCAGCAGAATAAAGTGAAGTTTTACAGGAAAAAATTTATAAATAACTGTGTGTTTATTTGGTTTTATTTACCTGAAAGAGGAAAATATTCAAACCCTATGGACCAAATTTTGGCTGAGAGAATAGCATCCGAACAATGCAGCTGGATTGTGACCAAATTTTTCCTTGTAAAAGGACAAAAAAAATATGTTACTAAACTGTAAAACTGATTTTGAGAATGAAATATAATCCTGTTTCAGAAATCTGTAGCCAATATTACAATGTAGACTTCTACCTAGCTTGTGAAATTTATTCGAAATGTTTTATCCCAGATATTCAAGGGTAAAAATGGTTTCCAAATCATTGAATTTCCAGTTCTCTTCTAAGAAATAATTTTAATGGAAATATTTGTAACAACCCCAAAAGTGACTAATTAGAAGAAATAATTATATTCGACCTGAACTTATACTTGGCCTAGAAATTTCATGTCGCCATATACTAAAAAATATTCAGTGGGCACCTAGAAAAGTATTATGGAAAGTTCTAAAAAAAGCTAAAGAATAATATATGGCATTTGTATATTACTTTATAATTTATTTGCAATATGCTTTTAACTGCTTTATCTCTAGAACATATCTCTTTAGTTTATAGGTAAGAAAGCTCAGGCTTAGCAGTGTTCATCACCCCCCTTAAAGTCAAATTGCTAAGAGACTTAGAATCAGAAGTGAACCTAAGTCTTATGATGCCACGTTGTCAGAGCTTCATGGGGGTGGGGGGGTGGGCGGGGGTGGAAAACCCCTGAAGCTTCCCTCTTGGCCAAAGACACCAGTGCCTCAACTTTCAGAGTTGGATACACAATTCCATACAGTTACCCTCATGTTTTCCGTCTTCTTTGAATGGAAATGTTTTGGAACTGATAACATTTTAAACCGTTTTTGGCAACAGACTGTATAAATTAAGGATTTAAGAATGTACTGGGGCGGGGGGTGAGGGGGCCTGGGTGGCTCAGTCGGTTAAGCACCTGCCTTCGGCTCAGGTCCTGATCTCAGAGTCCTGGCATCGAGCCCCACATCATGCTCCCTGTTCTTCAGGGAGTCTGCTTCGCCCTCTCCCTTTGTTCCTCCCCCCTGCTCCTGCTCACTGTCTCTCATAAATAAATTAAAAATCTTAAAAAAAAAAAAAAAGAAAGAATATACTAGGGAAAGTGAAGAGGTGTCTTTATGTCGCAGTTTCACACAACCTAGTCATGTGACGAGTTAAACACACATGAAATAAATACTGTAGTAAACAAGATGTGCTTGCTAATAATATCATATATTGATATATTAGAGCGATAATTTGATCAGTACAATTAAAGCATCAGGCATTACATAACAGGGTTCACAAAGAAGAAACATCTCAGAGTTTGCTTTTCTGGGTCAAATTTGTGCATATAATTTATTAAAACTTGTTAGCATAGCACAGTGGCATTAGAGAATTTTCAGCATTAAAATGAGTAATCATTCTGCAAATTATCCAATAACCTATTTGTGGAGATGGTCTCATCTCAGAAATTCTTTGGTTGCTGTGGAAATAGAACTTGAGATGCAGGGGATGCTCTGAACATAGGGTATCTCCCAGGGAAATCTTCAAAGGCAGTATGAGTGGGATAACACAAGAAAAGTTTCAAGTGTGCTGAATTTCTTAGAGAAAAAAAAATTAAGTCCCTGAATAATATTCCTCAGAAGCATATCATATCTACCATTTCTAGAAATCTATATAGCTATTAATAGAAAAAAGGAAAAAGAAGCAATGGAGCTGAGAAAAGACAAGGAGAGTAAAGCAGATAATAAAACAAAAGTCTTCTTTGCTGTGCAGCCCTGGGGGGGGGAAACGGAGTTGAGATACCCAGGGCCAGGGACTGTGGTTCTGTCTGGGAAGGAGGAAAGGACTGGAATGTGCATGGAGAGACTGACAGTCAGGTCACTGACCTTGCTTCATCCCTTGTCTATGCTCTGAGATAGGCTCAGCAGAAAACTGCAAGGAGTTCCTCATTCATGGGAGTGGGTTCCCTGCACTTAGCCAAGCTATGTTCATAAAACTTCCTTATGCTTTCTGTATGTTAATAAAACATTGCCCAGACCTCTTCCTCCTAAAAGCGCATATTAAGTAAAAAGGTCGGATGAGATGATCTCCAAGGTCTCTTCCAGGTTTAGCATGAGAATTTGATGATAAGTGAAAAAACCCTAATTGCATTTTTAAGAATTAAAAAGTTGGAAATTTTTGTTAAAAATCCATGCCTCTGGAACGCTTACCTAGAGGTTAGGAGAAGGGTGGATAACTTTATATAATCAATTTTCTGTGAAGTTTGGAGTGAAGTGTTTGTCCCTAGAGCGCGGATGAAATTCTCCAAATTGAGAATTGTTTTTAGTTCTCCCCCCCGCCCCACACATGTTTGCCAATTGCTCTTTTTTTCACTTGCTGGTTTAAGAATTTGCTTGGCTTTCTTCCTCCACTTAATGACTATATTTAAAAAAGGATTTGGCTAGATGCCTAGAGGCTCTTGGGTATTGGGTGCCATATAAACAAAATTAATTACTTATTTCAGTGCCAATATCAGATCACTGGCAATGAGAGGTTAGTTGACAAAAAAAGGGGGGTGGCAAACAGTAGTGAACGTTTCAACAAATAATATTATGCTTTTTTTTACATAAATCAAGAATATGCAAAAATTAATAGAAATAGTCTTACATTTGTATACATTGATATAGTGTTTTGTGGGCTTTTCCCCACGTTTCCATGTACATTATTTCCTTTAGTTGTCAAAGCAATCTCATGTGCTGGCTACTTACAGATAATACTAATTCCATTTTACAAAATTAAGGAACCAAGCTTCAGAGGTGTTGAGCTGCCATATACATTTTCTTTTCATTCACTCAGCAAATGCTAAAAACCTATGAAGTGCCAAATGTCACGCTAGGAGTAGCAAGGTCACAAACCATCCCAGTTCACCCAGAACTGAGGAGTTTCCTGGGATGCCGACTTATAGTGCTAAGACAAGACAGTCCTGGCCAACTGGGATGGTTGGCCACCTGAATACAATTCTGGGACCCTTAACAACACATCATGGTTTAAGTCATAAAAGAAACTGTATGCCAGACGATCTTTGTCTCTCTCTCTCACTCTCTCATTATTTTTTCCTCACTCAAGACTTTTCCTTCTAGACCCCAGCTCCCAGCTCTGTACTAAAACTTCTCTTCAACGTGATCCCTTAAGTATCAAAAATTGCTCTCCTGCTCCCCAAGTGCTCTGAGTTATTGGACATTTTAACTACCTGATATTCTCTTTGACTTTACTTTTTCCCTTGCCTTTCTCCTTTAGTAATGCCCTGCACGTGCCCATCTAAACTTCCATCATTAAGTGTAAATGCACAATTTTATATCCATAGCTGCAAGAAGGCAGCTTTGACACAAGGATTTGTCTGATAGAAACAACTCCTGCACTTCTGGCCATCCCACCAAGTATTCCAGTGAATGGAATCTCTAAATGAAGAGGGGTTTTTTTTCCTCCACAGCCAGTTTCTTCTCTTGTTTGTCCTATCTCTGGTGTTTGGCAACACCCCTTGGCCCCAAGTTCAAACTCGAATCATCATTGGTTCTTTTCACCCCATCTAAGTTTTATCAGGCACCACCTGTTTTTAGCAGGCAGCTCTAGCAAGTTCTTCACATTTATCCGTCCTTTGCTCTTCCAGCTGCCAGCACCAAAACAACCTCTCTCTCGGACTGCTGCTCTCGTTTACTCGATGCACGAGCTGCGTCCTTTCTATCCACCCTTCCTCCATCTCACTGCTTTGTCTTTATTCCAGTTCTGTCTACACTATTCCCAGGTTCAAGTGCCTTCTGATCTTTATTCCTAATGTTCTTTTATATGCACCCCATTCTCCAGCCAAAATAAACCACTTGCCATGAAGTCCTTACCTCTTCTATGCCCTTGTTTATGTTATTTCTTATGTGTGGGATATTTTTGCCTGTCAAGATCTTACTCCTCTTTCAAGACAATCTTAAATTTCGAAGTTTCAGATAAAATTTTTATAGTTCCAAAAGGATGTAAGCCTTCCTTCCTTGGAACCCTTTTTACTTCGTGCTCCTGAATGACCCATCTCACCTGCTTTGTGTTGAAATTATGGTGCATCCTTTTCTCAGGCCTCCCCCTAGATCGTGTGCTCTTTGAGACCAAGACTGCATTGGACACAGTCCCATCTGACATGTGGAACTACTGCTTAGCACAACAGGCATTTATTAAGTTTTTATTAAAGACTGAAATGCACTAACTCCTCTCCTAATTCTGGCTTTAAAAATATATTTTGTAAATAATTCATTTTGGACATTTGAAATTTGGTATGTTACTTAAACAAATATATATTGAATGCATGAATGCCATAATTAAAAAAAAAAAATTTCAAGCACCCAAGGATTATCGAACATCAGCGCAAAGTTTGTGAGTAGAGAGGCATTCACACCAGGAGCTTTACTTGAGTGTGTATGTTTGTACAACACACATGTTGCCAGCCCAGCCAGCTCCTTATCAGCTCCCCTCCAGAAAAGGCCACAGAGAAGAAGAGCTATTCCAGGATGGGCAATCACTTGCACTCAGAAAATAGACTTTAATTGAGTAATTTTTCAGATGATTGAAATTGAATTGATATTGCACTGCAGGAAAAATGCTTGATTTGGGCTTAAATTGTTTCTCCCCGTCTAGAGGGGGCTGCAACATAAGCCTGAAATCCATGCAGTTGGGGGATTAGAAACATTTGGATTTCAGGACAATCCCAAAAGAATTTGGGCCTTAAAGCGTTTCACTTAATTAACCTGGAATCAATTAAAACATCAGAGCTGAAAGATTCACGATATTTGTGGAATCTTTATGGAGACAATTTCAAAAACAGCAAAGTTGAGGAGAGGTAGAGTCATTTGTCAGAATGTTTTCCAACTGTCCGAAAGGATTTGGATCTGCCTGCACCTGGAGGGAAAAACAAGAGATCGGTGAGAGGAGAACCATATTAAATTTTACCTTATCCACTGCTCCCCCCCCTTTAAATTCTCTTCCCGCCGTCAAGTGTCTTCAGCCCAGCACAAAGCCTCCAGGGGCCGCTGCTTCAGGCACAGCCGTCAGCGCCCTGAGGACTGGGACTTGCTCTTTGCATCTTAAGTACAGCTGATGCTTTTCCCCTTGTTCTGCGTGGAATTATATCAAGGAAAGGGGGAGATGAATGAGTGACCCATGCATCTGACATCTAATATCTGCTACTTCAGATTTGGGGTTTGATTTAGTGTCTCTATCACAGAGTTTGAGGAAACAAAGTCTTTTATCTTCTTTAAATAAATTCATGCACTGACGCACAATTTACCTTCCCTGGCAGTTTTATTACTCAGAACAATGGGCTTTTTTAGTTGTGCCATATTTTGGCTTTTCCCTTTCCTCTCACGTTGATAAACAAAAACATTCAGTGTGGCAACTTAAACAAGGCTAAAACAGAAGTGATGCATGGCTCTCGGGCTACAAAACTGCCATGTTGTCATTATCTCTCTTTAAAACAAAGAGTAGACAATGAAAAGCCAACTAGCCCTCACTTTTGTATTCAGATGGGGTCCTGAGTTCAGTACACTAAAGAGACCTCTCCTGCAGCTGCGTTGTCATTGTTACCTGTTTACACTTTGGTGTATACAAAACTACACCATTCAGTTTATGAGCCGGTAGGGTCTCCACTGTACACAAAAGCCCCAACCAAAGGGGTGAGTGGGGTCGACGCCACCACCCCCCAATAGCTGAGCATAGGCGCTCTGACTTGAAGCTACTCCTTCCTAAGAGACAGGGCACCTCTTGCTCAACACAAAGGCACCATCGGCTCTATCCAACCTTTCCTGGTGCTGCACTGCCCAACAGGGCTATGTTTTCCTTAACTGACTTGCGCAGAAGGGACATCCTTCTCAAATTTGCACAAAGGCACCGCATAAGCTGCAGGTTGGCCTTGCAGATCTGATGCAGGTTTCTGGATAAACAGTAGAAAACGGAATGCAATCAGGATGAAGCAGGTCTAACTAATAAAAAGAAATCCCACAGTTTTGCTAATCTAGCATTTGCTTGCATTGAAAGTCATTCACTTGCATAGGAAAGCAATTGATGGCAAGACGTAAAATTGGGAAGACTCTTGGGATTCTGGTCCAAGGTGTTCAGAAGGGTATGTCCCACCGGGGAAGGTGTTATGGGGCGAATGGCACCTCGGGAGAAGAGTATAACAGAACCACGTTTATGTCGCCTGGTGCCAAGTCACTGCCAGGAAAAAAGGTCAAATGGAATAAGTTGGTTATTACCACCAAGTGCTACACACCTTGGTGAGATGTGCCGCTGGGTAGAATATTCATCCTAAATCTTAAGTCACATCCTGAGTTTAATAGGGAAATTCCTGAAGCAACAGAGGATAACCGAGACCTATCTTAACTGTAAGGTCGTCCTTGGAAGGAATGGGCAAGCCTAATCGCTGTCTCCTTCATCTCCCCATGGGTACTGATGGAGAAAACCAACCAAGGTCCAATAGATGCTACCATGGTTCCATGGGCTTTGCTTTCATCTGGCCTTCAATGAGTCACTCAAGGTTTCTCTCTTTGTCACCTTCCTGAGGCTGTTTTCGTGTTTCTTCACTCTGGTCAGTCTCTGAGCTCACCACCTCCCCCTTTACTTAGAGTAAATGTTAACTAATACTTCACAGAGAAATTGAAGATGAGCAGCTGACACCTTCCTCCACCTTAATCATTCATTCATTTAAAGAAGTACTGATTAAGGATTAGCTGTGTGCCAGGTGCAATAACAGGTGCTATTTATAAAGAGATGAACAAAGAGACAAGTACCTGTACTCTTCACGCTCACTAGCCTACACAGAACCACCTGCATCCACATTCATTCTTCCCTGCCTCGTGCCTGTTTCATTAGATCTTGGTCAATCGTATCGGATCTATGGTAGATCCTGCATTCTGTTCTTATCCCACAAGACTTTTTCATGCTTTTAAAAAAATTCTCTCTACTCTTTTATCTACTGCTTCTTTTTCCTCTCAGCATGTAATATCCAGTGCTCTTTTAAAAATATTCTCCCTCCAGTTCTGGCGACTGATCCCTCTCTTTCACCGTCTTCCTCACAGATTTCGTGGACACATTGCTGAGTCTTGGAGCATCCACTTCCTCCCTACCGGTTTGAAATTGCTAACCTTGCTCTCACTACAGTCACTACATCCAATGAATGTATTTCAGGTCTTATCTTACTGACTCCTTGGGAGCATTTTCAATACTAAGCAAACTTTCCTACATGAGAGATTCCCTTCTTTAGGATTCCAACACGACGTAAACTCTGGTTTACCTCTTAAATTTCCGGCCATGGATGTTCTGTCTCCTTTATGAACTGTTCTTTCTCCAGACTTCTGAAAAATGCTGATGTTGTGTGAGAGCCTCACCTCCTTTCATTCTGTTCACTTCTCCTGGGTGATCTCAACAGTGAAATGGTTTCAGTTATTTTATCCAGTAGAGTTCAAATGTTAGTATGCATAAGACTCAACTGGCTAATCTGATTCAGGCAATGTAAACTGGGGCCAGTTTAGTATTTGGCACTCCAGACCATTCTGAGGAAAGCAGTCACCACGTTCAGATTTCCTTTAAGCACTGAGCTACACTGTTATTTCTATGAGGTCACAAATTGTGCCTGTCTTACTGATCATGGTATTCCCAGAGCCCAGCAAGGTATCCAACAAACAGAAGGGTGTGTTTAATATTCATAGAACAAATGAATGTGTATGTGGGTGACTCCCACATCTGTGTCTCCAGGCCGGATTTCATTTTGCATTCCCCAGCCATCCCCAATCTCAGGGAATGATGCATCATCCACTGAGAACGTCCCTGATTTCTCCATCTACTGCGACCCTCCTCCCAATTCATTAGTAAGCATACCTACTTCAGTGTTCTAATATCTTGCAAAACACTCTGTTCTGTCATCATTGTCAATGTCCTAGTCCAGGCTTCTATCATTTCTCAACTGGATTACTTCAATGCTTTTCTAACTAGTCCTACTCCCTCTCTGGTTGCTCCAAGCTCCCTTAACCAAAGATTGCATCCTAGGGTCCAAGCACATTAATATGGCTCACATGACTCTTTATGAGATGGCCTCTGCTTGCCATTTAACAAACCTGTTTGCAAAACTCTTCACTGCTATCCACCCCAATTTATGCTCTACTCATTAAAATTTGGGGAAGTATTTTTCTTGCTTTTGATTCCAGTTGTGTTTCCTTTTACAAAAACTTTAAAACATGCATTTATTTACATGCCAGTTCCAAGTGGGAAATTTTATTTTAGGTCCCATCTACAAAAGCTATTTAGTTTTTCACATTTTTACTCCTTCATTATGCAGTTCCCATTTTCAGCCTTTGTTAATTTAATTTAGTGTTTTTGACATAGATTGTTATTATTGTTGTTACAATAAACTATTATTGCATTGTTAATTTCTCATGATGCATCTCTTCTTTCAAGAACAATTTTTGAAATTTGAATTGTTTCTGTAACAAAATATTTTTCAACTTTTCTCTAGCTGCTTTTAGTGAATATCTTTTTAAGCACTTTTGTGCTTCATCTCTCATTCTATTGAAGTAGATCACTAAATAACTTTTCAAGAACGTGGACAGATAACATATTTTTGTAGCCCTAACAAAACCTGAAATTATCTTTCTGTTACCTGAATGACAGTTTGATTGTATAAAATATTCTTAGGTCACAGATTTTTTTTTTTTTAGCCCTCAGAATTGATTTTTGACATTCATTTTGCAGTAGACAACCTAAGACCAAACTGGATTTTCTTTCTTTGATGGTAAATTACATTTGTCTGCTTAGATACTTATAAGGTATTTTAATCTATGCAGTTCAATATTTTTTATTCTATGACCAGGTGGGGATATATTTTCATTGACTTTTTCCTGGGAGGGAGTGAGGTTTTTCAATCCCCTATTGAATGCTGGCTCCCTAAAATATCATCAAATCAACCTGTTAATAAGGCAAAGTTGAGTCTATTGCTTACCTTGGTAAGGGAGCACACTTACCTCCACACTGTTCATAGCATCTCTGGAGGAGAGAGGGCAAAGTTAGGATACTTTATGAGACTTTGAAGTCTGGCTGAATTAGCTCTTTCAATGGGGAGGGGAAAAAGATAGGGTGATTAGAACAGGGTAAGCATTAAAATATAATAGCATAGGTTTGGCAGACACAGCAAGGAGGGAATTTTGAGAGCAGAGTTTCAATCTGTCTTGGGGGAAAAAATAGGACAACAATACCATTACCATGCCTAAAATATTAGTAGTATTTCTTCTTATTATTAAATAAGAAATTATTAAATGTGAGTGTTCAAGATTCTCCAAATTGTCTAATAAATTTAGGGAGCAAAAAAGTGTCTTGGGATATAAACTTTCCTTCAAAACTTTCTATTGAAGAGTTGATAGGTCTTTCTAGACTTCTCTGGAGTAATCAAAAAAGTTATTTGTTACTTTTACCCTCCTGAATAAGAGTTTCTGGGAATAATAAAGCCATGTTAGTGCAGGTAATAGCGGTGTAGGTGTAGATGGTTTCAGTTTTTACTGCATAGACATGCCCTTCTCCAGTTCAGGAAAATATTACTGATCTGGGTGGAAGGTCTTCCACCATTTGTCCACAGCTCTGCTTCAGTATTAATGATTGTTCAGATGTTGTCTTTCCATCTCTATCTTCCACATCTACTCCCTTTCTGATTATCTTGACATTTTGGCTCCTTGTCATTTTTTGTAACACTCTGAAAGATCAGATTAAGTTTTTTAATTCCACATCAACATCAACTTTCTGCAGCACCAGTTCTGTTCTTTAGTGCCTTCAGTGTAATTGTAAATGTAAAATCTTCTAATTTTTTCCATTTTTAAAAATTCCATTTTTAAATCTCCGTTTTCGTGTTTATTCATCTCAGGATGATCTCTTCTTAGGGAACATGTCCCTCCTTCATAGTGGGCATAGCTTTGGCATATTTCTGAGTGCTCTGAATAGTTTTCTAAAGTTTATTTTGAATTCTGTAGTAGATAATCTGAACAGTATTTTATTCATGTGATGCTTTTTAATCTTTTCCTTTTTCTGGTAGTGTTTGTCACAGGTTCTAGATTGCTGTTGCCCTGCCCAAGGAATGACGAAACTCATTCCTTGTCTTGTTATTGTTTCTCCATTTCTTTCTCTTTGTCACCCTTCTTGTCCTCAAGTAAGGCAGGTTTGTCTGTATTTTGTGGTTACCAAAAGATAAAAATGATGAAATCTTCTGATGTCCTTTTTCAACCACTGGTATGGTGGTAAAATCATTCTTTCAGATCTCAGCTCAACTCAATTGAATGTCCACTCCTTGAAACGCTTTCGTCCACTGAATTTTACCTGCCTCACTGGCTACCCTTTCACAATATGCTTTGCTGCCTTTTTTTTTTTTTACTTTCAATTTTTAAATATTGGAATGTTTCAAGGCTCTGTCTTGACCTCATTCTATTTATTTCCATTTGTTTAAATATTCATGTGTTGGTGGTCCTCAGGTCTATATTTGAATACTGATGCATATACATTCTCTTTGGGATTCTAGACTTATTTGTCTAAATGCCTATCCAATATCTCTCTCTCTCTGGCTGTCTAATAGGGAAAGTAAATCTAACATAAACAAAGTAAAACTATTAATATTTTTTTCTCACTTATTCTCCCCTGGTCTTCTGTATCTTAGTATCAAGGCACACTATCCAATCCTTCAGTGAGGATTGATTCAGAACAGTCCTAATTTCTCTCTTTCCTTCAGCTTCACTTCTAGCCTATTAGCAACTTCTGTTGATCCTACCTCTAAAAGGTAGCAGAAACCCCACATGCTCAAGCCTCTCCACTTGTCCATGAAGTCCTGGGCATACGCTAAGGTAAGTTTGGGGTTCACAAGCTCTTTTCTCTGTTATCCATCCCTCATCCACAGAACTTCTCATGGCAAATTTTTTCTTTCTTTTCATATTCAATCTTAAATGCTGTCTCAGTGAGTTCTTTCTAAAATAGCTTCCCAATTACAAATGATGTTTACATCATCTTGTGTCTTTTCCATAGATCTCATCAATAAATGATTTTTGTTCTTATTTATTTTTTTAGCTTATTTTCTACTTTTCCTAACTAGAATATTACTTCTGTGAGAGAAAGGACCTTCTGTCTTTTATATTTCTGTAGCCTTGGTTCCTTGAATATTGTTACACATAAATAATTGCTCAGTAAATATTTCACAAATGAACAAATCCATGGCATGAGGGTAGATATTAATGTGTTCAGTTCCCTAGCCAAATCACAGGTTTTGTCAGACTTAGACTAAAGATGCAGGTGCTCAAAAGTACTTTAATATATGACAATATATTCTTGATTGCATTGTTATCAAGAAGCATCTTATATCATTCTCAATTCCTGTCTTTCACTAATGAATGCTAGAGACCATATCTTCTGGAAAGCTCTGTGTCATGACAATCCTTTCTTCCATTTTCTCCCTGCTTGTTTTCTGGGATTTTTCATTGTCCGGCTTGGTTGGGTTGAGGAAACTGACCCACAGAGCATCACCTGAGAGGAAGAAGGCCTGGGTTTATGTTTGGTTCACACCTTGGATTTACAGTTATAGAATAGTTGTGGGAGAAGGGAGAAGTATAATATCACAGTTCATTTTGGTTAGGTGATACCTTTTGTGATATGAAACCAAGGCTTGAAATGACCTGAAACCTGGGAAGATTTTATATCAACCCAGTTTCATTTGCCAAGTACTTATTGTCAATCTCTTCCAAATAATTGGCACTTATCTCTGTGATAAGATGGTACCCATTTATCCCTCACCCAGTTTCATCAATTTTTCTCATCTTACTTTATCACAGAATGTGAAGTAAACATTACTAAATTGCAAAACTTACTTGGATTTCACCATTTTTTCCCATTAATGCCCGGTTTCTGTTGCAGAATCCAATCCAGAATACCACATTCTGTTCAGAAGCTATGTTTCCTTAGTCTTTTCGGGGCTTTGACAGTTTCTGTCCTCCCTTGTTTTTTGTGTTTTGTTTTAATGATTTTGAAAGTCCTGAGTAGGACTGGCCAGGTATCCTGTAGAATGTCCCCTGATCTGGATTTATATCCACCAGAGAACCAGAACTAGAATGGATGGCTCTATGGGTGGATAGATAGATATATAGATCAAGGAATTGGCTGAGTATGGGGGCTGATTAGACAAGTCCAAAATCTGTTAGGCAAGCCATCAGGAAGGGAAGGCTGGAAGCGCTTAGGCAGGAGCTGATACTGTGTTCCAGAAAGTCTTCTTCCTCAGGGAAACCTCATTTCTTTTCTGAAAACCATTTGATTGATTAAATCAGATCTGGCCCACTTCAATTATTGAGAATAATCTCCTTTACTTAAAGGCAACTGATTGTAGAGGCTAATCACATTTATACAATACCTTCACAGCAACACCTAGGTTAGTGTTTGATTGAATAATTGTACTATAGCTCAGCCAAGTTGAAACATAAAACTGACCATCACACTGGAATTATGGATTTTTTGAAAGAATACAGTGGAGGTACATCTCATCATATCAGGAAATACAAAATATCCACGTAACATCACTGGTGAGTTGACTTTCATCACTTGGTTAAGGTGGCATTTGCCAGGTTTCTCCACAGTAAATCTACTGTTCTTCCCATTTCCTACTTCACAAAATCTAGCACATTCTGCAGAGTAGAAGGAATTAAGCTCCTCCTCCTGTAGTGAATAGTATCTCCATATATTATTTGAATTCTTCCGTAAGAAATATCTATCTCTTTCCCCCATTTGTTTCTGTATTTAAGCATTTGTTTTTGTCTGTATGGGCTCATGTACATACTTTGGATTATAATCTTTACTAATATCATTTTGTTGGTCACATTCCTCCAGCTCGAGCCATCGGGAGCTCTTTTAAGTTGGTTCCTGTCTCTTTGACATGCCCCCAACCTCTTACTTTTTGAGTACTTCCTTACTTCCTGGTGCTTAACAATACTCCAGACTCAGCTTGCATGTTCCCTGCCCTGTCCTAGAAATTGTTATTTCTCCAAGAAACCTGTTGCTTTTATTGGAGAACAATATTTAGAAACCAAGATCTGGGTGTGCCTTGTGCTCGTTGCTACTGGGATGTCATTGCTTCTGGGCCCGCTCAGAGGACATTGCTATGGAACGTATGTACTTCTGCTAACCTGTGTATCTTTAATTGTTTCTGTATTTATCCAGGAGTATCTATATTAAGCTAAATATGAGCTTGTATGATGTCTCTCTAATCAAGCAGTGTAGGGTTTATTCTAGACTTCCTTTCTTGTTTATCTGTAATTTCACTCGCTAACAGTGAGAAACTTGTCCCCCACCAGCCAACATCCATTTTCTTTGTCCAACCTCCATATCCTTATAAAGCAGTTTCAGAATTATTAGCCTATGCCTTCATAAGAAAGAAATTTGCCAACTAGAATAGCATTTACAAATAGTTTTTTTTTTTAGTTTGCATCCTTTTTTTTAGTTTTTTAGAAATTTTTATATATTAAACTTAATGCTTTGTTACGTTCATTTCTTTGGATTTTGACAAATTGAGTTGTGTAACCATTGCCCCAGGACCATATAGAATGTTACTTTCACTTGAAAATTTTCTCCTGTGCATCCTCTTTGTAGGCAATCACTCTCACTACCATAATATGCCTAAATTTTTAATATTAATTTTAACCTTTTAATCTTTTTCTTTATATGTTTATGGTTATTTTATTGAATAATTACAGGGGGAGTTCAGCTAGGGTATGCTAAACATAAGGCCTCTTTCTATTCATTCTGTTTGGAACAAATGTTTAACAAGCTCTTCATCTTACCATGCATTGTGATGGGTATAGAGTATATACAGAAGATTATTATCTTATTGAAGGTGATGCTTATTTCAGATAGTATATTTCAATTTTTAATTATTTTATTTCTTTCTAATTGACACTTTAAGATTTATTTGGAAACTAAGCAGAAGCTTTACTTTAAAAAAACAAAAATGCTTGGGGACACCTGGGTGGCTCAGTCGGTTAAGCATCTGCCTTCAGCTCAGGTCATGATCTCAAGGTCCTGGGATCGAGCTCCACATCGGGGGTCCCTGCTCAGTGTGGAGCCTGCTTCTTCTCCCTCTCCCTCTTCTGTACTTCCCTTGCTTATGCTCTCTCTGTATCTCTCTCTCTCTGTCGAATAAATAAATAAAATCTTAAAAAAAAAAGAAACCAAAAATGCTTAATGTCATACCAGTGAAGATATATTAAGGAAGAAAATAAGATGGGCTTTATGAACTCTACTTGCTCTTAGTCATGGTGATGACATATCTGATTCAATGTTTTAAAACAACTCTACACTAAATGTAGCAATTTGAAATGGGTCAACTTTTAACTTTAGGATGCACGTGTATATATACATATAAAAGCTCATTGTCATGTTTATTTTATAGTTTACAAATATTAAACCAGTAAGCTTTGCTTGTTAAGTCTTATTTCCCATGAAGTTAAGAAAGCTCCGGAGACCACTTGATATCTCAGGCCAAGTGTGCGTGTGCGTGTGCGTGTGTGTNCGAAGATATATTAAGGAAGAAAATAAGATGGGCTTTATGAACTCTACTTGCTCTTAGTCATGGTGATGACATATCTGATTCAATGTTTTAAAACAACTCTACACTAAATGTAGCAATTTGAAATGGGTCAACTTTTAACTTTAGGATGCACGTGTATATATACATATAAAAGCTCATTGTCATGTTTATTTTATAGTTTACAAATATTAAACCAGTAAGCTTTGCTTGTTAAGTCTTATTTCCCATGAAGTTAAGAAAGCTCCGGAGACCACTTGATATCTCAGGCCAAGTGTGCGTGTGCGTGTGTGTGTGTGCGTGTGTGTGTGTGTTTCTTGGGGGAGGAAGTTGAGATTCATCTTTGAGCAATTCATAATCTCGTATTCCCTGCTCTCTTCCCTATTTGACTCCATATATCACAGTCTGCTTCGATTTTGAATATTGTTAGAGAAAATGTATCCCAAGAGTCCTTAAATATAGCATAATTATCTCAAAAGAGACAAACAGAATTAGATTTTCCTTTCCATTATAACAATTTTCTGCTGTGGAAAATGGCAGTTAGATGAATTTAGAAAACTAACGAATTAAGAAATAAAATTTATAGTCCCACTTCACTGGATCATTTTTTAAGACAGAATTCCTGAATTAACAAATCACCTACCATAAGAATCTCAGAGACTTTTTCCATTAATTTGCATACCTCAAATCAACGACCAGAAAAATATTGCAATTTTGTCTCATCTGTAATTTTGTGGGGAAAATGATATATCTGTTTTAACCAATACGATCAGATGACTGCTTTCAGAAATATTTTAGGAAAGACTGCTGCCTTGACAAATACGTTTCTGAACCAAAGGAATATAATGTATTTTGAACAAGTTAAGTAATAGGAGAGAACACAGAAGCATTTGTAACTTTGCTAAATAGAATTGAAGGCCCCACGGGGTGAGGATGATAATTTTCTTGTATAGACCTGATAAAACCTTCCTTTGACTTTACTCGCAGGGCCTGAGAGTTAGATGGAACCATAGAGGTCATCTAGATAACGGGTTTTGTAATTCAATCTTGTGTTTACAGTTGAATGTCGCTTGTATTCCCGTTATCTCTCCACTAAAAATAAATGTGGTCGCTGCTCATAGAATCTGATCTCTTTGGGAAACTATTCAACAGAATGATTAATTAATTGAGAGAAAGTTTAGGTGAAAACTGAAATGAAAGCGATGCTTTTTAATGCACCATTCCAAAACACATTTGACATTTTGTTGTAAACTATATGCTTCTTGCAGCTGTTAGGGTGATTGTTTTGCCAGTTGCTAATTGCAGATGTTGGCAGCTGGAAATTAGGAGCAGGTAGTAGCTTCTTTAGGGGATAGAATTAAATGTGTGAAAACATGAGATGACATCATGCTTTTTCAGTCGTCTTCAAAACTGCTCTACAGAGCAGAGTCTTAGAATCTCTACTAATTATTGTAAAGGTCTGATAACCTTAAACATTAAAAAGCTTGAAGCGTCTGCTAGTTATAAAAAAGCATGTCATTTTTCATAAGTAAATAAGATGACAAAGAAGTCTCCATGGCCAGTGCAAGGAAAGAAAAATAAGGATTTATTTGAATAATTAAATAAAAGAGGAAGTTTTATTGAATTATTCAGGTAATTGCTTCAATTCTCCCACTTAGCCTTGCCTGTGAAGACCTGACAAAATGCCCTTTTCTCCTCCATTTGGTCTCCAGAGCAACCTAAAAGGACGCTGACAAACATTAATTTTGCGTTATAAAATGGTCTCTGCAAGTGACAGCAATTTCAAGATTCATGTGTTGGCCTCCTGAGAGCAGATTTCAGGAATGGAAAAGGTGCTCTTAAAACTTTTTCTTTAACTCTTATGTAATGTTGGTCACTGTAGTGCAACAGTATTTTCCAACGAAAGAGACTGCTGAAGCCGCTGCTCTCCTAGCCATGGATGACTTCCTTCTTCCGTTAGGAATAACGAGTGTCTATTCCAAGAGGCATAGTTTATATTGTGTGGTTCACTCTGCTAGGCCCTTCTACCAAGTCTCTGGGGTACTTCCTTAAGATGTACATTCAGGTATAGGGTAGAGGATTGGGCAATGGAGTATGGGGAATTGAAAACATACCCAAACTTTGGCTCTGTGAAAGTCACTGTTAATAGAACAAAAAGACAAGCTACAGACGGGCAGCACTTCTCAAATTACCTATATGGCAAAGAGCTGTGCCTAGAACATAAACAGCTCCCCAGATTCAACCAAATAAGCAACCCAAGTCAAAAATGGGCAGAGAAATTGAACAGCTGCTGCACCAAAGAAGTTTGTGAGTGACAAAAACAAACCAAACGAACAAAGACGTTCATGAGTGACAATTAAGGGCATGAAAAGATGCTCAGCCTTGCTGGCCATCGAGGAGGGCCACTGGGCCCCCTGGAGAATGGCTAAGTTTTCAAATAGCTGACAGTGCACCAGCAAAAATATAAAGCTATTGTAAACCACATGCATTGCCAGTGGGTGTGCAGAAAGGTGCAGCCACTC